>NC_090651.1:218751019-219101019 GCF_040937935.1 Hyperolius riggenbachi | reverse complement strand
CATCCTCCACCCAACACCTTGTCCCACAACATACTTTACAGCTTCTTCCTTTACATCTCCTGACAGGTTTGATACCCTTTTGGAGATGGTGAAGGATGACCTTAGGGAAGAAGGATACCACGTTCAGGAGAGCAGTCACACCACAAGAACAACTACTCATCACACTGAGGTATGTAAAAACAAATTTTTTTTATTGCAAAAACAACCACTTTCCAACATGGAAACATTCTTCCAACATGAAGACAAAAAAATAACATATCTATGTATAGCCCGGTCAGTTTTAAGGAACACCAACCACCAACTTTGTGCTGGAAGAGTTGTAGGGCATAGCTGCCCAAGTGTCTTTCGGGGACACCAGGCCCTAAATTGAAGTGCTTCAAAAACCTAACCACTGGCACATGACCCTCTGAGCCATGGATGAAGGACACAGGGCAGTGAAAAGGCTAGGCCTCTCACCGACCAGTCAAGGTGTCCTTCATCCATGGCTCCAAGGGTCTTGTGCAAGTGGTTAGGAACAAGAACAAAGTGAGGAGCAGAGGAACCGATGGCAGAGGTGCATGACTACAGGTGCAGTGCAACAGGCACAAGGTTGTGACCCAGGTAGTGTCTTTCGGGGACACCAGGCCCTAAAATTGAAGTGCTTCAAAAACCTAACCACTGGCACATGACCCTCTGAGCCATGGATGAAGGACACAGGGCAGTGAAAAGGCTAGGCCTCTCACCGACCAGTCAAGGTGTCCTTCATCCATGGCTCCAAGGGTCTTGTGCAAGTGGTTAGGAACAAGAACAAAGTGAGGAGCAAGAGGAACCGATGGCAGAGGTGCATGACTACAGGTGCAGTGCACAGGCACAAGGTTGTGACCCAGGTAGTGTCTTTCGGGGACACCAGGCCCTAAAATGAAGTGCTTCAAAAACCTAACCACTGGCACATGACCCTCTGAGCCATGGATGAAGGACACAGGGCAGTGAAAAGGCTAGGCCTCTCACCGACCAGTCAAGGTGTCCTTCATCCATGGCTCCAAGGGTCTTGTGCAAGTGGTTAGGAACAAGAACAAAGTGAGGAGCAAGAGGAACCGATGGCAGAGGTGCATGACTACAGGTGCAGTGCAACAGGCACAAGGTTGTGACCCAGGTAGTGTCTTTCGGGGACACCAGGCCCTAAAATTGAAGTGCTTCAAAACCTAACCACTGGCACATGACCCTCTGAGCCATGGATGAAGGACACAGGGCAGTGAAAAGGCTAGGCCTCTCACCGACCAGTCAAGGTGTCCTTCATCCATGGCTCCAAGGGTCTTGTGCAAGTGGTTAGAACAAGAACAAAGTGAGGAGCAAGAGGAACCGATGGCAGAGGTGCATGACTACAGGTGCAGTGCAACAGGCACAAGTTGTGACCCAGGTAGTGTCTTTCGGGGACACCAGGCCCTAAAATTGAAGTGCTTCAAAACCTAACCAACTGGCACATGACCCTCTGAGCCATGGATGAAGGACACAGGGCAGTGAAAAGGCTAGGCCTCTCACCGACCAGTCAAGGTGTCCTTCACCCATGGCTCCAAGGGTCTTGTGCAAGTGATTAGGATCAACAAAGTAAGGAACAAGAGGAATCAAAGGCACAGGTGCAGGACTACAGGTGCAGTGCAACAGGCACAAGGTTGTGACCCAGGTAGTGTCTTTCGGGGACACCAGGCCCTAAAGTTCAAGTCCAGCTAAACCAAAAGTTAAAAAGCCCTGTGATGGTATCCTTCCTCCGAGGATCGGAGGTATTCAGAGGAGCATGTCCAGGAACAATTTTACTTTTTTTTCAAATTGTATCGGCACCACTACTAGAAAAGGTGGGAGTTGCTGCCTGGAAATCTGGACTCTCTTGGGTGCTGGTCGTGGATGAGCTGGACCCTGACAGCGGTGGCCCATATTGACTGCCTCTGTAGCCGGTGTACATCTGTGATGATTGCCAGGTGGGCACCGCTGTGTGTGTGGGGGTCTAAAAATTGGTGGTTGCAATAATGGCGTGTCCATGTGCTGTTTAATCACCTCCAGCAAATTGGAATGGCACGCCATCAGGTTTTGTGAAGGCACCTTTTCAGATATGGTATTAGAGACATCACAGTGTGAAAACACGGGTGTGCCTGCAATTTCAGTAGTTCCTTGCTTTGTTGATGCATTTGCTGCATCATGTTCTGCAGCTGGCCCACCGACTGATGATGCTGCGCACGCAGTTGGTCGATTTCTCCTCTGTGCATCTCATGCATAATTTTAAGCTCGTCCCTGTAGTGCCCATGTACAGCGTCGAGCTCACATTGCAGTGAAGTGATGTGGGACTTGTACTGCTCCATGATATGGCCCCTGTCCTCATCTTGCAACTGCCGGGTTATGAGAGTTTGGTGGCTCTGAAGAATCCGAGAAGTCCGGAGACAGCCCCGGCATCTCGGACTCTATCTCTCCTTGTTGGGGGGAGGGTACCTCGACGCCTCACTGGTGTGGTGGTCCTCACTGTGGTGTGGGCAGCATCTTCCCGTCCTCTGGCCTGTGTCGGGGTGCCCTGCGCGCTGGTTGTGCTGCAGTCTCTCGGTGCTCCTCACTTTGTTCTTGTTCCCCTGGAGCTTCCATAGCGGTCGATTGTGGAGTTCAGCTCTCTCACACTCGGTCCTGCAACCTCAACATCCAAGTCTCTTCTGCCAAGTCATCATCAAAGGACGGAGTTGTGATGAAGGACTCCCCTCCTCCTACTCCTCGCCTCGGGGCAATAGGTTACATCGGCGACGTCATCATCCACCAAGCTCTCCTCACTGCTGAACCGTGCCTCCTGGGTCGGTTCCTCTTGCTCCAAATTGTCTTCAGTCCTGTAGATAAAAAAAATTATTGGTGTGCCAAACAGCATGTGGCGTCAATTCCAGAGCTAGCAAACACTAGCAATCACTTTATCACCCGTTTCTACCCAACATTTGATAAAGCTTGTGAGAAAAGTTCGCTAGCCATGGAATTGAGGCCATAGCAAATACATGGCCGAAGTCATGTGAGCTCTCAGTTCCTGCCCACAGTAGTGGTACTTACGTCTAGGTTCCAGGCTTGCATTGATGAAAGACAATTGCTTGGCAAATTGGTAGTCTTTTTGTCGCCTTCCCCCGCCACTGCCACTTCGTCGGCAAGTTTTTTCTTCCGTAGCCATTTCACATATGCATCCCGTATATTGCGCCACCTTGTCTTGTACCTTTCTCCTGTAACGACATGAAAAATTGATTTCGATTATTTCTCTTGTAGGTACATCGCAACTGGACAAACATATACATCGCTACATGTCACATTTCGTATTGGGAAGAGCACGGTGGCAGGCATCGTCGTGAGGACTTCGAGGATCCTTTGGACGCGACTGAGGGCCAGATACATGCCTGTGCCGGACACCACGAAATGGGAGGAGATCGCCCAGGGCTTCTGGACCGAGTGCAAGTTTCCTAATTGTGTTGGCGCACTGGATGGGAAACACATCCGGATTCAGAAACCCGTGGGGAGTGGCAGCCATTATTTCAACTATAAAAAATACTTCAGCATTGTTCTAATGGCAGTGGCAGATGCGGACTACAAGTTTGTGTACGTGGATGTGGGGTCGTACGGTAGTTCCAATGACTCTGGAATTTTCCAGCGTACGACCCTTTGCCGGCTGATGGAGGAAGGCAGACTGCGTCTCCCCCGTGACAGACCCTGGCCTGGGACAAGGGCACCGGCCTACCCCTATGTGTTTGTGGGGGACGAGGCCTTCGCCCTGTCCGACCATGTAATGCGTCCGTACCCAGACAGGGGACTTGATGCCAGCCAGCTACACTTCAATGCTCGGTTGAGCCGTGCAAGGAGAATGGTGGAGTGCACATTTGGGATCCTGGTGTCAAAGTGGAGGGTGTTCCACACGCCCATGCTGCTGAAACCGGGCAACGCAGTTGTCGTGGTGAAGGCAGCATGCATCCTCCACAACTTTGTGCGGCAGGAGGAAAGAGAGACTCCTGAACCCCCGAATGTGCTTCCACTAATGCCCCTGCGGAGGTATGCAACCAGGCCAAGGGTAGTGTCACTGCGGAACAGGGACCAACTGAGACTTTATTTTACCACACCACCTGGACGAGGGTGAATGTTTGGTTTTTAATATGTTTTGTTGAAATGTGTTTATTTTGGAGTTTCAAGTTTGAGTGATTTTAAATGTATTAATTTTTAACAATAAATTGATGTATAATAATTGGTCATTGTGTATGTTTTATGTGCACAGGTGGGGTACATCGCAGGTGGGTGGGATACATCACAGGTGGGATACATCACAGGTGGGGTAGAGGTGGGTGGGATACATCACAGGTGGGGTAGAGGTGGGTGGGATACATCACAGGTGGGGTAGAGGTGGGTGGGATACATCACAGGTGGGGTAGAGGTGGGTGGGATACATCACAGGTGGGGTAGAGGTGGGTGGGATACATCACAGGTGGGATACATCACAGGTGGGGTACAGGTGGGTGTGATACATCACAGGTGGGTGGGATACAGCACAGGTGGGGTACAGGTGGGTGGGATACATCACAGGTGGGATACATCACAGGTGGGGTAGAGGTGGGTGGGATACATCACAGGTGGGATACATCACAGGTGGGATACATCACAGGTGGGGTACAGGTGGGTGTGATACATCACAGGTGGGTGGGATACAGTACAGGTGGGTGGGATACATCACAGGTGGGATACATCACAGGTGGGGTAGAGGTGGGTGGGATACATCACAGGTGGGGTAGAGGTGGGTGGGATACATCACAGGTGGGGTAGAGGTGGGTGGGATACATCACAGGTGGGATACATCACAGGTGGGGTACATCACAGGTGGGGTACAGGTGGGTGTGATACATCACAGGTGGGTGGGATACAGCACAGGTGGGATACACCACAGGTGGGATACATCACAGGTGGGATACATCACAGGTGGGGTACAGGTGGGTGTGATACATCACAGGTGGGTGGGATACAGCACAGGTGGGGTACAGGTGGGTGGGATACATCACAGGTGGGATACATCACAGGTGGGGGGGATACATCACAGGTGGGGTAGAGGTGGGTGGGATACATCACAGGTGGGGTACTGGTGGGTGGGATACATCACAGGTGGGATACATCACAGGTGGGGTACAGGTGGGTGGGATACATCACAGGTGGGTGGGAAACAGCACAGGTGGGGTACAGGTGGGTGGGATCATCACAGGTGGGATACATCACAGGTGGGGTACAGGTGGGTGGGATACATCACAGGTGGGATACATCACAGGTGGGGTACAGGTGGGTGGGATACATCACAGGTGGGTGGGAAACAGCACAGGTGGGGTACAGGTGGGTGGGATACATCACAGGTGGGATACATCACAGGTGGGGTACAGGTGGGTGGGATACATCACAGGTGGGATACATCACAGGTGGGGTACAGGTGGGTGGGATACATCACAGGTGGGGTACAGGTGGGTGGGGAACAGGTGGGTGGGCCACGGGTGGGTGGGCAACACGTGGGTGACACAAATCCATAGCAAAAGTTGAATACATCACAAGCTTAAACCACAAGCCCCCCCCCAAAAACTTCTAGTCAACATACCCTCTGTGCCTTGCTGTCTCTTGCTCAAGTTCTCAAAGTCCTCCACATACAGCTTGGCAATTTTTTTCCACAGGCCTCTGCATTTTTTGATGTTGCTGTGGTCCGCATCCCCCTTGTCCCACAGGGCTGGTACCTGCTGCACCTGTAGGATGAGGTCTTCTGATGTGTAGGGCCTCACCCCCTCGCTATCAGACAGATCCTGCTCCATATTGCTGCCAAAGAGCTCCAGCATGAAGTCACTGCTGCTCCACTCTGTGAACGCTGGTGCCATGTGGTCCCCATCCAAAATGGCCACCATACCATAGAGTCAGCATAGGAAGTGTGGTACAACATCCGGTTTTTATAGCCAGTGTGTTGTGCGCTCTCCGGTTCTCATTGGTTTCCATTGGCCGGATGCAACATTCCGGCTCCGGTCCGGATACGTCAGCCGGACCAGCCGGACCAAAAAATAGCGCATGTTGGAACGGACGCCGGAGTCCGGATCCGGTCCGGCTCCGGTCCGGACGAAACGGACGCATGTGAACGGTCGCATAGACTTTCATTGCTATGCCGTGCGTCCGTTTCGTCCGGTCCGCATGCGGTCCGGCTCCGGCACGGCTCCGGCACGGCGATTCCGGATAGCAACCGCTAATGTGAACCGGGCCTCAGTCTGCTCTGTGTCCTTCTCCCCTGGACCCCTGACAGTCTTCAGCTTGCACGATCCTCCTCAGGCTTCTGTGTGTGCTGGCTGGGAAGTGCAGGTGCCGCCGCCCACTGAATCAGCTCTCCTCAGGGAAACTTGCTGCTGCAGTAGTGTTGTCCGGATCATGAACGATTCGGATCTTTGATCCGAATCTATTTTATGAGTCGATCATCCGAATCATCAAAATGAACGATTCGGATCGCAAAAGGGGCGGGGCCAGGAGCGACACGCCCCCTCTCAGCGGGCAGCGGGGTCCTGGAAGCAGGGATCGCTCTGTTGGAAGGGAGGCAGCCTTGCAGGGAGACAGGTAGATGAGAGAAAGGGGACATGGGTGCCACTGCCAGATATGTGTAGAGCACACATACTGGCTGCAATGTGCTGCTCATTATAAGCTGTCTGTTCCGTAGTTGTGCACAGTGATCACATGGGAAGCTTTTGGCTCAGCACAGCTCAGTAACTTTGCAGACAGTGTGATTGAAAGGCAATATAATCCTCCTGCACTCGGCACTAAACAGCTGCACTTATCTTCTGGGAATGCTTTCTTTCACTGTGCGACCTTTTCTTTCAAAGTGTACAGATGAGCATATAGGTGAAATGTATGTAAAGCATATGATTTCAGCATGTGGGTATTACGTGCAAACATTTCTGCTCTCTGCTCGTCCCTCCTCCCTTCTCTGTCCACTCCCTGCCCTCTGTCCATCTTCTCCCCTTCTCTGTGTGTCCACCCCCCTCCCCTTCTCCTGTCCACAGACCTGTCCTGCTGTTCATTTCACCCCCGAATGCTTCCGGTAGTAAAATGATCCGAGATTCGGATCAAAGATCCGGATCTCTTCAATGATCCGATTCAAATCATCCGGATCATTGAAAAGATCCGAACTTCCCATCTCTATGCTGCAGTGCTGCTCCCCATCAGGCCCAGGAACTTCAGGAAGACCGCGCTCTGTTCAAAACGGCTGGGAGGCGGAGCTTCAGTGTGGCCAATCTTGTAGGTGGCAGGGAGAAGGGGTGGAGCAGCTGGGTTGGTGCTACTTGGCGCAGCGCTGGCCAATGCTGTAAGGGGAGCAGAGAGCTGCATAGCAACAGACAGGGACTGAAGTGCCCCGCATGACCTGACAGAGGTTTGTGGCACAGTGGGCGGAAATCCGTAGCACGTGCCTCGGATCTTTAGCCCTAGCGACGCCCTGCCTACCTACCTGTTGTTCACAGCGCACCCACCTACCTACAGCTGAGCGCATGCAGTGTCACTGTGCCTGTCCGCTACCTGTCTGTGTGTGACAGGTGCACATTGTAATACCCATCACTGCATATACCTACCTGTTGTGTTCAGTGCACCCACCTCATCACTGCATATATCTACCTGTTGTGTTCAGTGCACCCACATACCTACGTGAGTGCACGCAGGGCGGCCGGTGTGACAGTACGCACATGCGCCGAACTGTCACTACGGCCGCTGTGATGACGCGAGGCGGCCGGCATAGTGACAACAGCCGTGACGTATTAAGAAGAAGGAGCCCAACATTCGGGCCCAGTGTCAACGGGAGCCGCCGGGCTGCCATTTCTAAACGGGGCCTAGGAGAAGAACCAGGATGCCACCGTGGGACCCCCCGACCCACAGTGGGCTGCAGAAAGCCACAGGTGAGTAGCAATTTCGTTTTTATTTAGAGCTCGGAGTCCCTTTAAAAAGGCATTTTATGACAAGTTCTGAAAATATCACAGAGGAGAAAACTCAGGAGAAAAAAATTGAATTGCATATGGGCCCATGTCTCAGTGAAAGACTAAACCCCATGGTAGACCCCAGTATCAGACAATACCCTGCGACAAACCTCCATTAACAAGCAGCACCCCATGACAGACCCCAGTAACAGATAGTCTCCTCCATCCATTGACAGACAGCACCCCATGACAGACCCTAATATCAGTTTGCACCCTATGACAGAACCCCAGTACCAGACAATGGGCCATATCCTATTAACTTTTCTCTTGAGTTTTCTATAAGGAGATATTTTTAAACTTTATTAATAAAATACCATTAAAGTCCACCCCAAGCAAATTACTCAAAAGAGGTTTGATATCACTTTTTTTTTTAAAATACTTTTTCAATTGCTAAGTGCAGAAAAGTTATTTTTTTAGATAAGGTGAAATATCTCCTAGGAGAAAACTCAGGAAAAAAAAGTTGATTGGAGTAGACCCAGTGCCCCCTATCCAGCAACAGACAGCACTCCATAACAGTCCCCAGTAACAGACAATGCCTCATGACAGAGCCCCAGTTATAGGCAGTACCCTATGACAAACCCCCAATATAAGGCAATACCTCATGAGAGCCCCCACTAATATATATCACCCCATGACCCTAGTAAGAGATAACACCCTGTGATTGCTTCCCTTCTCTTATCCTCACAGTGACAAATAACAGACCCAAATAACAGCACCCCAGGCCATGACATATGTATAAAGAGAACCGAGAGCCCAATATAGTGTAGTAAGTATTGACATTTGGGTAAATGAAACGAGTATAATATATACTCACAAACCAAGGTTACATTCAAGTAACCACTGTACAGGCAGGTGAGCAGATTAGCCTATCCTCACTCAGGATTAAGAAGTCGCTCTCTGTAGACAGGAGAAAGAAAGGGGTATCCCCCTCCACCAGGGGTGGATATCAATTATAACGTAATGAAGAACAGAGACTGTCATGGGGTGCTATAATGAAATGAAGAACAGAGGCGCCAACGGGATAAAAACAATTCTTAAAACTTTTAAAATTGCTTAGGAGGCAGTGGTGGACTTACCCCCCACAAGCAGACACGCCTCAGTGAGGCGCTTATCGTGACCTTGAGACTGTACTGTGTGTACTCCTATTTTTTATTGCTTGAGGAAGCGGGAATATACCTGCGAAACGCGTTGCAAAAATCCCCTGGAGTGTACCAATAAATTTGATTGTTTTGAGTACACAGTTTTCGTGTCGGCTTGCGGGGGGTAAGTCCACCACTGCCTCCTAAGCAATTTTAAAAGTTTTAAGAATTTATTTTATCCTGTTGGCGCCTCTGTTCTTCATTACGTTATAGCACCCCATGACAGTCTCCAATTATAGATAGCACTCCAGTAAAATATCAGACAACCTGCTCAGTACACTCCCATTTGCTGTCACTATGGCTGAGGTAGAGGGGCTACTCTCACATTTCTTGAGACGCTTCAAGCCCAGCCAGCATTCAACTGCACCACTCACCATCTCCCAGCTGCCATTCCACCCATCTTCCCTGCACATGTCCCCAATGGCTAGAAAATAGAAAAGGAGAAAGCCTGGAGATGCCCCATGACCAAAATGAGTGCTGGTTGGGTTGAAGACTATCAAGAAACAAATACTGTCACATGACCCCAGCCATAGTGACAGCAAGCCGGAGTGTACAGAGTAGGAGTCCAGAACTGTAGAAAGTATGCTTGAGCTCCTTCCATCCTCCTCTGGTAGTCACCCCATGTTGTCAGTTGTGCAGCATGGCTGATTTACAGCAGTTGATTTTCACCTCCAAAAACTCGGTATCTAGGCCAAATGCCATTCTGCGCCATACCATAGACAGACCTCTGTCAGCCTAGCCATCAGCCTTTCGGTATATGGATTGATTTGTTTGTATTGTTTTCGCCAGGTGCAGTGGTGTAACAATAGCCTCTGTGATAGCGGGGTGGCTATAGTGGCAGCTCTTGATACATGTCAAGCCATCAGGAGCCTCAGGGTGGCAGCATAGAGCGCTGGGAAGAACAGGAGACTAGATGCAGTGTGGACTAGGTAAATGTAACAGCGCTTCCTGCTGAAAGGAAGGATTACTGAAATGTTAATATAGGGTGCAGGTGTATGCATGCACCAGCAATCACAGGACTGACAATTCACTAGACCTCCTTATGGTTTGCTATGACTGAGGGTTGCAAACTTTTTTATTGTGAATGCAGATCCATTACTTCTATGTTGAGTGCCGAATTAACAAACTTTTTCAAGTGTATGAATGACTTTAGCATTTATCACTTACACTACCATCTGTACCATGTCATGTCGCTACAGTGTATTGATTTTTGAGGCTGCTGTTAAACAGTTTACACTGCATATGCTTCAGTCAATTTCATTTAATAAAGCTTCTTTGAAAACGAAAAGCAGATACCGTAGTAACAGCCCAGGAGGACGTCCGTAAATCAGGCTCACTCACTGCAAACTAACTGATTTCATAAAGCAGTTTGGGAAGAAGAAATATCCCTGATGATGCACCAGATGCCTGCTCACATCACACCTGACTTAGCAGCTGTTACCAGGTTTTGATTTAATCTGTTATACATTTTCATCATTTTACAATTTCCTGTTGAGTGGTGTGTCAGTTTTAATTAACTATTACTGAACAGATCTTTCATTTCCCTTTTTTGCTGAATACTTCCATGGTCCTTTTGTGTTCATGGTGCTCAATCTATCAAAGGACAGTAAAGTGAAATTTACATGTAAGTTACCGCATGCCACATATGCATCGCATGTTCTCATCAGATCATTCTAAATGCACTGCCTCATATTGCATAGTGCTGCTATCATCATTGCCTTTATTTGGGGGGGGGGGGGGGGGCGAGGGCGTGGTATTGATTAAACTTGCTTACTGCCTTTAACACCTATTTTATCTCATATTTTAATGTTAATATTTTGCTGACTCAACTTCATCTTGTGATTTACTAATATTATGCGCCCTAAGTTTTGTGCTAACTTTGCACCTAGTTATGCACATTTAGGCCTAGTGCACACCAGAGCGGTTCGGCTGTGTTTTGCGATCCGCTTGCGACTGCGGATACGCTTAGGTAATGTATTTCAATGGGCTGGTGCAAACCAGAGCTGGAGGCGTTTTGCAGAAACGCATACTCCCAGGGTGAGGCATTTTTTGGTTTGTGGATGCGTTTCTGCCTCAATGTTAAGTATAGGAAAAACGCAAACCGCTCTGAAAAACGCCTGTTCAGAGTGGTTTTGCCGGCGTTTTTGTTGCAGAAGCTGTTCAGTAACAGCTTTACTGTAACAATATATGAAATCTACTACACCAAAACCGTTACACAAGACTGCAAAACGCTAGCTGAAACGCTACAGAAAAAGAAGAAAAAGCGTTTCAAAATCTGCTAGCATTTTGCGGATCTGCTAGCGGTTTTTGGTGTGCACCAGGCCTAAGTATTGGCCATGCACATAAATTATCTTCTTCCGTACTACCACATGATAGATGACCAGGGGCGGACTGACAATTCATGGGGCCCCCGGGCAATAGGAGATTATGGGGACCTTTACCAGTGTCACCCACATTTCATGTTATTTTTTACAGAGTAAGATATATATATATATATATATATATATATATATATATATATATATATACTGTATACAGTGGCTTGCAAAAGTATTCGGCCCCCTTGAAGTTTTCCACATTTTGTCACATTACTGCCACAAAGATGAATCAATTTTATTGGAATTCCGCATATAGGACCAATACAAAGTGGTGTACAGGTGAGAAGTGGAACGAAAATCATACATGATTCCAAACATTTTTTACAAATCAATAACTGCAAAGTGGGGTGTGCATAAATATTCAGCCCCCTTTGGTCTGAGTGCACTCAGTTGCCCATAGACATTGCCTGATGAGTGCTAATGACTAAATAGAGTGCACCTGTGTGTAATCTAATGTCAGTACAAAGACAGCTGCTCTGTGACAGCCTCAGAGGTTGTCTAAGAGAATATTGAGAGCAACAACACCATGAAGTCCAAAGAACACACCAGACAGGCCAGGGATAAAGTTATTGAGGAATTTAAAGCAGGCTTAGGCTACAAAAAGATTTCCAAAGCCTTGAACACCCACAGAGCACTGTTCAAGCGATCATTCAGAAATGGAAGGAGTATGGCACAACTGTAAACCTACCAAGACAAGGCCGTCCACCTAAACTCACAGGCCGAACAAGGAGAGCGCTGATCAGAAATGCAACCAAGAGGCCCACGGTGACTCTGGATGAGCTGCAGAGATCTACAGCTCAGGTGCGGGAATCTGTCCATAGGACAACTGTTAGTCGTGCACTGCACAAAGTTGGACTTTATGGAAGAGTGGCATAGAAGAAAGCCATTGTTAACAGAAAAGCATAAGAAGTCCCATTTGCAGTTTGCCACAACCCACGGCCGGCCTTTGGCCTGTGCGACCGGAGCGATCGCTCAGGGCGCCGGACCACCGGCTTCCAGGGGGGGGGCGCCGCGCTCCTGCCGCATATTGTTTTGTGCTGTAGCTCCATTCACGCTTGATTGTGTATCTCGCCTGGCTTCCCACCACGTGATGTGCCTGTGTGAGGCTGGCTTCCTACCACGTGATTGTGCATGTGCCGGTGTTTGAATAGCAGTGTGATCGAAGGAAGACTTATGAGGGAATCTGAATGGCTGGCCAGAGATGGTCTTGCAAGGATGCTTTGATCCTGGGCTGCAGAGTCCGACGGAACGGAGGTGAGATTAACCTCTAAATTGACGGCTGTTGTCTGGAACTGTTCAGCATTATCTTGATTAATTGCCTTTGGACTGACTGCTGGATTGATTATCAGTCTTTACTTCCAAAGTGGTCAGTGGATGGTTTTATGGGGGCTCTTCAAAGGTCAAATAATTAGCCTGGCATGTGTGAAAGTTTGTTGTATTGTTTTTACAACTTTTACAATGTTGCATTCTGCCTGTTTGTTATAATTACATGGCTGGAGGCAGAAGACTAATGGGATTTATCCACATTGCTCTGTGATTATATTATTCTGGAGGGGTTAACCACCTAATGTAGTATCCTATGTAAAGGACATCCGAGGTGATTTTTGTCTATGCATAAATATTTGTATAACTGTCTGCAGGTGCCTGGTGACAGTGTGAGTTTGCAAACAAGGGGGCTTGGAGCTGCAGCAGCATGCCAGGAGTGGAGAGAGGGTGTGTGCTATTTGAGATATGCATGTAAATGTATGGTATATCTACTTTTTTTTTTTTTAAGTGCATTGCACACTGCCAGGGGTGATCATGGGGAAATGAGTGTTCAAGGGGCTCAGACTGTAGCTGTGCATGCAAGGTCTCAGCAAGGGGCTGCCTCCCTTATAAAGGTGGCCATACACTGGTCGATGTGCCATTAGATCGACCAGCTGACAGATCCCTATCTGATCGAATCTGATCAGAGAGGGATTGTATGGCTGCCTTTACTGCAAACAGATTGTGAATCGATTTCAGCCTGAAACCGATCACAATCTGTTCAGCTGCTCCTGCCGCCTGTCCCCGACCCCCGTATACATTACCTGAGGCTGGCTCCCGGGCGTCTTCTCCGCACTGCACCGCACCGCTGTTCTTGCTCCATCCCGGCGCTTCCTGTGTTACTCCGTGACCAGGAAGTTCAAATAGAGCGCCCTCTATTTCAACTTCCTGGTCACCGGAGTGACACAGGAAGTATAAGCGTACACTGGGAGATGCGGAAATGCGGTGCAGCGAGGAGAAGAGGACCCCGGAGCCAGCTTCAGGTAATGTATACATGCTCGGATCGGGCCCGAATCGTACGCCGCAAGCGACGCGCTCCTACCGCCGGGTGATCGAGGGTAATTTCCCGCACGGCGCGATCGACGGTCCGATCCGATTTCGGGAGGGAATCGGATCGGCGGGTGCGTTTAGCGCAAGCGATTGGCAGCAGATCCGATCCCAGGATCGGATCTGCTGTCGAAACGGCCGTGAATCGAGCCAGTGTATGGCCTGCTTAAATGATCCACATCTGCTGACACTTTTGCAGTCACAGTTCTGCCGTCACCTGCTGATCTACCTTGTCATGCAACTGTCCTTAGAGGAGCTCACAATCTAATGCCTGCAATCATGTCACTAATTGTCCTCAGAAGAGCATATAATCTACTCACTGCATCATGTTACCAAATATATTTTTTTCTTTAGCCCCCAGCTCCAATCATTGTGGGGATGTGGCTGCACTTTGAGGGGGGAACAAAAATAATTGCTTTTTATATGGGGGGGGGGGGTCGTCAATGTTACCTTTCATATGTGAGGGTGATCGCTCATTGTCAAATGTGGGGGTCAATGCTGCTGTTATTCTGTAGGGGTGTTTGCTGAATGTCATACTGTATGTAGGGGTCAATGCTGCTTGTCATAGTTGGGGTCATTACTGAATTTCACATGCTGGGATGCTATCATATGTAGGGTCAATGCTACTTGTCATATGTGGGTGTTTATGCTGCTTTTTATAAGAGGTGGGGGGCAATTGCTGCTTTTCATATTTGGGGTGATTGCAATTCATTTTGTATACAGTAGTAGTGTATTTGCAGTCAAAAGTTAAGACTGTATGTTTGCTGGGGAAAAGGTGTGTGTGTGTGTGTGTGTGTGTGTGTGTGTAGTGGGGATGGGGGTGTTGGGCTGGGAATGTTAGGGTGATGGTCGGTCAGGGGGCGGCTGATGGTAGTGGGCCTAGGGCGGTAAAAAGTACAAATCCGGCCATAGCCGGCACTTAGGTTGATGGGGGCGAAGACCATGCAGCGCTGCCTCTTGGAGTCAGTGTGAGACTCCGCCCAGCTCCCGGCCCCGTAATAGGATGGATGGAGCCAGGAGCGCTGAATGGATGGATGGATGGATGGATGGATAGATATATAGATTCCCCCTTAGTGTATATAGATTACTAGTCTTGTATATGTAGTAGTCAGATCCCCCTTTAGTGTATATATAGGCAGATCCCGCCCGTAGTGTATAAATTACATATACACGAAGGGGGGATCTGCCTAGATACACTAAAGGGAATGTTGCACGTGTGTGTGTGTGTGTGTGTGTGTGTGTGCGTGCGCAGAAAGAGGATGAATGGGGGGGGGCACCAAAATCTGGTTAGGCTCAGGGCGCTGTGAAACCTAAGGCCGGCCCTGCCACAACCCATGTGGGGGACACAGCAAACATGTGGAAGAAGGTGCTCTGGTCAGATAAGACCAAAATGGAACTTTTTGACCAAAATGCAAAACGCTATGTGTGGCAGAAAACTAACACTGCACATCACTCTGAACACACCATCCCCACTGTCAAATATGCGGGTAGCAGCATCATGCTCTGGGGGTGCTTCTCTTCAGCAGGGACAGGGAAGCTGTTCAGAGTTGATGTGAAGATAGATGGAGCCAAATACAGGGCAATCTTGGAAGAAAACCTCTTGGAGTCTGCAAAAGACTCGAGACTTAGGCGGAGGTTCACCTTCCAGCAGGACAACGACCCTAAAAATAAAGCCAGGGCAACAATGGAATGGTTTACAACAAAACATATCCATGTGTTAGAATGGCCCAGTCAAAGTTCAGATCTAAATCTGATCGAGAATTTGTGGCAAGATTTGAAAACTGCTGTTCACAAACGCTGTCCATCTAATCTGACGGAGCTGGAGCTGTTTTGCAGAGAAGAATGGGCAAGGATTTCAGTCTCTCTAGATGTGCAAAGCTGGTACAGACATACCCTAAAAGACTGGCAGCTGTAATTGCAGCAAAAGGTGGTTCTACAAAGTATTGACTCAGGGGGCTGAATAATTATGCACACCCCACTTTGCAGTTATTTTTTTTTAAATGTTTGGCATCATGTATGAGTTTCGTTCCACTTCTCACGTGTACACCACTTTGTATTGGTCTTTCATGTGGAATTCCAATAAAATTGAGTCATCCTTCTGGCAGTAATGTGGCAAAATGTGGAAAATTTCAAGGGGGCCGAATACTTTTGCAAGCCACTCAATGTATATATATATATATATATATATATATATACACACACACAGTGGCTTGCAAAAGTATTCGGCCCCCTTGAAGTTTTCCACATTTTGTCACATTACTGCCACGAATATAAATCAATTTTACTGGAATTCCACGTGAAAGCCCAATACAAAGTGGTGTACGCGTAAGAAGTGGAACGAAAATCATACATGATTCCAAACATTTTTTACAAATCAATAACTGCAAAGTGGGGTGTGCGTAATTATGCAGCCCCCTTTTGTCTGAGTGCAGTCAGTTGCCCATAGACATTGTCTGATGAGTGCTAATGACTAAACAGTGCTCCTGTGTGTAATCTAATGTCAGTACAAATACAGCTGCTCTGTGATGGCCTCAGAGGTTGTCTAAGAGAATCTTGGAAGCAACAACACCATGAAGTCCAAAGAACACACCAGACAGGTCAGGGATAAAGTTATTGAGAAATTTAAAGCAGGCTTAGGCTACAAAAAGATTTCCAAACCCTTGAACATCCCATGGAGCACTGTTCAAGTGATCATTCAAAAATGGAAGGAGTATGGCACAACTGTAAACCTACCAAGACAAGGCTGTCCACCTAAACTCACAGGCCGAACAAGGAGAGCGCTGATCAGAAATGCAGTCAAGAGGCCCATGGTGACACTGGAAGAGCTGCAAAGATCTACAGCTCAGGTGGGGGAATCTGTCCATAGGACAACTATTAGTCGTGCACTGCACAAAGTTGGCTCTTATGGAAGAGTGACAAGAAGAAAGCCGTTAACAGAAAAGCATAAGAAGTCCCGTTTGCTGTGCCCCCCACATGGCTTGTGGCAAACTGCAAACATGTGGAAGAAGGTGCTCTGGTCGGATGAGACCAAAATGGAACTTTTTGGCCAAAATGCAAAACGCTATGCGTGGCAGAAAACTAACACTGCACATCACTCAGAACACACCATCCCCACTGTCAAATATCGTGGTGGCAGCATCATGCTCTGGGGTTGCTTCTCTTCTGCAAAGACAGGGAAGCTGGTCAAAGTTGATGGGAAGATGGATGGAGCCAAATACAGGGCAATCTTGGAAGAAAACCCCTTGGAGTATGCAAAAGACTTGAGACTGGGGCGGAGGTTCACCTTCCAGCAGGACAACGACCCTAAACATAAAGACAGGGCAACAATGGAATGGTTTAAAACAAAACATATCCATGTGTTAGAATGGCCCAGTCAAAGTCCAGATCTAAATCCAATCGAGAATCTGTGGCAAGATCTGAAAACTGCTGTTCACAAACGCTGTCCATCTAATCTAACTGAGCTGGAGCTGTTTTGCAAAGAAGAATGGGCAAGGATTTCAGTCTCTAGATGTGCAAAGCTGGTAGAGACATACCCTAAAAGACTGGCAGCTGTAAATGCAACAAAAGGTGGTTCTACAAAGTATTGACTCAGGGGGCTGAATAATTACGCACACCCCACTTTACAGTTATTGAGTTGTAAAAAATGTTTGGAATTATGTATGATTTTCGTTCCACTTCTCACGTGTACACCACTTTGTATTGGTCTTTCAAGTGGAATTCCAATAAAATATGATTCATGTTTGTGGCGGTAATGTGACAAAATGTGGAAAACTTCAAGGGGCCGAATACTTTTGCAAGCCACTGTATATATATAATAATAATAATAATGTACTGACAACAGATATTTTATACAGAAAAAAAAAACCTCCTGCTCCGAAAAATGGGTGTGGTCACGCAACAGAATGTGGGCGTGGTCATGTGTGGGGCAAAATATACATGACCTTAGCAGTGGTGTAAAAGGTCTGCCGGGGAAGTTTGAGCTCTGCCTTATGGTGGCCGTAGACGGTACAATAAAAACGTTCGATTTTCCCGTTTATTCAATTTAAATGATCGAATTGAATGAAAGTTCCGATCAAGAAATTCGAACGATTATCCCGTTTTTTCTGGAAAAATGATCGGACATGCTGGAAAAATCTTTATATTCGATCTAATGGAATAATCGAACTAAATTATCTAATTGAAAAATTGTACCATGTATGGCCACCTTTAAGGTGGCCACACACCATACAATTTTTTAAATATCTGTTCAATTTAAGAATTGCAATCAATTTTTCTGACTGATTGTAACATTTCAAAAATATGACCAATGTACCACACACCTATGTTCAATTTTTTCCTCAATTATGATAAAAATGATTGTAAACTCAGAGAAAATTGCTAGGGTGTGTATATTAATAAATTAACAATCCAACACACACCATACAATCTTTAGTAGAGATTGAAGAGAAATATCTGGCATTCCGGATCGATTTAAATCGATAAAAGGGGAAATCCGATCGGATTTTTCAGTCGAATGAAAAAAAAGCTTTCCATTCTTTCGAGAGATGCGATCGTTTTTATCGAATTACTGTAAAATCGGATCATTTTATTGTATCGTGTGTGGCCACCTTTAGTGTTTCCCCCCAAAATACATGTAATCTGACAGCATTTCACCAAAAATCCACGCCATTTGGCAGAGCTTCCTCCAAAATACAGATAATATGGCAATCGTTCCCCCAAAATAGATGTAATCTGGCAGCAGCAGTTTCCCTAACATACACATAATTTGGCAGCGGTTGCCCAAAATATGCATAATCTGGCAGCGGATCACCCAAAATACATGTAATCTTGCAGTAGTGGTTCCCCCAAAATACACATAATCTGGAAGCAGCGGTTCCACCAACATACACAATCTGACAGCGGTTCCCCAAAAATACACATAAACTGGCAGCTGTTCCCCAAAATACACTTAATCTGGCAGCAGCGGTTCCCCAAAAATAGTTAATCTGGCAGCAGTTCCCCCAAAATACGTGCCCCCAGTATAGGTAACAGGTCTAACGGTATCCCCAGTGGAAGTAACCAGGTGTACTGGTGTTCCCAGTACAGGTATCCAGGTCTATAGGTGTCCCCAGTATAAGTAGCCAGGTCTATAGCTGTCCCCAGAATAGATAACCTGGTCTATAGGTGTTCCCAGTTTAGATAGCCAAGTCTATAGGTGTCCCCAGAATAGGTAGCCAAGACTATAGGTGCCCCCAGAATAGGTAGCCAGGTCTATGGGTGTCCCCAGTATAGATAGCCAGGTCTACAGGTGTCTACAGAATAGGTAGCCAGGTCTATAGGTGTCCCCAGTACAGATAGCCAGTTCTATAAGTGTCTCCAGAATAGATAGCCAGGTCTATAGGCGTCCCCAGCATATGTAGCCAGGTGTATAGGTGTTCCCAGTATATGTAGCCAGGTGTATAGGTGTCCCCAGTATAGCCAGGTCTATAGGTGTCCCCAGTATATGCAGCAAAGGTCTTTAGGTGTCCCCAGTATGTAGCTAGGTCTATAGGAGTCCCCGTATGAAGCCAGGTGTATAGGTGTCCCCAGGAGGGGAGGAGCGCAGTGAAGGGGGTGGTGTGCACAGCATGGGCAAGCGGAGATGCGCGCACAGCCTGGAAAAACCCTGCCCCAGGACCGCATGCCAATTGGCGTTAGGCGGTCCTGGGGCTCCTGCTGCTTCCACGCCAATTGGCGTGGAGCAGTCTTTAGGTTGTTAACCTTCCTGACGGTAAGGCCGCGCAGGAAGATATCTCAGCCCCTGGTGGGGCGATTTGCTCCATTTAAAATGCTGTACGCGCAGCTAGCACTTTGCTAGCGGTGCGTACAGCTTGATCGCTGCCGCTGTGCGGCGATCGCCCGCACGCAGCGGCGCAAGAGTGCCCCCCGCCAGAGCCCTGCGCTGCCCGGACCAATGAGTTCCGGGCAGCGCTATGGGCTGGATCGGAGGCGTCTGACGTCAGGACGTCGACTGACGTCCATGACGTCATTCCGATCGTCGCCATGGCGACAGGAGAAGCCAAACGGGAGCGCGTTATATACGCGTTCCACTGTTTGCTATTGATGCCGGCGACGATCGCACTAGAGGGACACATGCGCCCTCTAGTGGTGTTTCATGTAGCTACCACTCTGGTAGCTTTACATGAAACAAAAAAAAAAAAAAAGGATTTTTGCCTATATGGCAAAAAAAATTAACCGCCAGGAGGGTTAGAGCTTTCAGTGATAACACAGGATGTAAAATATCATACATACTGTACAGATGAAAGAATGCTCCTGACACTGCTACGATAAAGGTGATCTTTCTTTATTTCTCACTGAGTGTAATTTGCGTTCCTAACCATTTATCAGCCGCGCACAGGTTGTCTCACTTGATGGCCCATACTCACGGGCAACTTTTAGGGCCTGTCGCCAGCACACGTGAGCGTGTGGGCGACAGGCCGGCGACAGCTCCTCACCAGGTCCCTCCGCGTACACATGCGGAAGAGGGACCAGCGGCGCGACGGAAGCTGTCGCCGACGTTCCTCCTCCCCCCGCCGGAAGCTCCGTATACTTCAATGGAGGTTGCTGTCGCTAGTCCGCGTACTCACGCGGACTAGCAACAGTTGCGGTGGAGTTGCGGCGGCGACTGTCGCCAGGCGATTGAGCAGTTCAATCGCCTGGCGACATCAGCGACGGGCGACAGTTCAGGGTGCGCGCACGTGCAACGGCGCATACTCACGGGCGACCTGTCGCCGCAACACGCGCGCGCCGCGTGTTGCGGCGACAATTGTAGCCCGTGAGTATGGGCCATAAGACAACTCGTGGCAGGGCATCTGCAGCCATAAATCACTTTGCTGCCTAATGCAGCCACGCAGAGCGGTGCAGAGAGCGTTTTTATATTTACCTGTCCGGACAGCTGGATCACCTTTTTCTTTTCCTCCACCCTCGGCACTGCAAACTCTGCGTTCTCTTCTGAGCTCTGATGTGATTAGGGCTCAGAAGATAGTGTCAGCATTACAGCGCCACCCAGTGGTGGAAGCGAGGTGATAGCAGAGACTCTTCCATCACCAGTGGTGTAGCTAAGGGGCTGTGGGCCCCGATGCAAGTTTTACAATGGGGCCCCCCAAGCACTCTATACATAACAATTGATACGGCGAACCAAAACCTGCCAATGGCAACTACAGTGTTAGAGGTACAAGAAGGGGACAGGGAATAGTTTGTTAATGATTACCACTATTCAAATTATCTATAGAAGTGAATATTATGATCACAGGACCAATAGAGAGCTAATACTGTAGTTGAGGGAGTGCCCTTTGGGGCCCCTCTGGCCCAAGGGCCCCGATGCGGTCGCTACCTCTGCACCCCCTATTGCTACGCCCCTGTCCATCACCCCTCTTCAACTACAGTATGGTGCTGGAATGCTGACACTATCTTCTGAGTCCCGATCACATGTAATAACTAGAGATGTCGCGAACCTCCGATTTTCGGTTCGTGAACCCCATTCGCGAACTTCCCCGGAAGGGTCGGCTCGCGTAAAAGTTCGCGAACCGCAACAGACTTCAATGGGGAGGCGAACTTTGAAAAATAGAAAAAATTATGCTGGCCAGAAAAGTGATGGAAAACATGTTTCAAGGGGTCTAACACCTGGACCCCCAGGTGGCGGAGTGGGATAGACACCAAAAGTCCCGGGGGAAAATCTAGATTTGACGCAAAGCAGCGTTTTAAGGGCAGAAATCACATTGAATGCTAAATTGCAGGCCTAAAGTGCTTTCAAACATCTTGCATGTGTATATGTTACGGCCAGAACCCGAAGTTTGGCCAGAACTAGAAGTGGCCGGCCACTTCGGGTTCTGGCCGGCCAATGCGCGAACTGGCCGCTGCGCTGCGGCCAATGTGAGAAATGAAACAATTCCTGTAAGGTTTAATGTGATGTTGTGGCCGCAGCGCAGCGGGGGGCAAAAAATGTATCACACATCTTTACTTTATTCAATGGCATTAAGCCGCCCGGCTTTTTCCTCTGCCTCTCTCTCCTCCCCCCCCCCCGCCTCTCTCTCCCCCCTTCTCTTATGGGCACAGCCGGGCGGGGACACGCGTGTCCAGGAGAGTCGTTCCTCGCGGCAGGAGAGCAGAGCGGGGGAGGCTGCAGACATTGCTTCTGCCAGCACCCGCTCTGCAAGAACGGCAGGATTCCCCTGCCGCGACGAACGACTCCGGAGGGACACGCGTGTCCCCGCCCGGCTGTGCCCATAAAGAGAAGGAGAGAGAGAGGCGGGGGGGGGGGGGGGGGGGGGGGGAGAGAGAGGCAGAGGAAAAAGCCGGGCGGCTTAATGCCATTGAATAAAGTAAAGATGTGTGATACATTTTTTGCCCCCCGCTGCGCTGCGGCCACAACATCACATTAAACCTTACAGGAATTGTTTCATTTCTCACATTGGCCGCAGCGCAGCGGCCAGTTCGCGCATTGGCCGGCCAGAACCCGAAGTGGCCGGCCACTTCTAGTTCTGGCCAAACTTCGGGTTCTGGCCGTAACATATACATCAATCAGGGAGTGTAATTAGAGTACTGCTTCACACTGACACACCAAACTCACTGTGTAACGCACCGCAAACAGCTGTTTGCGTAGTGACGGCCGTGCTGGACTGGTGCGCAACATGGCCAGAGTGCAGGCCGTGGCAGTTTTCCAGCCCATATGGTCGCCGGGCTGTGGTAGCTCAATGATAGAACAACAGTGACTGTCCAGCTGATCAAATTTGGGCTGTCCACAATGAAGCAACAACCTTATTATCTTCTTGTATGTAGGTAGGCATAGGTAGGAGTCCCAGTATAGGTAGGTAGGCATAGGTAGGTGCCTCAGTAGTAAGCTAGGCATAGGTAGGAGTCCCAGTATAGGTAGGTAGGCATAGGTAGGTGCCTCAGTAGTTAGCTAGGCATAGGTAGGAGTCCCAGTATAGGTAGGTAGGCATAGGTAGGTGCCTCAGTAGTAAGCTAGGCATAGGTAGGAGTCCCAGTATAGGTAGGTAGGCATAGGTAGGTGCCTCAGTAGTTAGCTAGGCATAGGTAGGAGTCCCAGTATAGGTAGGTAGGCATAGGTAGGAGTCCCAGTATAGGTAGGTAGGCATAGGTAGGTGCCTCAGTAGTTAGCTAGGCATAGGTAGGAGTCCCAGTATAGGTAGGTAGGCATAGGTAGGTGCCTCAGTAGTTAGCTAGGCATAGGTAGGAGTCCCAGTATAGGTAGGTAGGCATAGGTAGGAGTCCCAGTATAGGTAGGTAGGCATAGGTAGGTGCCTCAGTAGTTAGCTAGGCATAGGTAGGAGTCCCAGTATAGGTAGGTAGGCATAGGTAGGAGTCCCAGTATAGGTAGGTAGGCATAGGTAGGAGTCCCAGTATAGGTAGGTAGGCATAGGTAGGTGCCTCAGTAGTTAGCTAGGCATAGGTAGAAGACCCAGTATAGGTAGGTAGGCATAGGTAGTTGCCTCAGTAGTTAGCTAGGCATAGGTAGTATAGGTAGGTAATGGAGAGAAGAAGAGAGGGGCGCACTAAGCCTTCAAGTCACATCAAGTTAATCTGCTAATAGGACAGGTCTCACCTATTTCACGTTTGGCCAGCACAGCGTACTAGGCCACGGTCAGCGTGTGTCCCTCTTTGCCGAGCCGGGGACCAAGCTCTCCAAGATGGATAGGGCGGACGTGACGTCACTCTCCCGCGCGCTTCCTGGAAGGTAACTATAGGAACAAGGACGCACATCCACGTAGCAGAGTCACTGCGGGCGGCGTCTACGTATAGGAGAGATGGAAGTGGTCTGATGTAATAGACCCACCATAAGGCCAATAGGGATAGAATTATTTATTAACAACTGACAACGCGTTTCACGGAGGATCAGCCTCCGCTTTTTCAAGTCCTATAGGTCAATTACAATGGTTTCATTTTATACATAACCTCACTGCAAATCAGCCAATCGGTTCTGTGGGAGGGCGGGGTTTACTACCTTAAAGTCTATAATAGTCTAAAAGGGCATAATTGTCCCAACAGAGGGACAAGAGGAATAAATATAAAGTATAACCCCCAGAAAGGACTGGAGGTATATACAGGGAACAATTCCCATATGAATTTACTACTACTCACCACACTAAAGTTCACAAAGGGAACGCTATTAGTCAACATAAGATTCATATGTAGGGTTCACCATGCTCTCGCACAAAACCCACTAGCCATAATAATATAATCAATAAAAAAACTAATATAATCAATAAAAAACTGTACATGTACATGCATAAGCATATATCAACTATAAACAGCATATAAAAAGTATCAGAAATACGAATACGAGTATAGGTAGGTAGGCATAGGTAGGTCCCCTAGTATAGGTAGGTAGGTGTCCCCGTATCGGTAAGTAGGTGCCCCAGTAGTTAGGTAGGCATAGGTAGGTGTCCCAGTATAGATAGTTAGGCAGGGCCTGGCTGGCACAGTAATAACAATTACCAAGGTCCAGCTGCAACAGATAGGACTGTATAATGTCAGTGTCAGTGAGCAACACACACACAAAAAAAACACATCAGGAAAACATTAGCTCTCAAAAGAGCTGTTGAGGGGTGCTATTTTAGCAATAACAATCAGCCAGGAGCAAGCCAAGAGCCTAACTAATCTTTCTCTAGGAGAAAAAAATCTGCAGCAGCTCTCCCTAGTCTGTCTATTTGCAGCAGGCAGACGAGTGACTGTAATGGCCGCCAGAGTCCTGCCTTATATAAGGGGGGGGGGGGCTCCAGGGCTTAGTGTAGCCTGAATGGCTACAATGTGCCTGCTGACTGTGATGCAGAGGGTCAAAGTTGACCCTCATAGTGCATTATGGGGCGAATCAGACTTCCGCAAAAGTTCACCTGCTCCAGGCGACCGCGAACCACCAAAGTTCGCCGGCGAACCGTTCGCTACATCTCTAGTAATAACGTGATCTAAACTCAGAAGCATATTCAGGAGTGATGCATCATGGGAAACCACAGTTTCTCACTTAAAGCTGGATTATCATAAATGCCTTTTGTTTTAAGAAGACAAATTACACTCAGCGTTGCTTTTTAGCAGGACCTTTACGTCTCTTTTAGCCCACGATACCGTCCTAGAGGTTCTTGGTCACTATGAGCCTTCTGGGTATTCTTTATTTCTCAGTGAAGCAATGTTGTCATGCAAGATGCAGAAACCCGTTAATTCAGTAACCACATACCCAGACTGGTGAGGCTGTGGGGCACCTGAGTGCTTACACCCTGTAAAGATGCATGGAGCATGAAATGATCAGGGCCAACTGACCAATAACATTGCTTTATTGAGGAGGAAAGAGAGATCACCTTTATTGTTGCAATGTCCTTTGCAGTCTTTCCTCCGTATGTTTGTTGATTTTTGAGAATTTTGCTTTACCTGGATGGATTCCATCCACTGACAACCTTCATAGCACGAATTCTAAGTAGTGCCCTCCTGGTCTATGTTGCAGACACTCCATAGTGCCTGTTTGATACGCTCTCCTAGAACTGACAAGTAATGTTATATAAGCATTTGTTTTAGCTTGGTTTTGTTGTTGTATTTACAGTTTTCAGTAGCAAAAGAAATCCCCCCAAAACATATTCAGACACAGAGCATTTCTATTGCGCGTTTCTCCTGGCGGACTCAACGCGCCAGAGTTGCAGCCACCAGTACATGCTCTATAGGCAGTAGCAGTCTTAGGAAGTCTTGCCCAAGGTCTCCTACTGAATAGGTGCTTGCTTACTGAACAGGCAGTGCCAAGATTCGAACCCAGGTCGCCTGTGTCAGAGGCAGAGCCTTTAACCATTACACTATTGAGGCACAGTGTTTCATGGCAGAAGTGCACTAGCCCACCAGAGCTTATTTGCCTTTCCTGTTCCCATTGATGAAACCCATGCTCATCAAGCTGCAGCAACACTTTAGTCTATAAATATAGGTGAAATTACATCAGATGAACAGAATATTTTAAAAAGAGGGCAGATGTTGGGGACAGCATATTTTCTATCAACCTAGAACAGGCTTTCTCAACCAGGGTTCCCTGGAACCCCAGGGTTACTTGAGTACTCTGCAGGGGTTCCTTGGCATTTTCCCCATGAGGGTAAAATATGAGAGAACACACTATTTACACTAAATGTAAGCATGAAATAAGGGGTCAAAATAATATATGAGCACAATATTAAAATGCACTAGAATAAGGGGACAGTATAATGAGTGGCAATGTAATAGGGGATAGTGGAATAAACAGCCACACCTACTTTAAAAGTCCATGCCTCCTGCAAAATAAATGCAGGGGTTCTATAAGAGCCAAAAATTATTTGCAGGGTTCCTCCAGGTTAAAAAGGTTGAGAAAGTCTGACCTAGAAGCTCTAAGCAAACTCAGCATGAAGGTTCACAATTCACAAAGCAAGCTGATAAAACTTCTAGCAACACCAGAGATGGGTTGCACTGCAATAAGAACGTCAACAACTCCTGTCAACTTACACAATACATAGTATTGCCCCTCCATGACTGATTTTACGCGACTGGCAAATGGGTAAGGGGTCTGTGATGATCCGCTCAGCTGGCTGCACAGGCAGACAGCTGTTTGACCATTCCTCTAGTCTGTGCAGGTCTCTGGAAGAGAGACCTGTTTTTCCATTGCAAGTTTCTGGTCTGTTCTGCTGCTGAGGAATTTGCATACATTCGTTATGCAAATCCCCTGCCTGCCTCCTTTGACTGGCACTATAAGAGCTTTCTGCTCCCAGAATGCTTGGCTGGTCATTCCTTCAGGGTTTGTAGTAAACACTCCTAAAGTGTCAGCCATGCTACTTCTTGTTAAAGTTATCTTAGAGTAATTCTTAGGACTGCACTAGGCAGTTTCCCTAGTGCAGTTAGGATTGCATATCTGTTTGTTTGTCTGTTACGATTGTCCTGTCCCAGCGGTGGTCGATAGGAAATCGTTCTATTTGTCTGGGGTGCTAACCGGCGCTGCGGTAGTTACTGGTAGCCCCTTCTGATCTGTCTTGTCTGGATCGCAATGGCCTCTAGCGGTAGTGGCTGTGGATCCTTCTGATCTAGTTTCTGGAGTGTAAGCTGGAGCTGCGGTCACTTCTAGCTACCTCGTCTAATCTGTCTTGCCTGGATCGCAATAGCCTCTAGCGTTAGTGGCTATGGATCCTTCTGATCTAGTTTCTGAAGTGTAAGCTGGAGCTGCAGTTGCTTCCGGCTACCTCATCTGATCTGTCTTGTTTAGATCGCACTAGCCGCTAGCGTTAGCGGCTGTGGATCTTTCTGGTCTGTGTTCCTGCTTGGATCACACTTGCTCTGGAGGAAGAGCGGTGTATCCTTTCTGCCTAGTTCCTGTTTCTCGTTTGTCTGTCTTGTCTGATTCGGGCGCTTGCTGTAGGCTCGGTGAGGTAACCGTTAAGCAAGCGTTCACATTCTTTGTTTCGTGTTTGTCTGTCGGTGGTTAGTTAGACGTGCTTGTCTCTGTTGTGCTTAACACGCGGAGATCACGTTATAAACGCGTTCGCTGTTGCGAATGAGTGCGGTGTTCGCGTTTAATTAGCGTTTGTTATTTTCTTTATCATTCTCATTGTATTATTTGCTGTGCCTTTGCTAATCTTGTGTTCTGTTCTAGTCTGTCTTGTGTCACTTCTGGTGATCGCCTTTCTCGCGATCGCGTTCCTACTTTTGTTTCTGCTGATGTGTGTTCACCGTCGCAGGGTCGCGACTAGATTGATGAACACACATTCGTCCTGTCCCTGTGCTCTTTCTCTTTATGGGCTGTTCAGCCCCGCATTGTCTTGATCTGTACAATCCCCATCTTGCTTCTGTGGCCGTGCAGCAATTGTACTCGTCTGTACTCCACAGCGCCATCTGCCGGTGGGAATTGCCCTCTGCTGGTGCATTGCACCTAGCCTGGGTTCACCCAATTATATGCTTGTGGAAGGTTTTCGCTGTGTCAGTGCGCATCTCGTGCGCTGACCACGAAAACGATTCCGCAAACGTTACAGGGTCTTAGGAAAATGTGTGTATTTATTAGCTGCAATGAAGAGCGCTTATCTGATTGCTCCATTATCAGAAAGGCTCTATAAACCCCTGCCCCTCATTACTGGCCACTTAAAGGGAACCAGAGAGGAACGGGGGGTGGAAAAAGAAAAAGATTTTATACATACCTGGGGCTTCTTCCAGCCCCATAAGCCTGAATCGCTCCCACGCCGCCGTCCTCAGCTTCCTGGATCCGCCGGTACCGGGCCCGTCACTTCCGGCGGACGCGGCCAATTGTCCGCATCACAGGGGTTCCCTCCGTACATGTACGCATGCGGCTGCGCAGTAAGCAGCCACATGCGTATCTGTATGGGGAGAGCACCCTGTGATGCGGAGAATTGGCCGCGTCCGCCGGCCGACTTGCCGACTCGCGGCAATGACGGGACCCGGTGGCGGCTGATGCAGGCAGCGGAGGAGTGCGACGTGGGAGCGATCCGTGCGTATGGGGCTGGAGGAAGCCCCAGGTATGTATATCTCATCCTCTCTGGTTCCCTTTAAAGAGAAACCGTGACTAAGAATTGAACTTCATCCCAATCAGTAGCTGATGCCCCCTTTTACATGAGAAATCTATTTCTTTTCACAAACGGATCATCAGGGGGCTCTTTATGGCTGATATTGTGGTGAAACCCCTCCCACAAGAAACTCTGAGGACCATGGTACTCATGGCAGTTTCCTGTCTGTGAATCTTGTTGCATTGTGGGAAATAGCTGTTTACAGCTGTTTCCAACTGCCAAAACAGCAAGCAGCAGCTACATCACCTGCCAGCAGTAAAAATGTCACCATGTGATAAATGTCAGAATGTAAATCAGGGATTTAAAAGATTTTACAATGGGCAAACACTGACTAAATCATTTATACATAATTATTGTAAAAATGAAGCACTTTTTTAATTACATTATTTTCACTGGAGTTCCTCTTTAAAGCGGTATTGTCACCATAAAAATCACATTTCAACAGCAACTGGTCTGATTGTATTAAGTGATGAAGAGGCTAATCCTGCATTCAAAACTTTTTCTGCTGTTATGGCTTGGCGTTATCACATACTTTAGGAGCACTGGCCCTTTAATAGCCATTGCCATTCAGTTGCATGCTGGGAGTTCTTTTTATCCATAATATATTCCTCCTCTTCCATTTATTTACTTGTGTTTACAAGCAAGGCTGAGGTGACTCAGCGATTGGAGGATAAGACAGTGCAGTTCCTAGTATACACCTCAGTGGCAGTGTCTGAAGACTCTGGGAGGAAGGCAGCTAATGAATACACAATGAGCAAGAGAAGGGGGGGGGGGGGGGGACGACAAGAGTCAGTGAAGATATGATGTCACCATTAGCTTGGCAAAATGGCCCCTGCCTAGAATAGGATTTTCTGCTTTTCCTTAGTAAAATTCACAGGAATCATTACATGGATAGCACAATACATCTGTTAGGTAAGTAGAAGTAGTATTTACTTATATAAGTGTTTTTTATTTCTAGGTTAGCATGGGTGTCACTTGTTCTTTTAGTGGGCGAGGGGGTGTCCAAAAGAGTTGCCATGCTCACCAGCAATCACTGCAGAGAGACAAAGACAGCTGTTAACCTAGTGTTGTGGGGACTCACATGGTCATTAGTTCTCTTTTTGCTTGTTACTAGCTTCTATGTTCATAAGTGAGATAAGTCCCTAAGGCCTCTTTCACACCAAAACGTTGTGTTTTAGGGGACGTTAAGGTCGCATAACGTGCCCCTAACGCAACGCATGGTGGTGTTGAAGTTGGACGTCAGATTGAGCCGTGTTATGAGGCTCTTGGTGCTATCCTGGGAAGTCCGGATCTTTTCAATGATTCGGATGATTCGAATTGGATCATTGAAAAGATCCGGATCTTTGAACTGAATCTTTGAATCATTTTACTAGGGAAGCAGGAAGCAGGGGTGCAGCAGAGTGAGAGGTGCAGGAGAATGAGGGCAAATTGAGGGTGCTAATGGGGAAGGGAGAGATGCAGCAGGAAGATTGTGCTTGTGCACAGAAGCTGCAGTTCCTGTTTCTTCCAGACATCCACTGTGAACCGAATTCTTCATTGTGATGATCCGGATGATTCGACTCACAAAAAAGATCTGGATCAAAGATCTGAATTGTTCATGATCTGGACAACACTACAGTGCAGTAAATATTAATTAGCCATGTGGCTAGGAACAATACCGGACTCTCCCCTTACTGAGCATGTGCAAACAGTCTAACGCAGCTAAAACCACCTACAACGTGGGCACTGTGAACAGCCCATTGATTTTTCATTACTGTGAGTTGGGCTGCGTTACAGGCTGCTCTAACGTGCGCCTGTAACGTCCCACTGTGAAAGCAGCCTAATAGTGAATTATAGGAAGACTTACTACAGTGAGAATAATAAGCAAAAATGTATCTCTTTGTGACATATAGAACAACAGTACTGGGTAGTTAATAGGGATGGTTGGAACATTTCCGTGGAATTCCAATTTCTGAGTTTCCAATCGGAAATCAAGTTATCGTGGCAGAAATCGGTATGGGGAAATTGGAATTCCACGGAAATCCAGCATTACTGCAACTCTGACAATTTTAGCTCAATCACAGAACTTGAAAACATTGGACCAATCAGATCAGAGAATGCAGAATTTTTAATTTTAGGCCAATCAGAGAATGCAGATTTTTTTTCTGTGGAAATGGCAGAGAAAGTGGAAATCCACGGAAATCAGAATACTTCAGAAACATTAGGCCAATCACAGAATGAAGAAGTTTTCGGCAAAAAAAAAACAGATGACCACATAAATTTTAGGCCAGTCAGAAGAATTCGTAAGTATTGGGGCCACTCAGAGAATGCAGAAGTTTACCATGGCTGCCAATTGGAAATGCGGTTTCTGCATAATAGCGTACATCCGTAAAAAAAAAATTGTATATCCCAAATTTTTAGTTTTTATTTTTACAATTTATAAACTTTATTGACAAAAAAAATTATTATTGTGTGGAAATCAGATTTCCATGGAATCAGAAAGACACTTATCAGAAAGCAGAAATTGCGTTGGAATCGGAAATCAGCATTTCTGTCCATCCCTAGCAGGCAAACCCACAAATAAGGAGGAGGAATAGCGCTAAAAAAGGGAGAAATACAGTAGCAAGAAATACTATGTGAACCCTTTGATATATGGATTTCTGCACAAATTGGTCATAAAATGTGATCTGATCTTCATCTTAGTCACAACAATAGCCAATCACAGTCTGCTTAAGGTACTACCACACAAATAATTAAATGTTTCCATGTTTTTATTCAACACATCATGTAAGCATTCACAGTGCAGGTGGAAAAAGTATGTGAATCCCTAGACTAATGACATCTCCAAGAGCTAATTGGAGTGAGGTGTCAGCCAGCTGGAGTCCAATCAATGAGATGAGATTGGAGGTGTTGGTTACAGCTGCCCTGTCCTATAAAAAAAAAACACACACTAGTTTTCGAAGGAAAACGTCCAAAGTTTATCAAGACATTTTGCAGGAGAACTTAATGCCATCTGTGCACCAGCTGCAGCTCAGCAGAAGACGGGTGTTGCAATAGGAAAACAACCCAAAGAACAGAAGTAATTTAACAACTGAATGGCTTAAACAGAAGAAAATACACCTTCTGGACTGACCCAGCCAGAGTCCTGACCTCAAGCCGATTGAGATGCTGCGGCATTACCTCAAGAAAGCGATTTTACACCAGACATCCCAATGATATTGCTGATCTGAAACAGTTCTTTAAAGAGGAATGATCAAAAATTACTCCTGCCTGTTGTGCACATCTGATCTGCAACTACCAGTATAGGTTAGCTAGGTAAAGGTGCCGCCAGAATAGGTTAACTAGGTATTGGTGACACCAGTATAGGTTAGCTAGGTATAGGTGGTTCCAGTATAGGTTAGCTTGCTATAGGTGCCGCCAGTATAGGTTAGCTAGCTATATAGGTGCCTTCAGTATAGGCAGCTAGGTACAGGTGCAGTTAGTATAGGTTAGCTAGGTATAGGTGCCTTCAGTATAGGTAGCTATAGGAAAAGCCAACAAGTAGAGTGGGACTGCCTGGGTTCTGCAGATGTCTGCTCTTCCTGATAAGGAAGGGGTTATTAAGTCCCTCATCTGATCTGCGTTTTTGTGGAATTTATTTATTAATGTCGCTAAGTCATCACACTAGCTTGCATTACAGTTTAGATCTAGAAAAAGGAGCAGAAGGAGGATAGGAGAAAGGAGGGGGGAGAAAAAGAGGGAATGTAGTCAAACTTAAAGTACTCAGACCTTGTTTTTAAATAAAATGTTTTTAATGCTTTCTTTATTTGCTGTGCATGTTACATATGAGTCAAAGCATCATCCGCCCCCTTTAGCATCCCCCCCACCCCCGTCCCCCACTCTGCTCAGCTGTAATGCAGAGCTCGCTGATGGGCTGTTAGGAATAATTCCGCTAGTAGCTCCTATCTGCACAGCACGCTGGGGAGCTGAGCTGTGTGCAGTCTTGAGGTAATTTAGCTCAGAACGATAGTGTAGCTGTATTAGTACACTATCGTTCTGAGCTAAATTATCTCAAGACCGCACACAGCGCAGCTCCCCAGCAAGCTGTGCAGATAGGAGCTATTAGTGGCGAGTGGAGTGTTCCTAAATGATGGGCAGAGAGGAGGAAATACTGAAACTTCCTCCCCACCCATTATCGATGTCGTGCTCAAGTCAAATATTTCGGCTGAGCAGAACGGGGGACAGGGGGGTGGAGAGAGGGGGGTTAAAGGGAGAGGAAGGTGCTGTGATTTATGTTACAGCACAGGAAATAAAATGACATTAAAAGTATGTTATTTTACAGTGAGGTCAGGGGTACTTTAAATCGAACATCTGCTCTGTATTCATGTTCAGGGTCTATAACTAAAAGTATTAGAGGTAGCAATGATCGGTGGCTTCTCTAAGAAGCCACAATCATTCTGAGAAAAAAAAAAAGTTTCCTATCTACCCTTCTTTTCCTGTAAGCATAATAGTATGCTTACAGGACGCATAACAAAAAAATTACGGAGGACACCTTGTGGCCAAATAGTAAAATTACACCTACATACATTGATTTTTATACACAGACTCAGAATTACATGGTAAATTAACTCTTTCCCTCCATCACTCTCCCCAATGTACCCTAAACATTTTTTTGTATAATAATAATAATAAAAAAATACATAAATAGTTACCTTAGGGACTGAACTTTTTTAATACGCATGTCAAGCGGGTATACTACTGTAATTTTTTAAATTGTGGGCTTGTAAATAGTGATAGATGCAAAACTGAAAAAATGCACCTTTATTTCCAAATAGATATAGTTAATTTAAAGAGACTCTGAAGCGTCATTAAAAATTGCTTTTTACCCTATATTCAACATGGGCATGCTTGCCCCTGCTAAAACGCCGCTATCCTGGTCTTCCATCTTACCACCTCTTTTTTTTAATTATCTTTAGACCTGACCTTCCAAACTATGGCAGCATCAGCAATTGCTGCCTCACAGACAGCTGCTGATTAGGGATGATCGGAAAGAGCAAATTCCGTTCCGCCGGAAATCACGGATTTCATCAGTGTTAAATTCCGTCGTTATGAAAATTCCGCTGGATTTGTACGAAATTCCGCGGAATTCCGGATTCCGTCGGAAAAATTGAAAAAATCACTAAAGTATCCCTGTTTATCCTATATGGTGGCCCATAGTCCCTATTAACTATTTCCCCTTACTCCCTCCTCCCGGAGGGAGGAAGGTCTCATCTTCCAGGGAATTGTAGTATTTCAAAAGCCAGCTTACATACCGTGGCTGGGAATTGAACCCAGGTCTCAGTGTGTGGTAGATAACTCACTTAACCACTTTACCACGAACACTACATGCTGAAGCCAGCCTAGCATGTACCATTATGATCAATCCAAGAGAAAAATTAGCTTGCTTAAGGATTTGTAGCCAGGCATGGCCTTGCCTTTTGTGTTCAACAGTTGTCTGAAGAGAACCCCAGATAGCCAGGTAGATGTATCTCTCTCTCTCTCTCTCTAGTAGGGATGGTCACCGCTTTCCGCGGAATTGTATTTCCCAGAATTTTTAGGCAGAAATTGGTCATTCCGTTTGGTCGGAACAGAATTGCTTTTTCAATCTGGCGGAATTCCGAAATTGCCTGTGAAATTCTGCCGGTATCCGTTGATGGTTTTAAGCTGAAAATTCAGTCCAATGGCATCAAGTCCTAGAGAGAGAGCGAGAGCTCATTTTTCTCTTGGGTATATCATAATGGTACATGCTAGGCTGGTTTCAGCATGTAGTGTTGGTGGTATAGTGGTTAAATGAGTTACCTACCACACACTGAGACCTGGGTTCAATTCCCAGCCCAGCCTGGGTTCAATTCCCAGCCAATGTGAGTTGGCTTTTGACATGCTACAAATCCTTAAAGAGAACCAGAGATGAAGCAACCTCATGTATTTTACCTTATAAATCAGTGGGAACATGACAGTAAACACCTAATCTGCTCTTTGTTACATTGTTCTCTGTTTAATTTGCCTGTTATCACCTCTAAGATAAGAATCCCGACTAAGCAGTCGGTCTGGCTTTGCTACAGAATAATTATAGCTGAGACTGTGTTCTTTGCTGTCTTGAAGTCCAAGCCTGCCCCCTGCTGGCTTTGCTCAGGAATCATTATAGCTGAGTCATTATAGCAAAGCCAGACTCAATGCTCAGCCCGGGATTCTTATCTCAGCTAGATAACAGACACTTTTAGCAGTGAGGATGGAACAGAGAGCATGTTAAATGTTTTCTCTAATGTTCCCACTGATTTCTATGGTAAAATACACAAGGGTGCTTCGTCTCTGGTTCACTTTAAGCAAGCTAATTTTTCTCTTGGATTGATCATAATGGTACATGCTAGGCTGGCTTCAGCATGTAGTGTTGGTGATATAGTGGTTAAGTGAGTTACTTACCACACACTGAGACCTGGGTTCAATTCCCAGCCCAGCCTGGGTTCAATCCCCAGCCAATGTGAGTTGGCTTTTTACATGCTACAAATCCTTAAGCAAGCTAATTTTTCTCTTGGATTGATCATAATGGTACATGCTAGGCTGGCTTCAGCATGTAGTGTTGGTGGTGGTATAGTGGTTAAGTGAGTTACCTACCACACACTGAGACCCGGGTTCAATTCCCAGCCACGGTATGTAAGCTGGCTTTTGAAATACTACAACTCCCTGGAAGATGAGACCCTCCTCCCTCCGGGAAAAGGGAGGAAGAAAATAGATAGGTGAGGAAATAAATTTGAATTCCGTAAAATTCCGCGGAATTAAAAAAATTTCCGCGGAATTCCGTTTTGGAGCTACAGCAATTCCGTTCCGACCGCCGTAATCGGAATTGGCCCAATTCCGGCCGGAATTGCGGAATTTAGAATTCCGCGGAATCCAGCGACCACCCCTACTGCTGACAGTTACACGAGCTTAATTATTTAATTGAATCCAGTAAAACAATACTTACCAACGTCGCACTATGAACGTTGCATAGGCTTAACACTGCAGTGCGTTAAATAACTTTTTAACGCAAGACCATAACGTCCCACTGTGAACCTAGCCTAAAGTTATGTTTATATTTACATGTACATTAAAGCTCCTCTTCTCAAAATGTTAATATGCAGAGAATAGATCCAGGAGCACCTAACCAAATGAGCTGGAATAGTTGTAGTCTTCTGTATCACATGCTTTGATATCAGTGTGATCATACAACGACTGTAACTTGCAGAAAATAAGCACGTAGAGTCAGCCACAAGCTGTTAGAAGAGTAAGTTCAGTGGAGGAAGAGACAATGTGCCCAATCCAATTAAATGTTTCTGCTAAGTTTACTCCTAGGGGATCATTTTCAGCTTCTGTTTATAATAACTTTTTAACACTCTGCAATTAAAGTCCCAAAAGTAAGTGAAAACGTACTGTCAAAATTATTCTGAGGATTTTTTTGCTCTCTGGTGGCTTAAAAGTCATTTTACTGATAAGATGTGTAAATTGGATCGGAATCAGGAACCATATGCAATGCGTTTTCTCCTAGGTGATATTTTTACACCTTGTAAACATAATACTTTTTAAACCATGAGCAAGCATGAAAATACTCTAAATAATTTTGATAGTACCTGTACTTTGTCATCCACTTTTTGGTACTTTTCAATTGCAAAGTGATGAAAAGTTATTTTAAATTGAAAGTTAGTTATTTTAAGTTGAAAAATTATCTCCTAGGAGAAGACTCAGGAGAAAAAGTTAATTCCAAATGGTCCCCAGTGTCTATTGTCTGCTTGTAGAGTATTAGGTGCCAAAATAATGCAAACCTTGTCTGAGTCTGAGCAAGGCTCGCTTCAAAGTAAACGAAACAAAGCCAAACAGATGTAAGAAAGTGTGAGCTTTTGTACTAAGTCCAGGACAGCCTGCATTAATTACAAACACTACTCATTAGATGTGTGTTACACAGCTTGCAACTGCATGACTGCAATCTTATTAAACTTTTATTATTTTATTATCTATTAACCTTTTATCAATCCTAACAAATGTCTGCCATGTCTGACCTATATACATTTTTCCAATTAGTAGCAGATATTTGTTTTTAAAATATACTTTGAAGAGGTGTCCCAATGGACAAATGGCAATAGATGGAAAAAGAATATACATGTTTATTAATCAATCACCCGTTTCATGGGTGTCATCTCGCTTCTTTAGGTCAATAAAAAGTGTCTTCAGGTAAATAGAAAATGGCTTGATAAACAGTGATTGATAAACATTTGTATTAGTTTTCCACTTATTGGCTTTTGTCTGCCATTTAGGCAAGCTATACTTAAGGTTGCCATACACTTATAGATTTGCAGCAGATTCGACCATTAGCGATGGCTTCGGTTCGACCGCTAACTTATTCACGCGAACTTCGGTGGTTCGTGTTCGCGGTGAACCTCGACCTATATCGACCCGCCCCCTACACTAGTTAGGTTACTACCTCTTGCTGATACTTATTGCTAAAAAAGCACTCCTCATCCTCAACAGCTCTTTTGAGAGCTAATGTTGTTCTTGTGATCTATTTTTTTTTCTTGTGTGTGTCCCACAGACACTTGTGTTGCATATACAGCCCTGTCAGTCAGTCGCAGCTGCTGGACCTTGGCCCCTTGGTAATTCCTACTGTGCCACTGCCAGGCCAAGCACATTCAGTGACTACCTGTGTGTGTGACAGCTGCACATTTGTAATACAAGACCAAGTTGCAGACGTACCATACTGCCCTCGCTGATAGCAAACAGAAATACTTCACTCGCTTGATCGCTACCCAAGCCTCCAACCCACGTCGTCTTTTTGCCACCTTCAATGCCCTACTCAACCCCACACCTCCCCCCCCCCCCCCCCAACCGCCACCATCTCAGCCACTGACCTATCAAACTACTTTATCAACAAAATTACAACCATCCGGAGGGATATTTCTCTCCTCCACTCCATCGCCCCCGCCTCCTCACCCCATCCTACTCCTGCCTCTTTCTCCTCCCTTTCCCTACTTCAATCCTGTCACGGTGGAGGAAGTCAACCAGCTGCTGGAAACTTCACCTGCCACTTCCTGCCCCCTACATCCGGTCCCATCTGATTCTCTGCGCCCACATTTTTCTGATCTGGCCCCTGTCCTCACCCACCTGTTCAACCTCTCCTTCTCCACTGGCATCTTCCCCTCCGTATTCAAACAGGCCACTGTGCTTCCCCTGCTAAATAAATCTTCACTTGACCCTGCTCTGCCATGCAACTACTGCCCAATCTCTCTCCTCCCTTTTGCCTCGAAAATTCTTGAACGCCTGGCCCACCAACGCCTGACCAACTTCCAACTCCCTTCTTGATCCTCCGCAACCTGGTTTTCGCACATCCCATTCTACAGAAACAGCCCTCACCAAAGTGGTCAATGGCCTTGCCCTTGCCAAAGCCGAAGGTAAATACTCTATCCTGCTCCTCCTGGACCTCTCCTCGGCATTTGACACTGTCGACCACTCCCTCCTCCTCCACTCCCTGAAGTTAATAGCCTGAGCCTGGATCTCCTCCTACCTCTTCAACCGCTCCTTCACAACATTTTTCAATGGCTCCTCATCCACTCCTACACCCCTCTCAGTTGGTGTTCCTCAAGGTTCCGTCCTAGAACCACTACTCTTCTCACTGTATACTGCCTCAATTGGCATAATAATCTCCTCCATGGGTTTCAATTACCACCTGTATGCCGATGACACCCATATATACATCCACACCCCAGATCTCTCCTCCTCTACCATAGACAAAGTCTCCGCCTGCCTCACATCAATTTCCTCCTGGATGTCCGCCAGGTACCTGAAGCTTAATTTGGACAAGACTGAGCTTCTAATATTCCCACCCCGCACAGCTGCACCCCTCCCAGATCTGCACATCACTATCGAAAATAATACCATCCGCCCTACCTTCCAAGCCCACTGTCTAGGCGTTACCCTGGACTCTGAACTTTCCTTTACACCCCACATCCAAGGTATTGCCAGATCCTGCAACTTCCACCTTCACAACATCTCCAAGATCCGCTCCTACCTGTCCCCTGACACCACTAAACTCCTTGTCCACACCCTTGTCATCTCCCACCTAGACTACTGCAATTCTCTTTTGTCTGGCCTCCCCTCTAACCGTACTGCCCCACTTCAATTGGTAATGAATGCAGCAGCCAGACTGATACATTCTTCTCAGCGCAGCGCCTCTACAACTCCACTCTGTAAAGCCCTACACTGCTTTAGGATCAATTTCAAAATCCTGTGCTTGGCCTACAAATCAGTGCACAAGACCTCCCCGACCTACATCTCTAATCTGGTCCACAGGCACATACCAGCCCGCCCCCTCCGATCCTCCAATGACCTGCGCCTAGTCACACCACGCATATCTCAATCACATGCACGATTGCAGGACTTCACCAGGGCTGCCCCTACTCTCTGGAACTCGCTCCCACCAGCCATCAGACTCGCCCCCACCTTTAATACCTTCAAACAAGCTCTCAAGACTCACCTTTTCATGCTCGCATACCCCCCTACACCAGCACCATAATAAGTTCTGTTAGACACCCTCTCAGCAGATGCACCTATTGTCTCCACCCCCACCCTTTAGATTGTAAGCCTCTGGCAGGGCCCTCCTCCCTAGTGTTTCCAGCTTGATTATGCAATCTTACTGTCAATCACCCCTCTTATGGACTAGAACAGTCTCTATTTTGACCTATAACACCGTATTGTTATCAAATCATTTGCATGATCATGTTTTGTTGTGAGTTTCCTGTATGTTCTACCTTGTATGTTAGCCCATTTATCTATTGTGCAGCGCTGCGTAATATGTTGGCGCTTTATAAATACAATAATAATAATAATAATAATAATAAAATAATAATAATAATAGCAATCACTGCATACCCACCTGTTCAGTGCACCTACCTACCTACCTACGTGAGCGCACGCAGTGTTATATACCACCAGTCGCTGCACCTGTTGACGGTACCTGTGTGTGTGACAGCTGCACATTTCTAATACCAATCACTGCATACCCACCTGTTCAGTGCACCTACCGACGTGAGCGCACGCAGTGTTATATACCAACAGTCGCTGCACCTGTTCACGGTACCTGTTGTTAGAATGTAGGTATACTTGAATTCTAGGCCTCAGGTACTAAAGTCTAGTAAAGACTTGAGATGCAGGGTCTCTTTAAGCATAGTTTCTCGGAGATAAATTATGCAGTAATTTACAAGAAACATGTTCCTCTAGAAGGACACATAATGGGCTAGATTCACTAACCGGCGCTAAGCTAACCGGTGCTAAGCTGTGCCCTAAGACTTAGTGTGCGCAAACCACGGCGTTAGGTGGTTTGCGCCCATTGCGCCCACACATTGAATACAGCCCCGCCCACTGCGCGCGCATCGCGGGTAATAGTGCGCGGTGCGACGATAACGTCACACCCGCTGGCCCTTAAACGTCGCACCCGTTGCGACGAAAACGGCGCATTAGGTGCCCGTTAAGCAGCGATTTAATGCGCCGCTTCGGGGGCACCCGATGCGCAATTAGCATCGCACCAGGTGCAACGTTTAAGGGCCAGCGGGTACAATGTTATCGTCGCACCGTGCACTAATATAAGCACACCCGCACTGCACGTGCAGTGAGCGGGGCTGCGTGCAAAGTAGCTTTGCGCGCACTAACGGCAAAAAACGGCTTTTCACAACGGCGCTAACACTTAGCGCCGGTTAGTGTATCAAGCCCAATATGTTTTCAGGTCTAACTGTGCCGACAGTTAGACGACAAAACGGTAAACAAAGCCGATATTTGGAAAAACATTGCATTCCTTGCAACTAGGTCATAAAGCACTGGTGTATTAGATGATGATGTGGGTCACATGCCCATGCCCACTAATTGTAGGCTTGGGGGTATGGCTCGCGTGATGTCAGAATTTAATCTTTGATGTTCATATAAAAGAGGGAGACAGGATGGCAGAGCTTTACTTTACTTCGTCTTCTGCATGCTATCCTGTTCTCTACGCTTCCTAGTTAGAATACTAGCTTCATGTCTGTATGCTGTAAACATATGTGATGTACATAGGACATAGGAAAGACTGTTTATACTCTGAATAAATCAACATGTAACAAAAGATGCTTGATTGCTGAATAAACCCCTTAAAGGTGAAGGTGGCTGTCTCCGCTCTATCTCCTGTATGCTGTCGCTGTGAGTTGCAGCTCTAAGTTGCTGGTGCCGGAGTAAAAGGTGTGTTGTGCTGTTACCAATAGCAACCAACGTATAGGTTCTTACACCTGTGTGTGTTACAGCTGCACATTTGTAATACCAATCACTGCATACCCACCTGTTCAGTGCACCTACCTACCTCCGTGAGCGCACGCAGTGTTATATACCACCAGTCACTGCACCTGTTCACGGTACCTGTGTGTGTGACAGCTGAAAATTTTTAATACTAGTCATTGCATAATTGTTCACAGTACCTGTGTGACCGCACGCTGTTTTATATACCCGTCCGTGCATAACTGTTAACTGCACGTAAGTGACAGCTGCACATTGTATTGTAATACCAGTCACTGCATACCGTTCACTGCACCTGTGTGACTGCACATTGTATTAGTCAAGTCAGTGCATACCTTTCACTTCACCCCCCCTCCCCCGATATGGACAAAACAACAGGCAGAGGCAGACCCAGAGGCAGGCCACCTGGCAAGGCTGTTCGAGGTCGTGCTGACGTGATTGTGCTCAGAAGAAGGCACGTCCCATCAACTCCCAAGATTGTCAGGACGTGGTTGACTATTTAACACAGAACACCTCATCTTCCGCAGCCACCAGCACTACTACTAGCACCACATCTGCAGCATTTGACACTTCACATGAGTTATTTGGTGGGGAATTAACTGATTCACAGCCATTATAGATACAACAAGATGAAGGCACTAAGCAAGTTACACCACCTCATATGTCTGAGTTAGGCGACACTATGGACATAAGGTGTGAGGAGGAGGATGATGAAGTACCTGCTGTTGGTGCAGTTTATGAGGTGTCTGAGGCAAGCGAAGCTGGGGAGGATGATTATGATGATACGGATGCTACATGGGATCCTAATAGACAAGATGACCAAGGGGACAGTTCAGAGGGGGAGTCAGAGAGGAGTAGGAGGAGACGAGTTCCTGAAAGAAGCAGGGAGAGCTCGTTGTCAGAAACAGCTGGTGCCAGTGTCTGGCGCCATGTATCGCCACCTATGGACAAATTTTGTGTGTGTCTGCCTTAGATCAGAGCAATGCCATCTGTTCTCTCTGCAGCCAAAAATTGAGCCGTGGAAAGGCCAACAGCCGTGTAGGGACAACTACCTTACGAAGGCATGTGGAGAAAAGGCACAAACTGCAATGGGAAGAGCACCAGAGGAAAAGAAGCACACAAAAGCAAAGCCACCCTCCTTCACCTCTTCCTCCTTCAGGTGCATCATCTTCAGCCGCTTTCTCCCTTGCACCTTCACAAACACAGCCACCCTCCTCCACTCTGCCTTTCACCTTGAGCGGTTCCTGCTCCTTAAGGCCTTAAAGAGACTCCGTAACAAAAATTGCATCCTGTTTTTTATCATCCGACAAGTTCCAAAAGCTATTCTAATGTTTTCTAGCTTACTGCAGCACTTTCTACTATGACAGTCTCTGTAATAAATCAATGTATCTTTCCCCTGTCAGACTTGTCGGCCTGTGTCTGTAAGGCTGCCAAGTTCTTCAGTGTTGTGGTTCTGTGATGCATTTCCCCCTTCCAGGCCCATATATGCACACTGCCTGTGTATTATTTAGATTAGAGCAGCTTCTCTCTTCTCTCTTATCTTTTACAAGCTGGATAAATCGTCCTCTGAGCTGGCTGGGTTTTCACATACTTAGGAATTACAGACAAGGGCAAAGCTGTTTGCAGGAAGAAACGAGCAGCCTGAAACTTCAGTGCATGAGAACAGGGGGAAAGAAACACACAAATGATCTCCTGAGATTCAAAAGGAAGGGTGTATACAGCCTGCTTGTGTATGGATGTATTTTCTATGTGTGGACATACTGTACATCAACCTACTTCCTGTTTTGGTGGCCATTTTGTTTGTTTATAAACAAACTTTTTAAAACTGTTTTTAACCACTTTTAATGCGGCGAGGAGCGGCGAAATTGTGACAGAGGGTAATAGGAGATGTCCCCTAACGCACTGGTATGTTTACTTTTGTGCGATTTTAACAATACAGATTCTCTTTAAGTGTGGATGTAGACACTGTGAGCAGCGATTAACCCCTGGACTACTGGGTGTGCAGGCTTGACCTGTGGCCAGAGCTGTCACAATTTGCCATCCAACTTCTGTATTGCCCTGCCTCAAGCGTCCTGTCAGAAAGGACCTTCAGCACAGCTGCTGGCATTGTCACTGAGAAGAGAAGTCGCCTAGGTCACAAAAGTGTTCAGTACCTCCTCTTTATCAAAATGAATGAGGCATGGATCCCGGAGGGCTACTGCCGCCCGAAGACTAAGTCAGTCCCCACACACAGCATCTCTGCCTGCACGCCGTGTGACTGCCTGCCCCATGACTAAGTCGCTCCCCACACAGCATCTCTGCCAGCATCCCGCTTGACTGCCTTTTCCGCCACAACCAACAGGGTCCAGGACTCCAGGCGGATTCATGAATTTAATTTACTGATTTTTCTGGTGCGTGTACATGCCTGCCTAATTTTTCTGGCTGCACTGCAGCTGCAACAACAAAACAAAAGGCATGTACATGTGTCAATTCCCCTTCGTGATCGTTACCTTGCCGCGGTGAAGCGCCTTGCGTATCACAATGAAGCAATGACTGACGGCTATATGAGTGTCTCGGGGGTTGGCACACCCAAAATAATAAGGTCGTTGCTTCATTGTGGACAGAGCAAATTCGATCAGCTGGATAGTCACTGTTCTGTCATTGAGCTACCTCAGCCCGGCGACCATATGGGCTAGAGAGCTGTCATCACCTGCACTCTTGTCATGGTGCGCACCAGTCCAGCACGGCCGTCATTACACAAACTGCTGTTTGCGGTGTGTTACACAGTGAGTTTGGTCTGTCAGTGTGAAGCAGAACTCTAATTACACTCCCTGATTGATGTATACACATACAAGATGTTTTAAAGCACTTTAGGCCTCCAATTTAGCATGCAATATAATTTCTGCCCTTAAAACGCTGCTGTGCGTCAAATCCAGATTTTTCCCCTGGACTTTTGCCGTGTATACCACTCCGCCATGCAAAAACTCAGATGTTAGACCTCTTGAAGCATCTTTTCCATCACTTTTGTGGCCAGCATAAATGTTTATAGTTTTCGAAGTTCTCCTCACCATTGAAGTCTATTGCGGTTCGAAAAGTTTGCACAACCCGAACTTTTTGTGAAGGTTCACGTTCGAGGTTTTCGAACTGAAAATCGGAGGTTTGAGCCACGTCTATCGACCATCAGATAGATTTCTGTCAAATGCCTGCCAGGTCAAATCTGACAGGAATCTATCTGATGTGTGTCACACACTAGGAACAGATTTCCAATAGGTTTTCAGAATGAAAGCTATCAGAAATCTATTGAAAATCGATATTAAAGGCATTACTACACCATTAGATCCAATGCAACTCTATGGGCCATCGATCTGCTGTCAGCAGCAGATCGACCTAGATCTTCCATCCTGTCAGATAGATCAAATCGATCGAAGGCGGAAATCGATCAGTGTATGGGCCCCTTTAACTTTTAAACTGTTTTAAAGTATTTTATCCTCATTCGGCTGCCTCCTATAAGTACATTAATTTTCTCATCCTCTTTTAACCTTTTTTTATTGGTTATTTTTTAGTGGGTTAACCACAAGGTTTTTACTATTATATTTCATTTACCCATTTGCCATACTTACTACACTATATGGTCAAGTCCCTTTTTGTTTCTTATTTTCTTCTGGAAGTCGTCCCAATTTAATTTTCCTCCAGTCGTCCCAATTTCAATTTTTTTTTTAAATACAATTTGCTGCATCAATTGGGTTATCCAGCTCTCAAGATCAAGTAGACCTGTAGTTTCAAGAAAAAATATAGAAGATGCACAAAATACATCTACTTTTAACCACCACCTACCAAAAGCAAGAGTTACTGTGGGCCATATGAAATTCACTTTTTCTCCTGAGTTTTCTCCTAGGAGATAATTTTTAATCTTCTCTTATAATGTTGAGTATTCTCTTGCTTGCTGGTGGGTTAAAAGGCAAAAATATCACCGACACCTGGGAGTAAACTCAGTAAAAAAAAAGTTAATTGCATATGGACGTATGTGTCTGAACACAGACTTTCCAATGGATAGAAATACATTTGGAGGACAATGCTGGATACTGTGCAATGCAATCCAAACCTATGAAGCAGTATTCACTGTGATGGTTAAATACTTATGCTGCACAGTTGATGGCAATTCATTAATAATCTGCAAAAAAAAGACAAGTGGTCGCAGGTACAAATATCAGAGTTTATTGACACATCACAGGATTACAACCATCTGTCTCTGTCTAGAAAAATTTACAAACGCTGTGAAACATGCAGCGATTCGGCCGTGTCTTATCTAACACGCTTTAAACACGTCAGCCTTCTAAAATTTAAAAGAAAGCCAAAGAATAAGAACATCCCAAAACTCATTGCATCATAGAACTCCAAACGTGCTCCCCGAACAGATGAAATTACAGCCATGACAGACCTGCACTGCAGGAATGAGAGCAGCATCAGGATGGAGAAGGGCTGTGATTGGTGGAAAGTATGGAGGGGGAATGTTATAACCGCACAGAGTTATCACTGTGCACCTTTCTATCACTGCTAGAGTCTCTGATTATTGTACATCCATTTTTGGAATTCTGGAATGAGAAATGAGAGGACAATACTTAACAAGTGAAAACACGATCTAAAGGTGCAAACTTTGGGTATCGCCCAACAGCAAGATCTCCAGCTCAAGCAGTGTCATGCTACTGAAATGGCATGTTTCTGAACAATGCCACCTTAATACTGTATTCAGGGTCCTGTAACAATAACACACTGACAACTGGGGTGCAGATCAGCAGAACAGCACTGTGAAAAAGAAATAAAATAATTTTCTTCTCAAAGCCTAGAAAATGAGAAGAGCCTTCGATACTCTAACTGGTCATCATACCTTTCCCATTTAGTAGAATCAATGTTTGTTTTTACATAAGTCCACCAGTAACTATATATGTGCTTGACATTAGCAGAGGGGTAGTATACACTATGAACCACATTCAGAGTTTGTTCCAGCATTTTCTCTTTGTTTCCTAATTCCAGAAATTCTTCAGCCACTGCACAATGAAAATACTGCAAATATGACAAATTCAGGGACTACCGAATTGTTCCAGAGACACTTCATGAAGGAGTAGACTGCAGGAATAAAGGGGTACATGGTCTGGAAGATGATGGAGATGCTAAGTTCTGGACAGAACATGGCCTGTTGATGATTTGAGAAGAGATTCAGAGGACTTGGTGATATTACAGAAACACGGACAAGTTCTGTAGGGTCACATGAACCTCTTGCACGTGATGGGAGGGATCCAGGATCTACTGATAAGCTGTGTATTAGATGGTCTGGAGTGTAGCATGTGGTCAGTAGAGACACATTATCCTAAGATAAGCACAAACGCACCAAATTGTCCACTCACTCCCTTCTAGAGCCTGAGTATTCCCTGTGGGTCCAAAATATGTACACAGCTCATATACAATGTCCCAGGTGTCCATGAACACAGCATTTTTCTAACAGAGCTGTTAATCGGAGTGGGGGAGAGGCAACAAAAATCTCTGTGTATCCAGCCATCTTCCCACCTCGCCCTCCTTTATCCATAAGACATGGAGAGCAGCACACAGGAATTGACAAAGACACCAACACAATATACCAGCCCCAGTGCTCCCCCAGGCTTCAGTTCCACAAAAGGGTTGTCCGCAGGGGCTGTCAATCGGCATTAGATACCCTCCTGTGAGACAGGAAAGCCCGAGGGAGGATGAGGGTTTAGGGATGAAGTCTTGGCCTGGGGAAGTGGACAGGGGCATCCCAATCAATTTCCAAAATTCCAGAGCTTCCCCGTCACCACAGTCACTCCGCATCAAAACTTGGTGAGAGAATATAGGATGGAGCAGCAGAGGATGAGGAAGGTCAGGGCAGAAGAAATAGAACTGCTTGTGCTGTGGATTGATCCTGGACCTTCAAAGAGAAAGCATACTATTACCATTACTGTGTTACACTGGGAAGAGCATTAATTTAATAATTATATCAAAGTAGATCAGAATGTTTTAATAATAATCCCTACAAGGGACAAACCACTTTATTATCACCCCCAGTAACAATTCTGGTCAATGAGATGCAAATATTTCTGAGGCAATGCAGGATTATGCAAATTTGATATGCACATTTACGCTGCTTGAAAATGGACCAATCAAGTTCAACCTTGACTAAATTTAGTAAGACCACAGTCAATTTGCATACTTTTGTATCAAATCGTATTAGCATCTTATTGAAAAATTCCTAGTTCCTATGCTTTGGCAGTGCATGTGAAATAAACTATATATTTAGCTAAAACTTGTATTTCTATTTATGGACAAGTAGAAAAGTTTTATAATTTCTTTCAGGATTTCCCTGCTGTCACCAAAGATACATTTTCACAAGTCCTCTCCAAATACAGCAATGAAAACTTTCTGGGACAGGAAGCCAGCAGAATTTTTGCAAATGTTGCCACATACACCAAACTCGCTCCACTCAGTTTAAAATATATTTAAAACAAAAACTGCCGCCCCAATGCCAAGATACTGTATTTTTCGGACCATAATAATTTTCTAAAGTCCCTGCATCTTATGGTCTGGAGGTCCCTTTTGTCCCTGAGACCGCTTCTCCTGTCTATTCATGCCCCCCCTGTGTCGCCTGTCCGTGCCCTTCTTCCCCCTGTGTATCTTATGTCCCTTTCTTTTCGTGTCGTTTCCCCTTCTGTGTCCCCGTGTGGTAGTGTCCTGATACTCACCAATCAGCAGGGCCGGATTTGTGCTTTTTGCCGCCCTAGGCCTACTATCACCAGCCGCCCCCCCCCCTACCCCCACGACCAACAGCACCCCTCACACGCGCACGATTTATATGCATTTTTTCATCAGATTAAATATTTAATAGCCACTATGCCCCTAGATAAAAAATAAGTTGTTATTAAAGTGTACCAGACCTCAGTAAAAGGCAAAAATGTATACATACCTGGGGCTTCCCCCAGCCCTATCCGCTCTGATTGCTCCCACGCCGCCATCCTCAGTCTTCTGCAGCACCGGTAACGGGTCCCTGCACTTCCATCAGTCGGAGCCAGTCTGACGTAAGAGAAGTACGCCCCCCATGTATCTCTCTGGCAGCTGCTGGAGCGATACACAAAGAGCACACTTATCCTGCGTAGACTGGAACCGACAGACGGCAGAGCGGGGTCCCGGTGCCGACACTGCAGAAGACTGAGGACGGCGGTGTGGGAGTGATCCACGTGGATGGGGCTGGAGGAAGCCCCAGGTATGTATACATTTTTGCCTTTTACTGAGCTCTGAGTCCCTTTAAGTAGCCATGGCTACAGGATGATTAGGATGCCCTGACCTGTGTGACAGTGTAGAAAGCTAAAGGCCCGTATCCAATACACAATTTTTCCGACATCTGGTGATTTTTTTTTAGTGATAAGTGATCGTTTCGGTATCACGACATGGGTGCAGGAGCACGATTACATAAACAACATTTGAGATGCGCAGTGACAATGTCTTAAACGGAGGATCAGATCTTTAAACTTCAACAACTCCTGCGCAAAGTAGAAAGATCTATTGAACTCTTGTTTGCGTTTGTGTGCCATCGTCGCATGTACCAGCCGGCAGGAAGATCAATCGGAGAACGCTTGTTGACGTCTTTGTGATCCATCTTTCTACGTAGTTAGGTGAGTAATCAGTTTAAGACCAGCAGTGGAAGGGTTACAAGACAAAAAGGAGGGATGCTGCTGGTGGGAGCAGAGATAACAGCAGCAGAGATCAAAGCTGGTCAGCGAGAAATGACAAGTGGAAGCGAGAGGGGAGGAAGAGGGGGCCGTTTACCTGGCATACGGCTGGTGTCTGCAGGATGTCACTTGCCCCTGTATTAGCGTGTGCTTCGGAGAGGAAAAGGCAAACTGCAGCTGTTGCTGAGAACCAGAGATGCGAGCCTGGGAGTGAGAGGGTGGTTGGAGCTTCTGCACAGCCCACTACATAATAGACTGTCATGCAGCTAGCTACAGTCTGAATCTGGCGCTGTGGAAAAGGGGGCGGGCACTCACAGAGACAGCACCAGTATTCCCTAATTGTGTGTACATGCACTGAAAATGCTGAATATATACAGGCACATATGTCATCTGGAGGGCTGAGCCATGACTCACCTGATCCCCTGTATGATAGCAGCTTCCCTCGGTCTGCTGCCCCGCTCGCTGGTGGCTGTCCACTTCCTTCTCTCCGCATCTTGGTGTAGTAGCTCTGCTGTTACTGCCCGCTTACTCCCTGCTTTCACCTTCACTTGTCCGCCTTTTATTGAGATCCAAACTTCCACTTTCTCCGCTGCCCAGGCTTTCCTCTATCAGACCTGCAGCAATCAGCGTGGCCCCCAGTGATGAGTCAGGCGAGTGGTGACCAATGAGGGCGCTGCATACTTCACATAAAGTTAGTATGAAGTATACAGTGCTGTGATTGGTCACCACTCGCCTGACTCATCACTGGGGGCCACGCTGATTGCTGCAGGTCTAATAGCGGCAGCGGAGAAAGGGGAAGTTTCGATCTCACACATAGGCAGACAAGCGGGGTGAAAGAAGGGAGTAAGCAGGCAGTAACAGTACTAGCTAGGTTACATAGCAGGCGCCCCAGCTGCTACTTCCGCCCTAGGCCTTGGCCTAGTCTGACTTTCCACAAATCCGGCCCTGCCAATCAGCTGAAGAGGAATCCCACAACGAGCTGCAGATACAGGCACTTATCTCCTCCACAGGATTTGCTTCAGTGTGAGCCAGCGTGACGTGGCCAATCAGATGGGGGAGTGGCAGCATGCTTATCCAATCACTGCAGCCTGCTATTCTGATGGGAACCAATGGTCCCAGATGCAGGACCAAGGCTCTGCCATTAAGCCAGTGATTGGCTCAATGATGGAGCCTTCTGGTCCTGTCAGAATAGCAGGCGGAAGTGATTGGATGGGCATGCTGCAGCTGCGCGGGCTCACGCTGAAGCAAGTCCTGTGTAGGAGACGAGTGCCTGTATCTGCAGCTCGTTGTGGGACTCCTCTTCAGCTGATTGTTCAGTATCAGGACTAGCTCACGGTGAAGCAAGTCCTGGTGGAGGAGATAATGCCTGACTCTGCAGCTCGTCCTGAAATCCTTTTCAGCTGATTGGTGAATATCTGACACCATTCAGGGGGACAGAAAAGGGGGGAACAGACAGGAATAAGGAAGGGGATATAAGAGACACGGGGGAAGAAGGACATGGCCAGGCGATGCAGGAGGGGGGCAGAAGAAACACAAGGGGAGGGGGAGAGAAAACAAACATGGGCAGAGGAAATGGGGGCAGGGGAGAGCACATGGGGGCAGAAAAGCAGGGGTTAGAGGAAACGCTGGGGAGCATAGGAGAAGCTGGGGTGGGGGGGGGGGGGGGGCAGAGAAAAACAGAGTAGAGGAAGCACAGGCGGGGGCAGAGGAAATATGGTGGCAGAGGATGACATGGAGGGCAAAGAAGGACACAGTGGGACAGAAAAGACACGGGGACAGACAAGGAAACAGGATGACATGGGGAAAAGGAGGACACAGAGGAACAGAGGAGACACTGGAGGGACAGAAGGACAGAGGAGACACAGTTGGGACAGAAGGACAGAGGAGGTACAGGGGGAAGGGATTGAGGGTAGAAGATCCACAAGATGCTCCTGCGCCATGGATGCACCAGGTTTATCAAATATTTTTTCCCTTGGATTTTGTCCTCTAAAGTTTCTAAACCTAGGTGTGTCTTATCGTCCGGAGTGACTTGTGTGGTCCAAAAATACAGTACCTAAGGTAAGAACAGAGGTATGTTCATGCTAGATCCACATACTTCTGTGCATTGTCCGTTCCTCTCCTCGTTCTCCTCAGTCCCCATTATCCTTCAAATTTTACTTTTGGCTTACAGGAAACCTTAAATGAGAGAGCGTATAGCTTCCCGCTCGCATTCTGTCACCTCCCCCGACACCCTAGCTCTCCGGAGATCTCATAAGGGAAAGGATGTTTTTGTTTTCCTTTTACTATGACTAGTCATCAAGACTCATCAAGACTAGTATAGTCATCAGAAACTCCATTCTGCAAGCTATTTTCCAAATAATTACGACAATAACAGGCTCACCGATAACAGGAAGTCCAGAACTAGCCCTGTTTCTTATAGGCCTTAAAACATTTCCTATTAATTTCCAAATGCCAGTGGCGCACCTGTTATGCTCCACAAGACAAGCTATTTTAGGAGAATGGGCATCTGAACATATTCCTTCCCTGCCTTCCATAATTCAGACCACGCAATGTAACCTAACTATGGAACACAGTCTCCGATTAAATCCCAACCCCCTACTATATCCTCCGTCCAATCTATTAATTGGAAAGAAATAGTAAATTCTCTTGTTGAAGTCTCCACCTCTAATACTAGTTCTCCATTAGTATAATGAGAAATGAAGTATACCCTACCAACACAGATTGTTAGTGGTACCTCCCTATTCTACGTAATGGATATAATACTTTCCCCTGGTGCTCTCCCCCAAACTCTCCTTCCCTTCCCCTATCCCTCTGATGAGACAAACTGTCCACAACAGCTCCCCTTACCATGAGAAAATAGCAGGTAAGGTTAAGAGCTGCTGTTACTTTCACACCTCTGCATTGTTAGACCCTATATTGGTTTTTGGTTTATGGGTTTCTTAAACATGTTACTTTGTGCATTATATACCGTGTGGTGGTAACAAAATGATGACACTTTTCTAAATGATAGATTGATGTCTCACATCTATATTGATCAGAATTTTTTTTATATGTATACCCACGAAGATAGAGTATGGTATAGGTTCATAGACGTAGAAAACAGTAGATTATGATCTCGTGACCTATATCCTTGATCTATGTGTTCTCAAATACCTTTACATTCTGTTTATACATGTCATGTACATTGAACCATGATGCAATTTATACCTGAATGTTTGTTACTGTTATTGCTTTAAATTCAATAAAAATTTATTGTAAAAAAAAAAAGAAACTCCATTCTGCCTATTTAAGGTATTGAGAAAAAAAAGTAAACTTTTATAGTATTCCTTTAAGTATCACTTTAAGTCAAATTGCAGTTTGGACTCAGCCAGTTGCTAACAAACGGAGCAGGACAGGAGGACATAGAGCAGAGTTCCCCAACCCTCTCCTCAAGGCCCCCCCAACAGTACATGTTTTGCAGGAAACCACAAACATTCACAGGTGAGGTAATTAGTGTTTTAGCAGAGCTGATCAACTACCTCTGTGGATATCCACAAAATATGCACAGTTGGTGGGCCTTGAAGACAGGGTTGGGGAACACTGACATAGAGGGACCTGATAGACTGTGGGGAGTTTCAAGAAGCACCAGCCAGGTAAGTAAATGTCAACTCTGCTCCTTCACTTAAGGTACCCTTTAAAGTACGTAGGAACAAAAAAGGAGAGGAGATCCGGGCACCAGCTCTGCAGTAGAAACACCTTTTATTGCATCCCCAGCATCCCCATACACACAGTGAAAGAAAGCCTGACAGCCGTTTCACGGGCTTCAAAGGCCCTCTTCTTCAGAGGCTATTGAAGCCCGCGAAACGGCTGTCAGGCTTTCTTTCACTGTGTGTATGGGGATGCTGGGGATGCAATAAAAGGTGTTTCTACTGCAGAGCTGGTACCCGGATCTCCTCTCCTTTTTTGTTCCTACTGGTAATTGCTTATCTGGAGGCACAGCTTGTATACCTATACCCCCTGAGCCATCTGTCATCTAGTGCCGGTCCATTTCTCTGTTTTTTTGGAAACCCTTTAAAGGACAACTGAAGTGAGAAGAATGAGAAGAGGCTGCCATATTTCCTTTCAAACAATACCAGTTGCCTGGCAGCCCTGCTAGTCTATTTGGCTGCAGCAGTGTCTGAATCACACCAGAAACAAGCATGCAGCTAATCTTGTCAGATCTGACAATACCCACATGGACTTCAACAGTGGCGTAGCTAAGGAGCTATGGGCCCCAGTGCAAGTTTTACATGGGACCCCCCAAGCACCAAAACCTGCCAAGGATTTCCACAGTGTCAGAGGTGCAAGAAGGGGATGGGGGACAGTTTGTTAGTGATCACTACTCGATGCGGAAGCCAATGGAAGAGATGGGACACGGCTGCGGGCGGATGCGGCCGTTTGAGAATCTGCTGCATGCTGCAGATTCTCGGATTGCTCCGCTCCATACAACATGCACGCAGTGGAAACTCTTCCATTGCCGTGCATGTGTTTCAGGACACCCGCGGTGTGATGCGGCTATGTAGCCGCTCCTAGTGGAAACGGGCCCTAAGTGTTTTATGCATTGGGACAATTGCCTCATGCTGGATACACACGTTGCGTTTCCGCGTTCAATGCGGCGTTCGATTTGCGTCGATTTGATTATTTCCGAGCATTTCCGAGCGCATTTCGATTATTTTTAGGTCGAATGCCATGTAAAGTATGGCAAATCGACCTAACGATCCATCGACCTGCGAATCGGACATGTTGGAAATAATCGAATCGACGCGAATCGAACGCCGCATCGACGCGGAAACGCAACGTGTGTATCCAGCATTACTATTGTGGAGATAACATCAGCGGAACACTGCATATTTGTGCATTAAACGGAACTTTGCAACATTTTTGCATTAAGCTTGCTTGAGATGGATGTTAAGCAATTAATACATCATATTTGGAAGACATCATCAGCTTAGCATTGCACACTTTTTGCAGCAATCTTGATCTTTATTGCCTGAGGGCAGGTGTTTTATTCTGAATTTTGCATAGTCATTTTTATTGGTGTACACATTTTTTTAGAATACGTGGACAATCTAGTTTTTTGACAAGTTGGCATTGTGTGTGTATGTTTGATTGTACTTATGGTGAGGTCTGCAGTGGTCAAGTGTTGTCTGTGGATGTGAATGCAGCATTTAATTTACACCATTGTGTGTTTTATATGTAATTAAAGCAGATTTCCGATTTTATACTAGCACAGGAGTATATTCTGTTTTGTTTATTTATTCTCATCTCATAGGAGTGGGGAGTTGCCCTACAAGTCTCCTAGCTGCTTTCTCTAATGCATCCTGGTGTGCTAGCACCACAACTATAGTTATTTGTTTTCTGTTTATATTTGTCCCATCTATCACTGATAATTATTATTATTATTATTATTATTTAGTATTTATATAGCGCCGACATATTACGCAGCGCTGTACAGTATATATATATTGTCTTGTCACTAACTGTCCCTCAAAGGAGCTCACAATCTAATCCCTACTATTATCATATGTCTATGTTTGTATTATGTAATGTATATACTGTAGTCTAGGGCCAATTTAGGGATGAGCCAATTAACTTATCTGTATGTTTTTGGGATGTGGGAGGAAACCGGAGTACCCGGAGGAAACCCACGCAGACGTGGGGAGAACATACAAACTCCTTGCAGATGGTGCCCTGGCTGGGATCCGAACCGGGGACCCAGCGCTGCAAGGCGAGAGTGCTAACCACTACGCCACCGTGCTGCCACCAATCCTCAGTGGGAAGCCACTGATGTCAGGGGAGATCTGTACATACACTAGATTTTGAAACAATCACAATCAATCATTTCAGGTGATGAAAACCTAGTGCATATGTAACTTAAGATAATAGTTTTTACAACATGTGCTGGTAAAAGACATTCCATGTCCTCTGGGTGGTGGCAGGCGAGTATTTGTCGTATCCCTGCATGTGTAGGTGGTAGAATGGCACAGGTAAGCATTTATCAATATTCTGCTCCCTGGCACTTACAGTACATGTTTGCTGCTTTACAGCATTGCTTTCTGCCTGAAATACAACTACAATAAAAGCTAGACAAATAAAGTCTGAGCAGCATACAGCAGCCAACAATCCTTGCTGTCGTTTTCCTAGCACAATATGGGTGAAAACTAAGACTGCAGGCGCTACAGAAGGGTTCTTGCTGTTCAGAACGAATGACTGGCATATGCTTACAAGCAGATGAAAACATACCATATAAGATAACGCTTGCATTGCTGTTTCCCAGCTTATTGGATGCTACGCAGGTATAATTCCCATAATCCCTTTCAGATACATTGAAGAAGGTCAGGATAGACATGTGATCCTTATTCTCAATCCTTACTCCGCCTAGGCCGTTATCTAACCTGTGGAATACAAGAAATAAAAATTGTCACTGACAGTCTGATCTATTTTGGCAGAAAATCTATTTTAATAAAAGTCACTTGTCAGTTTGTCTGTCCCAGGAGACTGTATGGATGTGCTTACACTAGCAAAACAGGCACTGACGTTACACACCACTGAACCATCATATCATGCTTGAAGAGAAGAAATGTAATAACGAGAGAAGATGTAATAATGAGAGCTGTTAATGGTTAGCTTATAGGGATGGTTAATGAGATGCAAATATTTGCGCGTTAGGCCCCCTTCACACATGATTTTGTATGCAAACGTTTTATGTTTGCCACGCATCCAGGGGTGAGCAATAGCCATAGCAGCTGCTATGGGGCCCTGGAGCAGAGGGGGCCACCTTCTGACTTTCTCAGTGCCCATTAACTATGTACAGTGTTAACTGCAATGAGAATGTAAATTGCCCAATGAACTCATATCCTTACCATGTGGCAGGTGGCATTGCTAAAGAGTGCCTACATCTGAGGGCCCCATGAAAGTTTTGCTATGGGGCCCTATGATCTCTAACTACACCACTGCGTGCATCTAATGCAGGTCAATCTCATCGCACTTATGCGGTTTAATGCAAATTTTTGCATCTGAATTTTATGCAGAAAAAAATGGCTTACATGTTGCAAGACGCATTCCAAATGTGAAAATGCGTATAGAAATTCATGTAAAATAAATTCATTGATAACCATGGAAAAATCAGAATGCAGAAATCTGCATCAAAAATGTTAGCATAAATGAGGAATCAGATGTGAAAAATTGCAAACCGCTGAATTGCAAATAAGAAAAGATGTGCAAAGCCCCCCCCCCCCCCCCCAAAACACAGGGATAAGCGTGAAGGATTATACCAATTATAGATTAATTCCTGCCAAGATGGAATTGGATTGGTCCATTCTTAAGTTGCATACATTTGCATTAAGAATTTCCACAATCTTGTGTCAACTTGGAATTATTTGCATCTCATTTACCCTCCCTATTAGCTTAAAAGGTTCCATAATGAAGGGTTTTAGGGAAAATCTGGTTGTTGCACTAAGCTCCTTACTAGAGCACCACCTCTAACATAGGAGACCAGGATTCAAATCTTGGCTCTTCCTATTCAGTAAGGCAATGCCTATTCATTAAGTCCTTGGGCAAGACTCCCTAACACTGCTACTGCCTACTGAGTGCATGCTTAGTGGCTGCCTCTCAAGCAGACAGGAGAAAAAACACTATACAATTTTTTTAAGTTTTACATTGTTTTATGTCTACATATTTGTATAAATGCATATTTGAAAAATTATACATAAATTATCCCAATCAGTATCTATAATAATTTCCAAGCTGTCCACTGTACGTATGTTCAACCATTTGCCCTGGACACACACCCTCCTGTCCTGCCCTGCTGTAATTGGCGCTTTGCTGATTGGATGGCGTGCACATGTGCGGCGGGAGGGCTAATGGTATGCTTGTATGCTTCTGAATATTACTTCATGAATATTTTGTTTACAGCATTGCTTTACAAGTTATTTATTCAATGTTTGCCAATTGAAAAATATTTTTTCACTCTGATTTACATTCTTAAATGTATCACTTTTATGTTATATTCTATGTAGTAGCACACAACAAGGTGTAGGCAAGGGTTAATGAGTAATTATGAGCATGTCTGTGCAGCATGTGCATCTTGTCACATGCTGTGCTGGATATGTTTGCGTGTTATAAATCTATATTAGTATAGCTGGTATATGATAACCCCCAGCAGGCTTCAGCAGGGTGCCATCCCATCATACATACATTATACATACTATATAGACACACGCACAATTCCCGTCAGCTGCAGCAACACAAATCAATCCTGGAAACATCTGCGCTGCACTTGGCACTGATCAAGAATAAAGATGCCAAAACCAAACCAAAATAAAATGCAAAGCACTCTATTTATAAAGTGTAAAAAAAGCCCTCCAGTTACAGAAATGGCACAGTAAAGCTTTCATTGTGGTTAGACAGAAATCCAATACAAAATGGAGACACATTACTGTCCAAACACTTGCTGTGCAACGACTATGTTATACCCCTTGACCCTCACCACTTCTTCCATGGCTTTTGAATTAATAGGTCAGGGCCACTGCCCTCTATCTTTATTTCATCTGATTGTGTGTACATAATCCCTTTGTGCAGAGGGATGAACTTGCTTTCAGGAGTAGGGACCAGTTCATAGGAGAAAACTTTGATGTTAGGTGAATCAGCTTAATGCAAAATACTGAAGGAAATGTCTATGGATAACTGTAGGAGAGGATGGTTTTACTAAAGTCAACTGAGCACCACAGAAATAGTTTTTAAATGAACCTTCCCATGAGGGAGGTTTTTAAGTGAGCCATTGGGGGGCAGGAGTTTGGTGGAGCATCAATACTTACCTTGGGGGTGCTGCTCCTCTGGTCCTTGGCTTATATGGAATGCTTCTCCATATGACCGGCACTGTTGCATGTGCATGCCTGCCGCAATGCATGCCAGGAGATGAGGTCCATGATTGGGAGCACATTTCTGTACAGATTCACATCCATTGACTACATCTCTCGGCATTCATTGCGCCAGCCATGCGTGCACAACTTTGCCGGGAAGTTACAAACTGAGGTTGCTACGGCCGACAGGGTGGAGAAACATCCCATATGGGCCAGGGACCAAAGCAGCAGCATCCTGTAGGTAAGTAAAGATGCTCTCCCCAACACCCGGTCCCCAATGGCACACTCAAGAACCTCCCTTCCAGCCCTGTAATTAATTTGTTGCTTGTACACCAGCTCTAAAACTGCCATGTCCCTCCTGTATTGCACTGACAAGAACTGAATTCCATACTCCAGATGCAGCCTTAATAGAGAGCTAAACAGGGGCAGTATTATGCTAACATCTCATTTTCTTCCCCTTTTAATGTATCCCAACATTTTATTTGCTTTAGCTGCAGCTGCCTGGCATTGAATACAATATTTAACTTGTAATCAATGAGTACTCCTAAGTCCCTCTCCTAGTCTGATGTCTCCATCTTTATCTAGTTTATTGTATATGGTGCTAAACCATTGGAGAATTATATAATAACATGTCACAGAGAAGATGCAGCCAGCGGTGGATGTACACGGAGAGTACAGTTCCATAGACTGACATGGAAAGCCCGACAGCTGGGACAGGTGAGTTGCTACTCTGCCAAACATTGCAGGGGGCCCCAGGGAGCACAGTTAAGTTGGGGGTGACTTGGGGGGCCAAACAACTGGCTCAGGAGGAGAATAAGGCAGGAACAAAGGGCCCCAATGCCGCTTTAGGATGGAGAGGTCTGTTAGGGGGGCACCTGGACTTATTTTACCTGGGCCCCCACTGTTACTAGAACAGGCCCTGCTGCAGAGACCCTAAATAGACAAAGGCAGGTGCTAGGAGGGAGTTGTCAAATCAAGCAAATATCAATAGTAACCCCTTGCGCTCACAAATTACATGCAATCAGGCCTGCAGGAAAACAGACATAATATAGATATAAAAACCTCTAAAGATAATGGAAATGGAGGACATTAGTTATCAAAGCCCTTCAGTATTTTACATTAAGCTGATTCACAGAACATCAAACTAATAATTATGGCTGGACATAATTGTTGTATTTGGGACAACCCTGGGAGGAAGGGCAGGATCAGTCAAAGAACATTACCCAAGGAAGTCTTCCTTGATGTACCAATATGGCCAGAAGCAGGGCTATTAAAATACTGAAAGTCTTTCACCAACAATCCGAATCAACAGTGACCCAAGGCTTGTCAAATGCAAAGCAAAGAAACTGGAACAAAAGTAGTATTGCTATCTGCAGTATCAAGATTTCAGCTGTTATAGGAAATAAGATTCTGGTTGGTAGGTCTTGGTAACTGCAGTAATTTTCTTTCCACTAGTCTTAAGCTATGCAAGCTCTGCCGAGTCAGCTGATAAAGACTGAGAAGCGAACATACATCTAGTGTGTGAACAATGGCAGGATCTTTAGGGACCTCCAACATTGACAAGCACATTGTTTCTCAACACTCACCCCACCAATGGGAAGCCATTCCTTAGTGCGTCCCTCCCCATCAACAAACTCGTTGCTAGCCTGCATGCTAGCAACACGTTTGTGTACGACTTGGCCACAAAATGTTTTCTGAGCACCGATCCCTTCTGGGTGACATACATTGATAGTGTGTACCTACAGGGCCGGTCTGCCCATAAGGTGGGGTTAGGCGGGTTCTTCAGGCGGCATGTTCCGGGGGGGGGGGGGGGGGGAGGGCAGCATGCCGAGCTGAAGGAGGTACAGAGCAGGAAGGGGGTATTGGGCACAGTGGTGGGGAGGGGTGTCTGGCTCCCCCTTCTCCCTCCCTCACCTAAGTCCCCCGATCTGTGCTTCCCTTCCGGCTATTAAATGCAGCAGCGAGCGTATATTGTCAGCAGTGGGTGGGGATGACTCACCTCTTCCGCGTTCCACTCTCGTAACTTCCTGCAATGCCGCCCACTGTACTGTACGCCACTGTGCCCAATACCCCCTTCCTGCTCGCTACCCCCTCCAGACAACCTATTCTGGGGGGTGGGGGGTATTACATGGGGTGGAGGGCAACCTTTTTCACAAGTTCCCTGTGTACTTAGCTTTGAAGTAAATCAACCCAATGTTGTGTTTTTACTATGATTTATCACATAAGTGACTTGTTGGAAATCCGAGGGTGATTTCCAACACACTCACAATTACCATAATCAAAGCATTTGAGGAGCTCAAACATGTTCTGTTTATAGGAACCCAATACAAGATTTAAAGACACTAGATTCCTGCAAATAATGCAAATCCCTATCCAAAATCATATCTAGACCTATAGAGTACTTGGATGTGCAGTGCAGAAAGGGTTAATAGGTGCCCACCTGGTGTCCTCCCTATACCACTGGAATTCTGCCAGTGGAACGGCCAAAGCAGAGCAGCGCAGGGTCCCCTTCTGTCCAACAGAAGCTCCTGTATTTCTTGCATCAGAAATGTATGGAGGGTCTATACATTAGACAGAGAAAAGCCGGTTAATAAATTACACAATGACATGTTGCAGGTCCTGCTTTTACTCCTTTGTTCAAGCCTGTGTGACTATCAGTGATATTTCAGCTTCGTAGTGACTCAATGACACCCCAAAAGCGTGTTGTTGTCACATCTCAGCTACCTGTACTCCAAAAGCATGTGTCCCACCTCAGCTCTGCAAAGGATTCAGTTCCCCAACGGCAAGCTGGTGACGTATCTCATATGTACACAGTTATCTGGCTTGAAAAAAATTAATTTGTCCATCAAGTTCAGACTTTTGAGCCACACTGTATCTCAGTCAAGATGACGGACAGCTATATGAGTAATCATGATCTCCCTTGTGACACAGAACTCGTCCTAGGCGGGGGGATATACTGAAGTTCAGTATATCCCCCCGCCTAGGACGAGTTCTGTGTCACAAGGGAGATCATGATTACTCATATAGCTTTCCGTCATCTTGACTGAGATACAGTGTGGCTCAAAAGTCTGAACTTATCAGACACCCATTTTACGTGTAACCTACAGTCTCTTCCTCCCACACTCGAATATCATGCTCCCAGCAATGTGGAGGAGTATATAAAAGCCTGGCTAAGTGGCAGAGTTATGCCATAATGTCCGGGTTTGTTTTGTGAGGTATAAAGAACAGCACATTATGAATAAAAGCTAAAGGAATTCCTTTGTGGGAAGAGGAGACTGTTCAAGACAATGGTGTGGAAGCAGTGAAAGACTGAATAGACTGCTGAGCGGTTGCTAAGAATATATAACTTCATTGCACAAACTGGACTCTGTATTCAGGAAATAGGAGCAATCCAGATCTAAATGCTTGGCGAACATATTACCTAGGTGAACATTTTATTAATAAGAATTGTGGAATATAAACACACTATGTAAACATTATGCCATGACTTCACAATTGCTGCTCACATATGTTTTGCCATTGATGTGAAGCACCCTTGAGGAAAGTTATCCATTACAACCTATGCAATGCAGAAATCCTGGAAGCCTGCTATGGCATTGCAGGAACAGTGCCTTGGCTTTAAATATGGTGGATGGGTGGGGCATAAATAAATGCTTTAGGCAGGGAACACACTTGATTGTTTTCGTACGCGTTTTCTGCACAGAAAAACTGAGAACTCATGTTAATCAATGGGCTAGTGCACACTTACTGTGTTGTTCGCGCGCAGAAAAAAAACTGACATTCTGCATCATGATTCTGCACATTTTGGCAGTTTTCTCTATCAATTACATCAGCTGCTGTAAAAAAACACGCGCGTTTTCCTGCATGGAAACACACTTGGTGTGCAGAAAAAGTATGCAGAAAAACGCGCGCGGAAAACTGAAAGTCAAGTGTGTTCCCTGCCTTAAAGGGAATGGTGGAAAAACAACATGGCACCCCCTGGTGGAGCAACATAAAACCAATGCATGGTGCCAATAAATGGATAACAGTAATGGCACCCCCAGATTTGTTTGCCATGGCACTCATTATGTATCTGCTCCTCTGTGTTTGCCATGTTTACAGGCACACCATTGCTTCATACTATTGCTTTGTGCCACATTTTGCCACCATTGTAAATCTCCAAAATAGATGTAGCATACCACTATTGTAACGGCAAACTCCCCATTCCATCCTTATCCCTCAAACATCATTCAGATTCGCATAGCTCATCCCCACTTATGGGCCTAATGCAACCTGTCCTGAACTTCATTTTGCTAATATATAGCTATACAAAGCATTTCCTAGCATTTTCAAAGTGAAGATAAAGCCACTTACAGTTGACAGTGACCATGACTCTGCGAACAGCTGGTGTAGACACCTCATTGGCAGCACTGCATTCATACTGTCCAGACTGTTCCCTGGAGATTGCTGTTATTTCCAGATATTCGTCGTCACTCACAAACCTATGAGCTGAGAGAGACAGAAAAAGAAGAGCAAAATGCTATGTACACTCCATTTACATAACTAAACATCTTGCATGCAATATGTCAGAGCCGCATAAACGTGACCATGAACAGGCTGTTGTAAGAAACAGGATTGTAGAAGAACATCTGCTCTTTACATGCCTCTTGACTCTTTACAAGAAGCCTTTTTGTCACTGATGTTTTGTATTTTTACATCAGGGGTCCCCAAACTTTTTCAGTCAAGGGCCGGGTCAACATACTTCAGACTGCTGGGGGGCCGGAACATTCATAAAATGATGTTGAAAACCATTACATTGAATCTAGGTATCGATTCCCCCCAATCATGCCTGGAGGAGAACTTCCAGCAGCCATTCAGTTAGAAAGTCTTTGTGCACCAGACAGTGAAGCATACCCAGGTAACAACCTGCCATCCAGTTGGACAGTAGTGTCACCTGATACAGAATTGCATTGGAAGCCAGCAAATGACTGCTCACTGGCTTCTACAGTATGTGGATGGGTGGGGCCACCACTGCTATTCTATATGCGGTCCGCCGATATTTAAAGGTGCAGTGGGCCACATCTATAAGTTATACATTTTGTGTTTGGACGCCAGTGAAAAAGTCCCAGGGGGCCGTATTCAGCCCACAGGCCGTAGTTTGGGGTCCACTGTTTTACATAATTAAGAAACAATCTTTGGCATTGACGGTGTGCTGTGGATCTTACACTGTGGACCAATAAGAAAAAAAATCAAAGCTGAATTCTACTTCAAATAGAAGTTTGATTTCAATCACACTTTCATGTTAATCCAATGAAAATCATCTGATTCAGTCATACTTTTGTACTGTTCCATTTAGTATAAAAGAATTGTTTTGGAACAAATGCAGTTGGATTTTTCCAACCCCTGAAGCCGTCCAAATCGGCTAGTTTATAAATCGATTCTGAATTCAGCAGAACATTTTACACAAATCTGACCTAAATGATTGATGTGCCAAAATCTGATTGTTTCAGACAGCTGATCTGTTCATGTACTGTTCATGGCACTGACTTTAAAATCCTAAATTGAATTCAGTAAATCAGCTGGTACCATCCAGAAAAAAGACTTAAGGGACGAGTGACTGACACCATTTTCTAAGAGATGCCACAGTGATTATTGCTCAGTACCCCAGGTTACCTCCTCTACAGTGTTTACTGGAATGACTGTATGTGTATGTACATGAGAGCCAATCTAATTAATAATAGCACAATACCTGACATACATGTTACCAAACCAAAAATGTAGGGGAGGCAGGTATATCTTTCCACACTGTTATCCTTCTGCAGGACAGTCATAGTCACATTGCACCAATTCAGCATTCAAAACGATAAGCATAATGAGAATAAAAGAAAGCAGCCATAAAGATTGTGCAAACGTACCTTTCTGTATATATATATGTGTATATATATATATATATATATATATATATATATATATATATATATATATATATATATATATATATATATATATATATATATATATAGTCATGTGATTACATTGAATAATGCAGATAAGGAAGCCATGATGGATCAGTCTCCTCACTCGCTCCAGTATAATCATGTGACTATAAAGTGCCAGTTCCAAGTTTCCAACAACAGAAAACTGTAGGTGCAAACTGCGGGGTGGCATGGTGGCATCAACGATAATTCAGCAACTATATGCTGCTATAAAATGGTCTTGTTACTATAAAGCGTCAGCAACCAGAAACGTTTGGGATGTACGCAGAGAAGATATACATTAGATGAATATTGTTGATTCTGTCCTGCTTTTTAGTTGCATTTGATCTTAAACTCACAATCAACCACTGCAACTGTCTGACGCAGACTGCAATTGTGATTTCTGCAGCCGCTCACAAACTCTTGTGGACCAGCATTGTCATATGCAATTAAAAAGGGTTGCGCAAAAGGTGGATCAGCGCATCACCAGGCCGCTTCTGAATGGCCTACAATGCGCTGAGCCCCCCCAGAAACTGCAAATACACCTTGAACCCAAACAGAAGCTCTGCATATACACCAAAAGCAAGACTGCTAAGTGGGAGCAGCTGACCAAAAATGAATTGAATTAGTACATGGCAAAGAAATGAACAGCGCTACTTAAAAACAGATAAGTGCCTACCTGCAAGAGAGTGCAAGCCCCACTTGTGGGATAAAATACACACCTAGCATACACATAACCTGTCTACCACTGGAGGATGTTGGTTTCCTGTAACAGCTTGCATGCAACTTGTTATGTACTTGTCCCTCCCACTGCGAATAAGTCATCCTCATATGGGAGGGGACCTAACACTAACTAAATCCTAACCTATGCATATGCATAGCCTGGGTGCGCTACCAAGTAAAATCGAAAATTGAAAATTGCGCAAAAGGTGGATCAGCGCATCAGCAGGCCGCTTCCGAATGGCCTACAATCAGATTTAGTTAGTGTTTAGGATTTAGTTAGTGTTAGGTCCCCTCCCATATGAGGATGACTTCTTTGCAGTGGGAGGGACGAGTACTTAACAAGTTGCATGCAAGCTGTTACAGGAAACCAACATCCTCCAGTGGTACACAGGTTATGTGTATGCTAGGTGTGTATTTTATCCCACAAGTGGGGCTTGCACTCTCTTGCAGGTAGGCACTTATCTGTTTTTAAGTAGCGCTGTTCACTTCTTTGCCAATTAAAGAGGGTTGTCCAGAAACTAAAAGAAAGCTGAATGCATTCATGAGTGAACTGCATGCATGCAGCTTGCAGCAGAGACTGGTGGTGGATGAGCTTTATCTTCCTGCTGGATCATCATCACATATGTGCTGAAACTTCCAAATATTGATTACATTACATGGACCGTTTCAAACTATTTCCGAGGCTATATGGCTCAGCAGTGCCACACTTAGCAACTGTCCAGGGCCCAAGTGCCTTAGGGTCCTCAAAATCATGGATAGTGAATGTCACAAGTTAGCTGTCAGTACAATGTTTAAAATTAAGTGGCACTATGTTTATTGGCGCCCAGGGTTCCATTTTACCTAAACCATCCCTGATCCTAGGAGGCTTTCCACTCTTTCTGTGACAGCTCTTTCTGTCCATTCTTACCCCAAATTATGGCAGCTTTTTGTATCTACATGTTATTAATGCATACCTCCAAACTTTCTGCAATTAGAAATAGCATCTCTTTCTTCACATATGAAGACTACAAACATAAATAGCACCCCCAGAATCGGGGAAAAACTATTGCATTAAGAGCCTGTTTCCACTAGACACAGATTGGATGCAGAATGAATGCAGAAAAACTGACCCCAATTAATGCTTATGGGAAAATCTGCATCAGAAAAATCACGTTTAGTGGAAACAGGCTCACAGGCATTCATTGGAGTCAGTTTTTCTGCATCTAATCTGCGTGTAGTGGAAACAGGCCCTAAGCCCATGGAGGGCTAGATTATCTCATCCTGAGAAGACTGATGCTGCTCTTCTTCAGGGCCCCTCCCATTCCCGGTCCTCTCTGTCCCCAGCCTTCTGGAAGTTCCCCTGAGCGGCGACAAGCAATTCTCAGCTGCCCATGTGCAAGTTGCGAACTGAACATGTGCAGTGGAAGAAAGCACTCTAGGAGGAGCACTTCCTTTTGCTGTGCACTTGCAGTTCTGAATCGCTCGTCACTACTAGGGGAAAATTCTGAGAGGCTCTTGGACAGAGACAGCCAGTCGAAAATGGGGATGGGAAACGGAGAGACCCCAAAGACAAGCAGCATCAGGCTTCTCAGGTTGAGGTAATCTAGTACTCCATGGGCTTTATTTCATGTATTTTTCCTCCATTCAGGGGTACCTAAAAGAAAAAGACATTTCTATTTTTTAAATCACACTGTTCATTTCTTGTACTGTATCATCCTTTCTAGCACACTATAGCCAATTTGTATTGAGTAATTGCATTTTGTTATACAGATCTGTACATTAGACCAAAAAGAGGGACATTAGAGGAGGAAAGGGGGACACAGCAGGATTTGCTTCCAAATAAGGGACAGTTGTAAGTGATGTATTAATAGCAAATGCTGCATTTCCCTTTCACTCTCTACAGGAAATGTGTCTCCCAGCTGGAAGGGACACAAGGAAGCCAAGCTGTTACAATCATCTCTTGGCCCCTATTCAGCAATGAACTATACTCAGTAACGAGAAATCTAAAGAAAGCGGCAACATCCACATCATGACATCATCATGCGCTTAATTATGTGATATTATCAGTCCAGGGACAATACAGCTAGCAGGAAAATATCTGCAGATGCAGGATATGTATCCAATGAATGAAGATAGCAGCCCACCCCACATTCTCCTGCTGGTAAATCTGTCACAGCAACTTTATCAACGTATAGCAATTACTCAATATTTAACAGCGATTAGACCAATGAAAGCTCACCTGTTATGCACATAGCTGCTATTTATACAGTTGTATTCAGTTAATATGTTATCATGTTATGATTCATGATGGATGACAACTGAGGAAAGCACTGTGGGGCAGATTTAGGCCTCGTTCACATCTGCTGCGCTGAAAAACGTGTGAAAGCGCGTGGTAAAAAACGCATGCGCTTGTGCGTGCTTTAGTGTGCGTTTCTGTGCGTTGCGCTGCGCTTCTTTAAAGCACGTTTTGCTTGTTGTACCAGCAGCAGTTGTAAATAAAACTTTGTTTTTGTATGTAAATGTATTTCTTTCTTCAATTAGGGGTAAAAAACGCATGCGCTTCTATGCGCTTGTACGCGCTTCTATGCGCTAAAAAAGTGCACCCATTCACTTGCATTGATGTGCACTTTCCAGCTCAATGCACAGAAATGCAGGCAACCTTACGTTTCTGTAACGCTGCTCAGCGCAGCGCATAGATGTGAACCAGCTACATTAGTTACATGGGAAAGTAAATACCTTGCTGATCGCACAGGGCAGTGCGCTGTAAAAAGCGCACAGAAACGGCCCTGATGTGAACGAGGCCTTAGCATAATCAGTATGAGGAAAATCTGAGAAACACTTGTCTAAAACATGTGCACAAATGGAGAAACTAATCAGAATCTATTATTTTGGTATCTGCTTCACTTTTTCATCAGTTTTGCTTCACTTTTCCTTACACTGGTGTTGCTAAAGCTGCCTTGTTGCTTGTAACCTGCATCCTTCCTGACAAGATGCAAGTCAACATCGGAATGCATTGAAGAATTAGAGGTGCCCAATAATGTATGCGTTGGCATCTCGGCCCTCTTTCACGTGTGGCACATGGCTGAGGAGTCTCAATGAAGAACAACTGTATGTTACTCTCAATTATAGCAAGGCAGGGAGCAAGCAGACAAATACAGATATCATGGCCGGATTTCAGACAAGGCCACAAAGGCCATGGCCTAGGGTACCAGGAAGCAAGGGGCAGGCTGAAGGCTGGCACACTCATGCAGTCAAGCTGCCAAACGTGAACTGCAGCAGATGGGCAAGTGTCTGGGACTTAGGATGAAGGTGAAGCAAACCTGGGCAACTCTGCCATCCACCCAGCTTCAAACTATCAGAGCGGAAATCATCAATTTTACCCATAAATTGAATAAAAATTATAACCATTTAGTTCATTTTAGATGTAATGGATCCACAAAACAGATTGCTAAAAGGAATGAAAAATCAGTCATTTGTAGTTACTTGGCACCATCAACACTGTCCAATCCAATTAATCGGAAGGTTATCGTTCGGTAAAATTGCATCGTTAATAGACATCTTTAAATACATTAATAACTGAGCCCAATAAAAGTGTGTCTGTGGTAGGGGGTTTGCAGTTTGTCGGGGGGGGGGGGGGGGGAGGGTTGGTGATAGTGGCCTTGGGTGGTAAAAAGTACAAATCCAGCCCTGACAAATATATATTCCTACAATCATTGGTTTTACATCTTTTACATATAAGTTGTTAGACTACAGGATTTTTGTCCCTTTTTTAACTTTCTAGCAATCACACAACCTGCTCCAAATTACGACTGATAATGCATTGTATGGGATATGTTTTATCTTCTTGAATTTTAGCTTTTCTCAATCGTTTGAAAGACTACACTGTGGGTAACCACTCAGTAAAACCCTACATTTGTCGGTACTTTAGGCAATACTGGGTGCTTTTTAAAAGGGTTTAAGCCCTTCCCTCCCTTCATTCCTCCTTATAATTTAATAATACCCAGACAGCTCACGGTGACCCAGAACCACACTTCACATTCCTTACAACTGAGTAAGAGTCATCACCCCCGTCAGCCTGCTGAATCATCGAAGCAAGTCAGCTTCCCACAGTGACATCTGGGAGTATATGTGATGCTCACACCACTCATCCCATTCCTTCATCACTGATTAGACGGAGGTGTGACTGTGACAGCTGCAGACTATCCCCCTCTCTATGCCTTGAATGAAGAATAAATTCCCCCATGGGCTCTAAGAAAATGCTTAGAAACATTAGAGACATCACTAGTAAACAAGGGCTGCCCTGCAATGCTCTGGAGTCCAAAGTCATATCTGGTGGTACAACCTACGTATTGTAGCCGACAAACCACACAAGTGATATCAGGGTGCTTTGGGTGTTCCAGGGTGATGGCTTGGGTGGGCGCTATAGGTGTGGTGGGCGAGAAGGAAAGCGGGAACATACCCTGTAAATTTGATGTTTCTAGCATGTACAGCGGCTTTGCTATTAACCGCTAAAGTTGGCGGCCATTACATTTTAAAAATAACAATTAACCTCCTTGGCGGATATCACAAATCAGGCTTGGGGTGGAAAAAACATGCCAGGAGCGGTAACCCCGAGCATTACTCATGGCAGCCGCCGGTAGAACTGTGCATTCTCCTTTCTGTCCTCCGAGTCTCTGCATTCCACGGTTGAGATCGATGTTTCTCGTCATGACAACAGACGGTGATCTCACTATAGGGTTACATCGCCACCTGGAGGACAGATGGAAAACTGCAGCGCTGGATCGCTGGGAGGTGAGTAAGTGCTGGGGCTGCTGCAGATCTCTCTGCGGTGTTATTTTGTCCAGGTTTTAGGGTCTAAAAGCCTGCAAAAAAATTGCACCTTTTTAGACCCTAAAAGCATTTGTGCAAAATAGGTTTGTTTGTTTTTTTGTCACTATTTCGCAGTTGATCCTCCTCTGCCATGTCACTATCAGGTTTTGGTACACTTTTTTCATTTTTTTAAAAAAATTGTGGCTGTAGAGATGCCCTGTTCGCCTGCCATTAAAGTCTATGGAGCCTGCCGAGACCTGCCAGTTTGCGAACATTTGATTTGATGTTTGCTATATGCTGCTTAATCTGAAAAAATCCCAGAACACATGCAAGCACCAGATTGGGATGCACCATGAAGATGACTATATCTACAGGAGTATACACCACACTTATACTAAGAGGGAAGTGTGAGCAGAGAATATACTAAGGAAAAGCTAGAACCCAAAGATATAATCTAGAAAACTTGCACCCATGACACACATACAACATACAAACATAGTTTACTTCTCAAAATGTATTTAGCAACCTTGGTGACTTGGTTGAACTCGATGGACGTGTGTCTTTTTTCAACCCAAGTAACTATGTAAGATATTTTGTTAAATATACACACCATTTGTAGTTAGTCACAAGAGTGGGCAAACTTCTTCTCACCCCCAAACATGGCGTGACAGGTGGGGCAGCTGGAACCAGCATGAGAGAACAGGTACTTTGACAGCCACTTCCCAGCTCTACACTGCATAAAGGGGGAGGAAGGAGCATTTTCATAAGACTGGGGAAGGGAGGATTGCGGGAAGGGGATTTGAAGAGTAATGGGCCACACACGGGACATACATTTTTTTTGGCACGTAATATCCACACAGAGGTGCAAGGAATCATGAGGAAGGTTGTAATACAGACCCCAATGATGCATTGAGAGGGTTGGAATGGCTACACGGGGACTCATGGAAGAGCTGGGGGTAATAGTGGCAAAATAAAGCATTGGGAAGGTTGCTTCAATGGGTGCCAAGAATGACTGCACATATACACAATAAATCATGGGGGGGGGGGGGGGGGGGAGGGTTGGAGAGAACGATAATGGTCACTTAGGGGTACATGGCATCACTGGGGGGATATATTGGTGCATTGGGGATGGAAGAAGTGTGGGGCACTGCTATTGATACTATTGTATATATTATCCATGGCACCTTGGCCACATCTGCAAATTTTGTCATAGGCACCATTTTCCCCTAGTTCTTCATGATTGAAGCAACAGTTCAATAATTATCAATGAAATGCTTATTTGTTTTATTAAAAGTAAGAGGGGAAGTTATGGTTAGGCATCAGGTACGGTTATTGGAGTATCAAGAGGATTATTACCTAATCTGCAGTATAGTAAAACACCCACAAAATGTCACTGTGTAGGATGTGATGGTAATCTTAATGGGATTGTCATTTTCCAGTATTCACGCTGTATTTTCTCTGTTCTAAACAAGCTGCACTTCCTGATGGTTCTCTATGATCTATGTCTGCATGTTGTCCTTCAGTAAAGAGATCTAACTTTACTGGGATATATCTGAGTGTAAAGAACACTAAGCTCCAACAATGGTTAGGCACCAGATATGTGGCTGGATAGTGTTATGGTTAAAGCGAACCTGAGATGGGGGATTATGAAGAAAATATACATACCTGGGGCTTCCTCCAGTCCCCTCAGGCCTGATCGCTCCCACACTGTTTTCTTCTGCCTCTCTATTTATCTGCAATTGGCCCCCGGAAAGTTCTCTGGTCCGGGGCCAACTGTGCATGCGCACTCCCGCAGAGTTCACGTGTACTGCGCAGGTGCACGGCGAAGGAAGCAAGACAGGGGAGCGCGCCGGGCTGGACTGCAATGACTGGCCCCGACTGGACAAATTTCCAGGGCCAGTTGCGGGCGAACGGAAAGAGGATGGTGTGGGAGCAATCAGGCTGGAGGGTGCTAGAGGAAGCCCCAGGTATGTATATTTCCTTTTTAATCACCCATCTCAGGTACATTTTAAGGGCTCTGCCTCTGACACAGGACTCCTCCTGTGTTTCAATCCCGGCTCTTCCTGTTCAGTAAGCCAGCACCTATTCAGCAAAGCTAGACTCCCTATATCACTACACCCTAATGGCTGCAACTCAAGCACTTTGAGTCCGTGGTGGACTCATATTAGACTGTCCGCCGGAATAAAAGCACAATGTAAATGTTATTTGTCTTGTCTAATATGTGCAATGGATGGGGGAGAGCTACAGTTAGGCATCAATGCAAGATAAGGTTAGCTGAGCCCTGGGGAAAGAAACCAAGAATAACACTGCATACCTGAGATAACTGCACAGGCAAACCCAACTTTAATAATGATTGCACATGTAGTTCAATTGGTATCCAGCTAACATCATCTCCAGGAAAGTTTAAAATCACTTTAATGATAATTGAGATACATGGGCTGGACCCGAAATCTTGTTTGGCAAATTAAATTAAAAACATGTTGACCACCATGCTAGTTATGACTCAGGCCTATTGACTGATCTCCCACACTATTATCTCCTGCACTCAGCAACAAGTAACAATAATTCTTTTCCAGCTCCAATATAGTGAAATTCACTTCATCCTATAAGAAAAGGGTCTCATTTTCCATCAGAGAGTTGTATTTTCTACGCAATTTGTAATCTACACAGTAATCTTTATAAATAAATAATAAAATAACTCGTTCCAACAATGGAAACTAATTGCAGCTGCACTAACACAAAATTGCCACAAGATGGCAGCAATATCCCACTAACCACCACAAAGGATATTGCGGCTCATACAGGTGAGCTATTTTTATATTTATATTTCAGTTTTATTATCGTGCAGGCAACCACTGCAGCTCTTCACAGATCACATAATCATGGAACTAAAGCTGGCCATAAACAAGGTGAATAAGGCCTTATGTGTGAAGTCGATTAATCCCTATTTAATTTGACTTTGATCAGATGATGATCGATTTCTATCCTACGCAGCACGTTCTGTCTCGGCAGAAATCTATCAAGCATCGGTTCCAACTGCAAACATTGTACTGCTCCCAGCCCCTGGCCGCCCAATAGGAAGAGTGGGGCGGGTTCCTCAGGCAGCATAAGTGTGTGTATGTGTGTGTGTGGGGGGGAGCAGGCAGGAAGGGGGGCAGCGGGCACAGCAGTGGGGAGGGGGGTCAATTCCCCATTTTCTCACCTGAACCTCTGGTCTGTACAGTGGACGGCATTGCTAACTACCTATACTGGGGGCAATAATACTACGGGGGTCATCTTCGCAAGTTTACCTCAGTATGCAAAAAGACTAGAACCGGCCCTGACTGCTCCATGGAATGGAATACCATGCTGCCATCGATCCTCTGCCACCCCTTTCCTTCCAATCAGACTTAAGGTGCCCATTAACGGTACAATTTTTTCTTCAGATTCGATCTTTTGCTGCACTTTTTATGATCGAAATGTATTGAAAACTGAGGCACAAATCGATGTGATTAAGGTTCTTTGGTGAATTGGAAAAGGAAAAATTATCAATCTAAAAGCTGGGTTTTTTATGAACGAGTCGGAATATAAAACTTTCTTAATCATTCCGCTTGTGGGAACAATTGATAATTGCCTTCCGATTAGTTAAAATTGTTCAAATCGTGTCAAAAGATTTACCGTAATCTGAAGGAAAAATGTTACCGTTAATGGGAGCCTTAACAATCGATAAACTGTATACAATCAATGGAAAGAGAATTGGAGATGTTGTAAACACTCTAATCTGTGCTATAGACTAAAAGTCCAATGATAGGAGGGAGCACTTTCACACAGATGCTTGCCAATGCCATGCAGTTCAATCTTCTGGGCAACTAGCATCATCTGGCAGCAATGTAACGCAACCAAAAGGCAGCATTTGTAACGGAATATGTGTTAGTGGTTGACACAATGTGCAGTTACTTCACAGTAGGAAACCAGCATACGTAATATCTATGGGGTGGCAGCTGCCTGCTCAGATAGTTCATGCATGGCTGATATGCTGCTGTACTGCTTCAAGCAACCACCCACTGCTACCCAGATGCTGAACTGATATATATATATATACATCTTCTGATAATATATACACACATGCTAATTCCAGGCTTGCATGATGTCCGCCCCCTCCAACACACAACGCCCAAATGTGTTAGCCACCTTAGTGCCAACATATAAAGTCCCCTTAAAGAGGAACTGGAGTGAAAATCATGTAATTATTAAAATTGCTTATTTTTTGCAATATATTTTCTGTACTAATCAGTACTAATCAGGAAAAATACATTACTTTTCAGATTTTACCCATTATAAGTTTAAAATAAAAAGTGCTGCTGTAGATAAAAACTACATTGGGCTATTTCTCCAGTTTATTAAAAAACTTAAATTATAATGTTCCTGTCAAAATTTATGGTGATGGAATGGGTTTGTAAAATAAAGGTGGGTTGTTGCGAGTGTGTACTTTTCACCTTGAACTGAAGGAAAATGTATGTATATAAATATATATATATATATATATATATATATATATATATATAGGGGTTGGACAAAATACAGGGAGTGCAGAATTATTAGGCAAATGAGTATTTTGACCACATCATCCTCTTTATGCATGTTGTCTTACTGCAAGCTGTATAGGCTCGAAAGCCTACTACCAATTAAGCATATTAGGTGATGTGCATCTCTGTAATGAGAAGGGGTGTGGTCTAATGACATCAACACCCTATATCAGGTGTGCATAATTATTAGGCAACTTCCTTTCCTTTGGCAAAATGGGTAAAAAAAAAAGAACTTGACAGGCTCAGAAAAGTCAAAAATAGTGAGATATCTTGCAGAGGGATGCAGCACTCTTAAAATTGCAAAGCTTCTGAAGCGTGATCATCGAACAATCAAGCGTTTCATTCAAAATAGTCAACAGGGTCGCAAGAAGCGTGTGGAAAAACCAAGGCGCAAAATAACTGCCCATGAACTGAGAAAAGTCAAGCGTGCAGCTGCCAAGATGCCACTTGCCACCAGTTTGGCCATATTTCAGAGCTGCAACATCACTGGAGTGCCCAAAAGCACAAGGTGTGCAATACTCAGAGACATGACCAAGGTAAGAAAGGCTGAAAGACGACCACCACGGAACAAGACACACGAGCTGAAACGTCAAGACTGGGCCAAGAAATATCTCAAGACTGATTTTCCTAAGGTTTTATGGACTGATGAAATGAGAGTGAGTCTTGATGGGCCAGATGGATGGGCCCGTGGCTGGATTGGTAAAGGGCAGAGAGCTCCAGTCAGACGCCAGCAAGGTGGAGGTGGAGTACTGGTTTGGGCTGGTATCATCAAAGATGAGCTTGTGGGGCCTTTTCGGGTTGAGGATGGAGTCAAGCTCAACTCCCAGTCCTACTGCCAGTTTCTGGAAGACACCTTCTTCAAGCAGTGGTACAGGAAGAAGTCTGCATCCTTCAAGAAAAACATGATTTTCATGCAGGACAATGCTCCATCCCAAGCGTCCAAGTTAGGGATGGTCAGAATGCCAATTTCCGATTCCGCGGTAAATCCGCATTCCATCATGTACCAATTACCGATTCCGCTACCAATTTCCGCATTCCAATGCGGAAATTCCGCCCAACTTTAACATCGATTTTCTCAAAAACTATAAGGTTTTTTTGAAAACTTTTTTTGCATCTTGTTCAGAAGATTCTGTTTAATAAACCCTGAAATTTGGTGTTTCTAGGACTTAAAGAGAACCCGAGGTGGGAATTACTTTTACTATTGGGGCACAGAGGCTGGTTGTGCGCACTAAGACCAGCCTCTGTTGCCCCATCGTGTGCCTCCATGTCCCCTCTGCTCGCCGCTATACCCCCCGCATTGCTGGCTGTGTCGCCAGCTCAATGTTTACCTTGCGCTGTCAGTCAGCGCCGCTCCCCCGCCTCCTCCGCATCGGCGCCACCCGCCGCGTCACTTCCCTCCTATCAGCGGGAGGGAAGGGACACGGGCGGGTGCGCCGATGCGGAGGAGGCAGGGGAGCAGCGCTGACTGACAGCGCAAGGTAAACATTGAGCTGGCGACACGCTGCGTGTCTCCAGCAATGCGGGGGGTATAGCGGCGAGCAGGGGGGACATGGAGGCACACGATGGGGCAACAGAGGCTGGTCTTAGTGCGCACAACCAGCCTCTGTGCCCCAATAGTAAAAGTAATTCCCACCTCGGGTTCTCTTTAAGGGGGATTTGCTATTAACTGCTAAAGTCGGCAGATTTTTACTGTAATGTAAAATGCAGAAAATCTGCATCTGCCCATTTTCTGCATTTTACATTACAGTAAAAATCCGCCAACTTTATCGGTTAATAGCAAAGCCCCCTTAAGTCCTAGAAACACCAAATCTTCAGGGTTTATTAAACTGAATCTTGTGAATAAGATGCAAATTTTTTTTTTAAAAAGACATTATAGTTTTTGAGAAAATCGATGTTAAAGTTGGGTGGAATTTCCGCAATTTCCGGTGGAAATTTCCGCGTTTTCTGGCGGAAATCCGCCTACGGCACTTGCATTACCGATTTCCGCATTCCGATGCGGAAATGCAACTTCCGATCGTAATTTCGGAAATTGCATTTCCGCGGAATCCGAATGAGCATCCCTAGTCCAAGTACTCCACAGCGTGGCTGGCAAAAAAGGGTAAAACTAATGACATGGCCTCCTTGTTCACCAGATCTGAACCCCATTGAGAACCTGTGGTCCATCATAAAATGTGAGATTTACAAGGAGGGAAAACAGTACACCTCTCTGAACAGTGTCTGGGAGGCTGTGGTTGCTGCTGCATGCAATGTTGATGGTAAACAGTTCAAAACACTGACAGAATCCATGGATGGCAGGCTTTTGAGTGTCCTTGCAAAGAAAGGTGGCTATATTGGTCACTGATTTATTTTTGTTTTGTTTTTGAATGTCAGAAATGTATATTTGTAAATGTTGAGAATAATTGAAATGGGTATATATTTGTTTTTTGTTAAGTTGCCTAATAATTATGCACAGTAATAGTCACCTGCACACACAGATATCCCCCTAAAATAGCTAAAACTGAAAACAAACTAAAAACTACTTTCAAAAATATTCAGCTTTGATATTAATGAGCTTTTTGGGTTCATTGAGAACATGGTTGTTGTTCAATAATAAAATTATTCCTCAAAAATACAACTTGCCTAATAATTCTGCACTCCCTGTAATGGAAACACCTTGAAAATCAACAAAATATATTTTAACATGGTGCAGGTCCACATTTTGCGGCAATCACAGCCTCTATTCTCCGAGGTATTGATTCATACAAATTGTGAATTGTTTACAAAGGAATTTTAGCCCATTCTTCATTCAAAACGCCCTCCAGTTTTTTAGAGACAATGGCGGTGGAAATCAACTTCTTACTTGAATCTCTAATAATGACCATAAATGCTCAATACTGTTGAGGTCTTGGGATTGTGGTGGCCAGATGAGATTGTTAAATTCATTCTTTAACAATTCTAGCTGTATGGATTGGGGCATTATCATCTTGAAAGATGGCATTCCCCTACGGAAACAGTTCTTGAACCATACAATTTGGCCTCTTTGAAAGTCTGAGAGATCTGCCATTTTTATAAATTATAACCAACTTTGGTTTAAATATCCGTAAAAAACAATGATTTATATTAACATATCAAATAACAAAAATAATAAACAAAAACAAGTTAACATATGTCAAATTTTCATTGCTTAAACATGTTCAAAGATTATGATGCCAAAATGCTAGGTGTTTCCATTATTTTGTCCAACCCCTGTATATATCTATATATATATATATATATAGATAGATAGATAGATAGATAGATAGAGAGAGAGAGAGAGAGAGAGAGAGAGAGAGAGAGAGAGAGAGAGAGAGAGAGAGAGAGAGAGAGATAGATAGATAGATATGTAAAAATGATGGTTTCCCTGTTACATTACCACATTTGACCTGTGGTCCCCCATCCTTATACAGATCTCCCTGGTAGTCTAGTGGTCCCCCCTCATGCCTCCCTGGTGGTCTGCTGATATCCTATATGTTTCCATTTTGGTCTAGTGGTCCCCTACATGCTTCTCTTGTGGTTAAATGATTCCCTATAGAATTCCCTGGTGGTCTAGTGGTCCCTTATGCACTTCCCTGGTGGTCTACTGGTCCCCCATATGCTTCCCTGGTAGTCTAGTGGTTGCTCATATGCTTTTCTGGTGATCTACTAGCCCCTCATATGCTTCTCTGGAGGTCTGATGGCCCCCTATATGCTTCTCTGATAGTCTAGTGTTCTCCCATAGTTACCCTGGTGGTCTAGTGGTCTCTCATACATCTCTCTGGTGGTCTAGTGGCAAACAATATGCTTTCCTGGTGCTCTAGTGCCCCCTAATATGCGTCCTTGGTAGTTTAGTGGCCCCCCCATATGCTACACCTCTGGTAATCTAGTGCGCCCCCCCCCCATAATTTTCCTGGTGGTCTAGTGGTCTCCCCAGGGCCGGTTTAAGCAACAATGGGGCCCCAGGGCAAAATAAACCTGGGGGGGCCCCCCAACATATACCCCGGAACAAAAATCGGCATTAGGGGACCTTTTTTGCAGCTGGTATAGTCAGGGTGTGAAGTCCCAATCGGTCGGAGCTCCACATTCTGGCTATCCCAGCCTGCATGGGGGACGAGAGGTTAAAAAGTTTCAGGAGGGGGAACCCTACATAATTTTTTTTAAAAAAAAATTCCCACACTCTAAACATAAAAAAAAATTGAGAAAATAGGAAAAAATGCCAGGGATCTTCATACAGCCATATTGCGGCTGTATAGCGATCCCTGGCCAAAGAGCTGCTGCTGCGTATGGGCCCCTTGGAAACCCCGTCAGGAAATTTATTGCGCTTTCGTTTGATGCATGTAAAATTACACTACCGTTAGGTTTGCTACTAAAAGTGACATTTACGGCATTTAAAAGTATACTTTTTTCCTTCGAAACTTTAAAATCGATTTTCTCAAAAACTATATAGCGTTTCTAGCATTTAGGCTTCTTGCACACCAAGACGTTGCGTTAGGTGCCACGTTAAGGTCGCATAACGTGCACCTAACACAACGTATGGTGCTGCAAGAGCCGACGGTAGAGTGAGCCGCGTTAGGCGGCTCGATTCCTATAATGTCTCCCAGAGTGGCGCTGATTGGCCAGCGGGACCACGTGATGCGGAGCGAGACACTTCGCATCACGTGGTCCCGCCGGCCAATCAGCGCCCGCCAGTGCAGTGAATATTAAGTAGTCATGTGCGCGGCTACTGTAGCTGGCTCTCCCCGCCTTCTCTCCGCCCCCCACTGTGCATGTGCAAACAGTCTAACGCGGCTATAGCCGCTCCAACGCCGTAGCATGCTGCACTTTGCACAACGTATGGTGCTGCAAGAGCCGACGGTAGAGTGAGCCGCGTTAGGCGGCTCGATTCCTATAATGTCTCCCAGAGTGGCGCTGATTGGCCAGCGGGACCACGTGATGCGGAGCGAGACACTTCGCATCACGTGGTCCCGCCGGCCAATCAGCGCCCGCCAGTGCAGTGAATATTAAGTAGCCATGTGCGCGGCTACTGTAGCTGGCTCTCCCCGCCTTCTCTCCGCCCCCCACTGTGCATGTGCAAACAGTCTAACGCGGCTATAGCCGCTCCAACGCCGTAGCATGCTGCACTTTGCGGAGAACGTGCAGCATTACATGTAACGCAACGTGGGCTGTGTGAACAGCCCACTTGTGTTACATTGCTGTGCGTTGGGGGAGCGTTACAGGCGCACTAACGTGCGCCTGTAACGTCTTGGTGTGTAAGCAGCCTTAAGGTGGATTTGCTATTAACCATTAGACCAGCCAAGTCGGCAGGTTTTTAAATGTGTATTTTTTTTCCTTTGAAACTTTAAAATTGATTTTCTCAAAAACTATAAGGCCGATTTGAAATTTTTTTTCCTCTTGTAGCTACTGGGGGCCCCTACAAGCTCTGGGGCCCTGGGGCAGCTGCCTCCTTTGCCTCTATGGTAGCGCCGGCCCTTGTTCTCCCTACTGAAATCAACTGAAAATCTGTTCCTAGTGTGAGGGAACACATCAGATAGATCCCTATCAGATTTGATCTGACAGGCATCTGACAGCAATATATCCAATGGTCGAATCTTGTGGTCATCAATTTAATGTACAAACACCTTTAAAGTGGCCATACATCAAGTGATTTTGGTGGGCAATCGACCAAGAGAGAGATCTCTCTCTGATCGAATCTGATCAGAGAGAGATCTGTTGGCCCCCATATACTGCAGGCCAATTCCCAATCGATTTCAGCATGAAAACTTTTGTTAATCGGCCTAGTGAAATTGGCTCGTCACCTGTGCCCCCCCCCCCAAGTGTACATGTACCCCCCCCCCGTCGATATTTTCCAGCATGTCTGATAGCAACATGCGACCAATTTCAGCCCGGAATTGGTCAAACTGTTGATCAAGCATGCTCTTGGCAGTAAATATTTTCATCAGATTCGATAATAATCAAATAATGTACAGATGGTTGGCCACCTTTAGGCCCCTTTCACATGCGCAACTGACAGGTGGTGAATTTGCTGCCTGTGTCAACTGCTCTTCTGGCTCTTCTTCATGTTAACGCTTTACACGCTTGGTGTTACTACAGCTTTTAAATTGCACACCATTTGCACGGGCGGGTGGCAGCCGGGAAACTGAACTGCTCGAAAAGCGAGCAGTTCAGCCACACATCTGAACTAGACCTTTGTTTGTTGTGGGATCAATGATAACTAGAGGCGAAAACTGTTCAAAAATACAAACCTCTACTGACCCAGAAAGTGAAAGATGCCCTAGCAGCAGCTGATAATCAGTTACCCAGCAGAAGTGTTAACTGGCTGTCTGCTTAATGATCCGCAACTAGTGGTTTTCATTTACTAGCATTGTTTCCCCTTCTTGGGTCTGAAAAGAATTGCATGTTAGGAAAATATCTTCTCATCCCCCTTGTGACTGACAATCATTGAATGTCTATAGGTAGGCTTTACTACAAGGCTCTTTCTTGTTGCTCCTCCAACATCTACAACCCCACGTCTGGCAGCCACAGGCCCCCCTCCCTCTTTGGGACTTAAGCAAGTGACAGAATGGGGACAGTCTCTGCAATGTCAGCAGCTCAAGGGAACTTGCAGAGAAAGGAATGTGGAAATAGAAATGTGTAGAGTTTTAATTAGATCTTACACTTAATATGCAAATGTGCATGTCCTTCTCAGGTTGGGTAAAATGAGACTTTTATTTAAATGTGAGGAGGTTTAGAAGAGCTAATTAAGCAGCAGAGAGGAGAGGAAACGGAGAAGCTCGGAGCACAGCTGATGGATAATGATACAGCGACACCTCCGTGCATACATGTGTAAAATCAATATATATTCTTTATGTCACTTATGTTCCCTTCAAATCTGTCACTCCAGGGTCCACAGAAAAGAAGCAGAAGTCAACCTGCCAGGTACTCCATGAAGGTCTTACATGCTATGAAATGCAGATATGCCACCACGCTAACATCACAGGGGAGAGTGGCACACAATGTATGGGTAATGGAGCTATATGTTCATTGTAATAACAGTCCCACAATCCCCCTGCGTCCCTTTTAATCTGACCTCCCTGTGAAACTCCTTGCTGTAATTACCAAGATTAAATAATATGCTCCAATTAAAACCGACCACCTGGGGAGCAAATTCACTTCAGAGCCAAAATGAGCCCATTACAGCTGTACACCACCAGCTGAGCCACCAAGGAGGGGCATTACCTTTACCATGAGGACTTTCTAACCCCTATATTACTCATTGTATACAGGACATAGAACACCAAAATCTTCCAAAAATGGTGGGGCCTGCAACCATCTATATTTTTTGCAGTGTATGGCAAACATTAGTCTAGGAGAGCAATGCTGGATAATATCTGCACACTAATTGGGATAAACTGCACCCTGAAGAGATCATGAAATATCACATAAGTTTATCACAGGTCTGTACATATCTTTGACCCAGCTTTCCATTCATGCTTTGTGTTGCATATTAAAAGTTTTGTTCTGTAGCCGCAAACATGCGTAAACAAATGCACATTCTATGCATTGGGAAAACGCAGTAATGAATGCGGATTCAAGTGTGAGCCCTACCTAGCTTTCAAGCACATAGCATTTTATAAGGAAATCAGCAGCAGCCAGAAACTATCACATATTACCACTATAGAGACATTCCTTGCTCCACCTGTTGCAGAACTCACCTGGGTTGAGCCAGAACTTTGCATAGGGCTAATCAGATTTAGAAGACCGATTAATGGTTAAACAGCAGATTACAGTAATTAATTATTAATCTTCTCTGGACCCCACTACCCTCCTGACCTCAAGAAAAACCTTCAGGGTTGCACATTCAGGCAGCACCTCCTCCTCCTACTGACCCCTCTGTGTTGGTGTTCCCCAAGGCTCTGTGATTAGACCCATTTTTTTCTCCATCTACACTTATGGTCTAGGTCAGCCTTTCTCATCCAGGGTCCCTTGAGTACACTGCAGGGGTTCCTTGGCATTTCCCCCCAAAGTTGGGGGGGGGGGATGTATGATAGAAAGCACACTGTAATGGGGTGCTGTAAAAAGAAGCACTAAATTGGTGGTCAGAATAATAATGAACACATTAATAGAAAAAACTAGAATAAAGAGACATTATAATGAAGGGTACTGTGCATAAACCGCCGCACCACTTTTAAAGACCAGGTCGCCTGCAAAATAAATTCAGGGGTTCTTTGACATCCAAGGAGTATTTGCAGGGTTCCTCCAGGGTGAAAAAGGTTGAGAAAGGCTGGTTTAGGTCAACTTATCAGCTCCTTTTGCATCTGGTATCACTTGTATGCTCATGACACCCTAATCGGTCTCTCAGCTCCAGACCTACCTACATTAACAGCTCCCATTCCTCTGCCTGGCATAATTATTGATGTTGACAACATCAATATTACTTGTGACCCAAGCTTGCTGCCTAAATGTACTAATTGACGCAACGCCACATTGACTCACTATCTGTCATCTCCGTCTAAAGAACATTATGCTCAATCAACCCTTTCTCACCCAGGATGTCATCAAACTCCTTGTGCATGCTTCAATTGTCACTCCTTGATTACTGCAACTCCCTTCTCTGTGGCTTGCCTATTTACTGGCTGGCTGCATTCCAGTCCATTCTTAACTTTGCAGCATGACTCATCCACCTCTCCTCACAGTCCCTGTCAGTCCCTGCACAGTCCCTGCACTGGCTGCCAGGCTGCATATCACAAAAAAGTATACATTTCAAGATCCTATTACTCTCTCTCATCTACAAAGCACTCAACAGTCATGCTCCTTACTTAACCACACTTATCTCCAGTTACTGCCCTGCACATCATACTAACAACCTCTCTACTAACAACACTTTCTCTCCTCTCTAGTCATCTCTTGCCTTTACCCACTGGAACTCTCTTACACAATCTGTTCATCCTCACTAGTGGAACCAGAAATCTCACCTCTTCACGCTCGCAAATAACATCACCTTACCCTTAACTAGCTACTGACCACTTCTTTGTACACAGCTTTTAGTACCTGTTGTCCCCCTATCACCTTAGACTGTAAGTGCATTGTGGCAAGGCTCTTTCCCATTATGTGTTATTACTGCGGAGTACGGCAATACATTATGATGCAAAATCTATGCACTTGTCCATTGCTGTCGTTAGCGGATCCATGATGCCGATTACTAAACAATGCCATGGTACACCTGTGCACAGCACACCCTAGATTCTTGGCTGAGACCTCACAGAACAATTATCTAGGCCAACTTATTTCAAGTTGTACAAGGCTTTAACCACTTGAGGACTGCAGGGCTAAACCCCCCTAGTGACCAGGCCATTTTTAGCAAAATTGGCCACTGCAGCTTTAAGGCCAAGCTGCAGGGCCGCACAACTCAGCACACAAGTGATTCCCCCCCCCCTTTTCTCCCCACCAACAGAGCTCTCTGTTGGTGGGGTCTGATCGCTCCCCCCATGTTTATTTTTTTTAGAATAAATATTTATATTGTCACTTTTTAAAAAAAAAACCTATTCCTTTAATTGCTTTCCCTCCCTCGCTCCCTCCCTCCCCACAGCCGGCCAATTACGGCGATCGGCTGTCATAGGCTTCTGCCTATAAGAGCCGATCGCTCTCTTGTCCCCCATGGGGACAGCCGTGTCACACGGCTGTCCCCAGTGCAGCGCTGCTGCTCATCGCAGCGCTGCACCTAGTAAATAGACGGCGTGACCGCCGTCTAACAGTCTCCCGAGCGGCAATAGCCGCTCGGAGACTGAAGGCGGGGTGGAGCTCCGCCCTCCGAGCATGAGATGCGCGCGCACCATGCGCGCGATCTCATGCTAAACAGAGCCCCAGGACTTTACGCCAATTGGCGTTAGGCGGTCCTGGGGCTGCCGCCGCGGCCACGCCTACTGGCGTGACGCGGGCGGCAGGAGGTTAAACAAAAAAAAGCTACATGTTCAGCTGATTGCTGATTATCTGCCTTTGATGCTCTCTGAGTCACTAACCCAAGAAGAGTAGCAGATACAGTGTTGTGACTCCACAGGCTACATGTTAGTTGCTCGTGTGTGACGTTTAAGAAAGCAAGTAATCAGGTTCTTTCAGACACCAGGAACAAGACGCTATGGGTAGTGGCGTAGCTAAGGAGCTGAGGGCCCCAATGCAAATTTTACAATGGGGCCTCCCAGGCACTCTATACATAATAATTGATACGGCGCAACAAAACCTGCCAATGGCAACTACAGTGTCAGAGGTGCAAGAAGGGGATGGGGAACAGTTTGTTAATGATTACCACTATTCAAAGTATCTATAGAAGTGATTATTATGAGCACAGGATCAATAGAGAGCTAATACTGTAGTTGAGGGAGGGCTCTTCGGGATCCTTCTGGCCCAAGGGCACTGATGCGGTCGCAATCTCTGCAACCCCTATTGCTGCGCTTCTGTCTATGGGGTTGATTCACAAAAGTTACTTATTTTTCACATTATCTGTAAGGAGTGCTAATGCATGAGATAAATAGATAAGGAGAGCTAAATCATGAGTTATGTCAAGTAAGGAGAGCTAAACCATGAGTTATGTCAAATAAGGAGAGCTAAACTATAAGTTATGTCAAATAAGGAGAGCTAAACTATAAGTTATGTCAAATAAGGAGAGGTAAATCACGAATTAAGTCATTTAAGGAGAGATAAATTGTGAGTTAATTATTAAGATGAGATCATCTAACAGAAAAGCTTTGTGAATCAGGCCCTATATGTTGTAAACCCTTAGTGCTTTGTGTCGATGTATGGCACATGCTGCATATCCTGTTCAGCATCTCGGAGCTCCAGCACAGATAGACAACTAGGTGTATGCTAAACGCAAGTGGGAATACTCAGTAACATTTGGCTCAGCTGCTTGCTGCATTTTTGATGTGTCAGTGAGTCCTGGCCTCCACCGCAATGAACAATCATTTCTCAGGCGGACGCTTTCACACCTTGCGTCTGGCAATGTGAACTGCGGGACACTCCAGCAGTGTAAGAGACTCAAGTACCAGCCTCAATCCTAACAACACACAGTATAATAGCTATACTTACATTTCCCACGGTAGTGCTTCCACGTCACAGCAGGCTCCGGTCTGCCAGTCGCCAGACATCGCAGGGTCACCGTGCTGCCCTCATTTACGCTAATATTGGAAGATATATTCACAATCTGAGGCGGTACTGCAAGACAGAGCAGAAAACAGAGTGAAAAAGATTTTTGCCATGACATATTACTGTGTGGATAAATAATGATATGGATGAAATATAAATGCATTCATTTTTTCCAGGATCATTCTTGAGAAATCTACTAGATTAGCTACCTGTCTTTAATTGACTTATCTCCAAAAGGAGAAGTTCAGGTACAGTTTTTATGTGCATTGCAAAGTACACGAATTCATATGAATTACCGTTAAGCGTAAAAATAATTGCCGCTTTTTCAAAGTGAAATATGACAATACCTGCTGCATGAATTTACACCTTCTCATTTCCTCCTCGGTAATCTCCCTGTTCACGCCCCCTTCCCAGCCCGTGATTGCCTGTCAGTCAGGAGGGAGACACAACCTCAGCTCATAGGCAGCTATCAGTCTTTGGGAATCTCTGAACTGGTGAAGCACGGTTGATCTTGCGAAAATTATTGATTTTTATTACAAAACTTTTTATGCAAAATGATTAATGCACATCATATGGTCGAACGTCCTTTTACATGTGGCAAGCTGTTTAGACCCACTTGTTTGCATAACAAACAGTGTGCTCAGGATGAAATTAAAATTATTGTGCAAGGAGAATAGAAACATTCGGCACTTGCTGTGTTTATTCTGTAATCCGACAGCAGCGAAATAACAGTGCTAATGCCACATACCATTCCAAGTAGGTCAAACAACATAAGTGCTTTTTCCAAGGCCCTGTATCCTTTCACAAAAGTTGCGCACATAAGTGTTTCTAAAAACACATATTCACAAAAAGATAACCTCACACACAAAACATGCATAGTGTCAACAAGCCCGGATTTATATTTTTTGTGCCCCTAGGCCAAGTATATTGTGCCTCCCCTTTCTGTGCAGCATTGCCCCTCCCATTCCATGTGCAGCTCCCTCTTCCATGTGTATCATCCATGTGCTGTGTAGCCCCTCTCTTTCACGAACAGCTTATTTGGGCATCAGTTTCCCTCTTCCATATGTTAGGGCTTGCTCACATTATAAGTGTTTTTGCTTATTTTCAAAGAGCCTCAGAGATTACATTTACTCAAGCTCTGATACTTACCTGGGGCTTCCTCCCACCTCATAAACGTGTCTAATGGTGGCCACTAATGATCCAATCTTTTTCATCCAATCTTACCAAATCTATGAAGTATAAGGGTAAACTGAGTGAATATAGTGAATGGATACTTCAGGTAGTTACCTGATATTACATAGAAATGGTAAGATTGGATGAAAAAGATTCATTAGTGGCCACCTAAAGTCCCACGCCGTCCTCCCGCAGTCTGCCGTTCAGCCGCGGTGAGCTCCGTTAGCAGCCTCAGTGATGTCCGTCCAGGTCTACTGCGCATGCGCGGGAGGTCTGCGCATGCGCAGTAGACCCTGAGTGGCATTGACTGAGGCTGATAACGGAGATCATCGCGGCTGAACGGCAGACCGCAGGAGGACAGCGTGGGACTTAGACACGTTTTTGGGGTGGGAGGAGCCCTGGGTAAGTATCAGAGCTTGAGCTAATTTCATCTCTGAGCCTCTTTAAGCTCTGGCAATTTTAAAACTCGCCTTAAAAAGTGCTTGTGCAGTGTTAGCTGATGTGAGTGTTCTCACATAAGCGATGAGCTTTCTATTCAAACACGGCTCCTGCGCCATTTTCAGGGTGATTGCAATTCAAGAGAAAGGATAGGGAAATTGCTAAGCGCTTGAAAAAGCGCTTTGAAAATCGATTGTCGAGCGCTTTTAATGAATAAATACATTATATTTATTCATTTCCAGGGCAAAGAGTTCACTTCCTGACTGACTTCAGAAAGTAAAAAAAAACGCTAAGAAAAGCGCTTTTCTAAACAAAAATCGCTCTGAAAGCTCTCAGAAAAGCGCTTTCAAAATCGTTCAATAAAACGCTCAGCACTTGCGATTAATAATGTGAACAAGGCCTTACTCCCAATTTTCAGCCTCCGCTTTCATATGTGGCAACCCCTCTTTCACGTTTAGGTTCCCCCTTGGGCTTCAGCTGCCCAAGGCCCAGGCCTCTATGGCCTTACCAGAAATCCGGCCCTGAGTATGAAAGAGCCAAGACTTCAGAGTGAATTTCCTTTAGAAAGCCCAAAATTAGAGCAGGGAGCCGACTATAAGACTGGCCTTGAAGCTGATCTGGGGTCCTCTCCCACACCTATGGACATGTAGTACTGACAAATCTCTGTTAATGCTGCAGGCCTCATGGGTATCCATTGGCTTTATGCTTGTTGAGCTGAAGACTAGAGATGGTCAATGAGATTCTAATATGTTTACGATCATGTAAATTTAATGCTCATTTACGAAGATGTATCCATCTTGGAATTGGACCTGTGAAAGTCCTCAGCCTTTGACTGTGTTCCCATCCCATGCTGCATACATTTCCATAAAATTGATATAAAAATGTGCATAAAAATCATTAGCATCTCACTGACCAACTCTCCTGGGACATCCTCAGGATATAAACGCATAAACACGTTTAACTATTTGACATTCCTGGACGTGAAACTCACGTCCAGGAAGCCATGTGCGCTCCTGCGCGTCCACGCGGCCGATCGCGCGCGTGCACGCGCGCTCCAGGCCGGCGGTTTGTTAGCCAGTGAATCAGTGAATCGGGCAACGGTGCCCAATCACTGATTCCTCTCCCCCGCAGAAAAAGCGACAGCTTCTCTCGGAAGCTACGCTTTTTCTGCTTCCTATGTCGCTCTAAGCGTACGTGGTACGCTTAGAGTGACGTCACTGTAAACAACTCATGGCTGCCATCTTGTGGCCAAAAAGTAAACTACATCTAAATGTTAAATAAAAATAAAAATACACATATTTACAAAAAAAAAATACAATTTCAATCCCACCCTCCCAAAAATACCCACATAAAATGTTTAATTAAAAAAAAAAAAAAAACATTACAATTAAAAAAAAAAAAAAAAAAACAAATATTTACCTAAGGGTCTAAACTTTTTAAATATCTATGTAAAGATGAAATATTTCTTTTTTTTTTTTTTATTATTATAAGCTTGTAAATAGTGATGAATGCAAAACGGAAAAAATGCACTTTTATTTCCAAATAAAATATTGTCGCCATACATTGTGATAGGGACATCATTTAAATGGTGTAATAAACGGGACAAATGGGCATATACAATACGTGGGTTTTAATTATGGAGGCATGTATTATTTTAAAACTATAATTGCCGAAAAGTGAGAAATAATGATTTGTTTCCGTTTTCTTCTTATTCTTCCTTTTAAAATGCATTTACAGTAAAGTGGCTCTTAGTAAAATGTACCCCCCAAAGAAAGCCTAATTGGTGGCGGAAAAAACAAGATATAGATCAGTTCATTGTGATAAGTAGTAATAAAGTTATAGGCTAATGAATGGGAGGTGAACATTGTTCGGATGCATGAAGCGAAAAACGACTGAATGCGAACTGGTTAATACCATAAAAACTGGCCTGAATTTGCCATTTGTCACACAGTGTAAACGAACCCACTGTTCAGTAATCTAGTGTCTCTGGCAATGTGTCGCTAGTACTCAGGGATTGCTTTGCTCCGGTTCTCCTGCACACTGGACAACACTTAAACAAAAGTGAGTCTACATCTGTGGTCTGGATTTTTTTTTAATTGTCATGTAAAAATCAGAAGATATTTTGATTCAGGCTCTCCTGGCCTTATCGAAAACAAGTTCTTGCTGGTGGTTCCGCGTTTGATTAGAAAAGTACAAACCCTAATGCACTAACTACATCACTATGTAGTGATGTCACTATGGTCTGATATGCTCCAGGTGGGGGATTACAAACGTTTCCTAATCACTGCAGGCAACTACAAATAAACAAATAAAAACCCCATCCATGTTTGGTAGCTCAGGCTTTTTTTCCAGTTCACCAGGAGGGAAGCAGGAAATTTGGGCACATCAGGCAGGTGGACAAAAAGGGCGCCGCCATTGACTCCCATAATAAATATCGTTTACCAGGCGCCAAACAGGAAAAAAGGGAGCCCGTGATAATTTATGTTTTCAAACTGCATCCGTGATAATTAATGTTTCCCAACTTCGCCGGCGACCAGTAACGTTTACACATAAAATAATACTTATCTATAGTTTTGCGTTAAATCGTAATGTAATATTTAAATAATCACTTTTCATAAATCATTATTTTCAACATATAAAGCAGTCAACAAATAAATCGTAATATACTTTTTTTTCTGTAAAACATTATTATCCACCAAATAAACTGCACAACAACAAAATCATAATATATATATCGTTGTAATTTTCCGTCTAGAATTACAGAAAACTCCCCTGGTGGTGCCTAACCCTAAGACCCCCAGGTGGTGCCTAACCCTAAGACTCCCCAGGTGATGCCTAACCCTAAGACCCCCCAGGTGGTGCCTAACCCTAAGACTCCCCAGGTGATGCCTAACCCTAAGACTCCCCAGGTGATGCCTAACCCTAAGACCCCCCAGGTGGTGCCTAACCCTAAGACTCCCCAGGTGATGCCTAACCCTAAGACCCCCCAGGTGGTGCCTAACCCTAAGACCCCCCCCCCAGGCTTGTGATGCGTTATCCTAACCTCCCCTGCACCCTCGAATCCAAAATCTCGGCTATAAAAGGGTGCCCTTTTGTAGCAGAATATAAAACCTTGAAGCCGAAAACCTTGTAGCTGAAAAAAAAATGGGCTACAAAAGGGCGCCCGCTTGTAGCCTATATCAAAACTCAGGTGCCCTTTTCACCACTTTGTAGCCCATATTTGCAGAAATAACATTGATGTCTATGGAGGCGCCCCTTTCATACAGGCAGCTCACAATGCAGTGATCAGAATATGCACATATCCTATACTCTATACCTTAAAGAGGAACTGAAGTGAAGATTACACATAGAATAAAATTACTTTTTTTTACAATATTCATTTAAAAATTATCAACTCAGGGTGAGGAAAGATTTTACAATGGGCAAACACTGACTGACATTCTGAAACTTATCACAGGTGGCGACATCTTTAGTCCTTTCATGCAATACTACAGCGCCAAGATTTATGTTGCTACATGCATGCATTCAATACCATCCACCTCCAGAGATATGTCTCTTCACTCTACGTTCCTAAAGTAGGGACGAGAGAGGGCTGGGCACCACGGACACCACTGCTCGTTTATATCTGGTTCAGAGTACCACAAGGGTGGGAAGCGAGATTACCAGGAGAGGGTCCTATGGAGATATAGGACCCTCCTTATGTGAGTGTTGAACATCTGTACCTATGTGCCTTGTTTGAATAAAGCGTTTCTACATATCCACTAAGAGAAACTTTTCTCCGCTTCCTTCCTTTCTGAGTGCACTTTATGTGCACTTTAGGAACGTAGAGTGAAGAGACATATCTCTGGAGGTGGATGGAATTGAATGCATGCATGTAGCAACATAAATCTTGGCGCTGCGGTATTGCATGAAAGTATATCTAAAGGTGAAGAGGATCTATCCTAACCACAGCAGAGGTGGTGGTTGCTGAGCAACATACAGTTGCGTTTTGTACTAGCACTTGGAGCGCCTCTTACTACATCCCTATCTGACATCTTCAGTCCTGCCAAGTGATCTCTGTGGAATGTTCGTTACTGACTGTTCTATGCACAGAGGGAGATATTGCTAACTTGGCAGTTGGAAACAGCTGTTATTTGCCACAATGCAATGACGTTCACAGACAGGAGACTGTCAGGTTCAAATTAAGTGGGTTCAGGGGTCGAGTCCTGCATGGACGCGGGTGAACGGCGTTCACCCACTTTTTCTTCAGAGTGAACGCCGTTTACCCTGGCTTGTGTGGAGGGAGCAGAGCAGAGAAGGCGAGCTATGGTGACAGTGGGGATGGGCGGACATCTCCCCCCCCATCCCTCACCTTTGTGCTCCTCTTCCTGCCTCTCCCCTCCAGCGTTGTTAAGTGTCAGGCCCGGCGGCGAAAGTGGGCGGAGACTTTCCGCCTTCTTCCAGCCGCAAGGGACGCTCCGCTCTGTGTGCGGCTAGAAGACCAGACTAGCCGCACACAGAGCGGAGCGTCCCTTGCGTCTGGAACGAGGTAAGCCTCCGCCCACTTTCGCCGCCGGGCCCGACACTTAACAACGCTGGAGGGGAGAGTGCTAGAGCAAAAGAGGGGATGACACCCCTATATATCATATGTATGCAGAATCTGGCTCATACCATAGAATTTCTTTATTGTTCTGTATTAAAATCTTTTGCCAACGGTCATGTCATGCATGTCACTTTAGTGAGTGCTTTGAGGTGATTCACCCAACCAGCTACCAAATGTAGTCAGTTTAAGCAGCAGACAGATGGTTGCCTTGAGCAAATGTTGCCTTGATATGCCTGAAACGTTGGCATAAGCATTTAATACAGAAATAATAGTTTAGGTTACAGACAATATTTAGGGGTGACATACAGCAATATGACAATACAGGAATGCAAGAAAAAACAGATCATGCAGCACAGTAGGAGTACAAGGTAATGCTTAGTCAGTCACTGGAGGGGAGCATGGAGATTAGGCAAGTTAGGTTCACTCAAATGCATAGCATGGGTGCACAGTAATGGAGGTGCATGATCAGGTAGGACACAAAAGGAGGAGGACCCTGCCCAAAGGCTTACAATATAGAGGGAGAGGTAGGGACACGAAAGGTAGGGGTCCAGAGTTCAGCTGTGGATTTGGAGCACTTGTGAGGGGTGGTAGGCCAGAGTGAAAAGGTGAGTTTTCAGGGCCTTTTTGAAGATGTTGAAGGAGGGGGCTGCCTTAATGGGTGGAGGTAGGGAGTTCCATAATATTGGAGCAGCTCTTGAGAAGTCCTGGAGGCGTGCATGGGACTGGGTGATGCAGGGGGTGGTCAGGCGAAGTTCATTGGAGGAGCGGAGTGAGTGGCTAGGTGTGTACCTTTGAGTAAGATCGGAAATGTAGGTTGGACAGGTTTTGTGGACGGATTTGTAGGTCAGACACAGTATCTTGAATCTGATTCTGGACTGGATAGGAAGCCAGTGGAGGGATTCACGGAGGGGAGCCACCATGGTGGACCAATGGGAGGAGTGAATAATTCTGGCTCCCGCATTCATGATGGACTGCAGCGGGGATAATTCAGGTCATAGGGAGACCAGACAGAAGGGCATTGCAGTAGTCAAAGCGGGAAATTATGAGGGCATGGATGAGGAGTTTGTTGGTGGCAGAGGTCATGAAAGGGCGGATCTTGCAGATGTTACGAAGGTGGAAGTTGCAGGACTTTGTGAGGTTTTGGATGTGGGGAGTGAAGGAGAGTGCGGAGTCCAGGGTGACTCCTAGACAGCGGGTTTGAGAGCTAGTGCGAATGCTAGTGTGGTTAATAGGCTTAAAAAAAGAGTGCTAGATCTCTAAAAGTTTGCAATAAGCAACGTATTTTAGTTAGCCATTATAAGTTACTATTAAGAAACTATTTTTATATAAAAAAAAAAATCAACTCTTGCCATATATTTCTCTTGCCTGGCATAACACAAACCATATTCTCTGCTTATGATGAAATCTCCCCAGACAGAGAGAGTCCATTTGGCAATCAATGCTGGGACCAATGTCTTCATTGGCAGCTTTATCCCAAATTTCTGCTGTGGTGACAGATTCATTATGTTTTCATTCACTTCACTTTCTGTCCTGGTGCTACCCTTACTCAAACAGGTCATGAGGGGAAATCTCTCCCACAGAACACAGACAGTAGCTAATAACAGTCAACCTGTCATCAATGTAGAATATTGACTGATGGTTTCTGGCTAGTTGCTATGGGTTACTGCGTATAAAGGCTACCATATTTATTTCCTTTTAAACAATGCAAGTTAAGTTGCCTGACTGTCCCCCTGATCATGCGTCTCAAATGCTCTTGGCCATAGACCGTGAACAAGCATACATTTCAGGTGTTCTGACTCAAGTCTGACTGGATTAGCCATATGCTTATTTCAGGGTTGTGACTCAGACACTACTGATGCATGCAAGATCAGGAGAATGCCAGGCAACCAGTATTGTTTAAAGAAGAAACAAATATAGCAGCCTCCATATCCTTCTCCCCTCGGGTTCCCTTAAGGAATGCAAAGTTGTCTATGGCAAAAGAGCAATCAACAGAAACCCATGCAAATCATACTTAATGGGAATCTAGACAGCATAGTAATTCCTGTTTACACCTTAGTACCACGTTACATGGTTAGCATTTTTCTCCAAATTGTTCCATGCAATGTGATATGATTGCTGACTAAAATACAAAGGTAAAACATTGGATAACTGGGATCAGTGAATAATGGCGCACAGCGCCTATGCATAAAAATAGCGCCGCATTAAAAAGATACGCTTATCGCTATTTATCGTTAGTGCTGCATAATAATGGCGCACAGGGAAAAAAGAAGAAAAACGGCACACACTAATGTTATTTACCAATAGGGGCACACACTAACGTTATTTATCAATAGTTGCACACACTAACGTTATTTATCAATAGTGCCATTCATATGCCAAACAGCAGACGTTATTTAACTGCAAAACGGTGAATGGATTTAATGTAACACTGTCAAGGTTAGGGTTAGGCACCACCAGGGAGGTGTTAGGGTTAGGCACCACCAGGGCTGTGGTTAGGGTTAGGCACCACCAGGGGGGTCTTAGGGTTAGGCACCACCAGGGGGGTCTTAGGGTTAGGCACCACCAGGGAGATCTTAGGGTTAGGCACCACCAGGACTGTGGTTAGGGTTAGGCACCACCAGGGGGGTGGTTAGGGTTAGGCACCACCAGGGGGGTGGTTAGGGTTAGGCACCACCAGGGGGGTCTTAGGGTTAGGCACCACCAGGGGAGATTTAGGGTTAGGCACCACCAGGGGGGTCTTAGGGTTAGGCACCACAGTTAGGCACCACCAGGGGGGTCTTAGGGTTAGGCACCACCAGGGCTGTGGTTAGGGTTAGGCACCACCAGGGGGGTCTTAGGGTTAGGCACCACCAGGGCTGTGGTTAGGGTTAGGCACCACCAGGGCTGTGGTTAGGGTTAGGCACCACCAGGGGGGTGGTTAGGGTTAGGCACCACCAGGGGGGTCTTAGGGTTAGGCACCACCAGGGGGGTCTTAGGGTTAGGCATCACCAGGGGGGTGGTTAGGATTAGGCACCACCGGGGGGGGGGGGGGGGTTATGGGTTAGGGATAGGTGCAGAGAGGGTTCTGTGTGTTAACGCTAAATAACAATAAGACTTTAACGCTAAATAACAATAAGGCTTTAACGTTAAATAACAATAAGGCTTTAACGTTAAATAGCGATAAGCGGCAAACGGATTAGCGGCAACACCGTGCGCCATTATTCACAGGCGCCATTTTCAGATGGATGCTGGATAACTAGAGCCATCCAGTATCTGTGTTTCTCCAGACACCATGCGGGTTTCTCCAGAAAGCATGTTGTCAGATCAAGTCAGGGCCTCATATTCGCGCTGTCTGTACTTTGAGATGAGCAACACAATATACTGACCCTGCAAGTTATTGAATGCCCTCACAAATTCGATATGTTACCCTTAATGACGGTCTCATAATGTAGCATGTGTTTATCAGCTTTCAACAACTCACTGCGCAGTGATCAATATCAGATATAGCACAATGTACAGCAAGCAATAACATGTACTGCGCCATTTTAACACAGTCTTTCTATGTATGTTCTACATTGTTCTAGTAATCTGCTCAGTATCATCAAATCTCTTTGTGTGAGGCACAAATGGGGGCTGGGCCTTCAAAGAGAGAGAGATTATTACAAGAAAAGAGGCTAATAAAACAGAATTACTAATACTGACTGTTAAAGAGCTTTCCAGACATCTGCTGCATTGTTCAACAAACACAGACTTAAAGAATTTACCAAAAGACTGAAGATAAGGATAACAGCATCTCAAAGCATACTGCTGCACCCACAAAGGAGTCTAAAAGAATTACCGGATCAAAAAAATGACAATACCAACAGTGGCTTAGGCCCTATTCGCAAAAAATCTGATTCGCTTCTTGAGATCATTCAGTTGGGAAATTTCAGTGATGTGCTTTTACATAGAAAGCCTGTATTTCAGTTCCCCAATAATGTTGCATAATGCAGTGCGAAATACAAACTCAATGCATGCTGCATTTTTGGTTTGTTTTTATTTCTATCCCATTCATTATAATTGAACGAGGGTCTTGCAAGCACACTAAAACACACAGCAAGAAAATCACTTGCTCTGCATGTTCATACATATGGCCAGAGCCGGATTCAGGCTAAATGGGGCCCTAAGCAAAGTAAATGATTTGGGCCCCCCCATCATGTCGTAATAGAATCAGAAGATGCAGCTGCACAGCAACACGCCGCACACACCGTGGCAGCCGAGCTACTGGTTGCTATGGGCAACAGCCCGCTTTCCTCTGTGGGTGCACAATGCAGGGAATAGCAGCGGCAAAATGCAGAGTGAGAGATGAATGGCTGGGACATTTGCACTCAGGGGCTGGGGCACCCCTGTGAAGAGGGCACCAGATATCACAGCAGCAGCACTTTCCCCCTGCATCTCCAGCCTGGCAATAGCAGAAAGTCTGGACACCGCCAAAACGGAAGCCGTTCCCCAGACAGAATTACATAACCACCCCCACCACTGAACAACCGATTTCCTCCCAAACTAGACAGCCACCATGCAGCCTCCATCCCAGTGAATACGATAGTCCAGTAGAGAAGGCAGCCGCAGCGGGGGAGAATGACAGCACCAGATGACTCACATTCACCTACTGCGATCCAAGCAATAGAGGTCCCGTCATCCGGAGCCCATCTGTCTCCTCTAGAGTGCTGCCGCTCTGTTACTACTACTATTACTACTTCCTGTCTGATCTGAGAATCAGGAAGTTCAGAGCGAGCGACTGCACTGTAGAAGAGACAGATGGGTTTCAGATGACGGGATCTCTATCGCTTGGATCATGGATAGGTGAGTGAGCGTTTGCCATCTGCTGCTATCATTCTTGCTGCAGCTGTGGTTCTCTGTGTGAAGGGAGGGCGGAGTGGGCAGCGGCAGAGCGCACAGTAGCAGGAGGGGGACCTAGGAGGAGAGCCTGGTTCTGAAGACAATCAGCAGCGCACAGCATCATTTGACAAGACAAGACAAATAACATTTATATCGCGCTTTTCTCCTGGCGGACTCAAAGCGCCAGAGCTGCAGCCACTAGGACGCACCCTATAGGCAGTAGCAGTGTTAGAGAGACTTGCCTAAGGTCTCCTACTGAATAGGTTCTGGCTTACTGAACAGGCAGAGCCGAGATTCGAACCCTGGTCTCCTGTGTCAGAGGCAGAGCCCTTAAAGGGACTCCGAGCAGTACCTGTGGGTATGCCTTTAGCATACCCACAACTAATTAATTACATCCTCACACCTACCAGCATGATGTTTGTAATTATATCCCCCTGGGTTCCTTATATTTCATTGCATTGTGCTGAATCGAGCTGCCGACTTTGGAGAAAAGTCGTCCTGTGGCCGCGATTTCGATTGCAAAAATAGCGAAAACTAAAAGGCATAGGGCGGCCTTATATATAATTGGAAAGAGGAGAAAGAGAGCTTTAAAATGATATGCATCTTTCCATAGTTACTGCACTGTTCAGAGTCCCTTTAACCATTATACCATCAAGCCACCGCTGACAGGATGGCGAGGGCTGGTTTATGTGCTGATGGGGCCCCTTTGACTCTGAATGGGGGCCCCAAGCGACTGCTTTTGTTGCCTGGTCGGTAATCCGGCCCTGCATATGGCAAGTGAGTCTCTAGAAGATGCAAAGGACCAACAGTGGCTGCAATCTAAACATTACATGCGAGATATATTTTCCTTATCAAAACTTGATCACAACATTTTGATCATTTCAGCACTTTGCACTACCTGTATTGATAGAATTTCTTTCCGAAGTCTGCCCATAGATTGATTGCACTCATGGGCATCCGCCTGTGGGGTTTTGCTGCAGACTGCAGTTCAGTGTGCATCTGCCTCTCTGGCTAAAAGCAGCTGCGACACCTTTGAAAGGCAGATCTGTCCTTTAGCGCAATGTATCATGACTCTGGCTGCTGCCCTCCTGCTGCACAGAGTGACAAAACTCCAAATGTCTCCAAAGAGGGCAGCGCTGGTGCCACGGGAGGTTTGAAAGTGGGTGGAAATACCAGGAGGAAGCTGGCTGGGGTCCCGAGATGCGGAGAGTCACACTGATCAATTCTAAACTTCTACAGGGTAATATACAATCTGCCTACCTATCTTGGACATTGCCAGTTTCCCTATTTTCTACAGTCTTGTCCTATGGGCATGGCCGTATTTAAGGCAAGGCCGTTAAGGCCATGGCCTAGGGCACCAGGAAAGCAAGGGGCAGGCTGTGGACAGCAGGGTGGCAATAGCAGTTAGCCTACCAAACATTCGTCCTGCTACACAGAGTTTGCACATAGCGCTGGGCAGCTACCAACAGCCAGATCTGGCACTCGGAGAATGTAGGAACAGCAAACAGGCAATACAGTGATCTCTAAGCTACCTGCCACTCCATGTACAGTAAATATATGTATTTTTTTTACTGCATCATTAAAAACATTAGATATTTATAGGTGTAGGTGTCCATTCTAATCCTATTATAGTCATAGTCTAATGTCCTACTATATTATTTTTATGTATTTATAGCTCTGACATCTCCTGCAGCACTTTACAGAGTACATAGTCATGTCACTGACTGTTCTCAGAGGAGCTCCCAATGTAATCCCCAGCATAGTCCTGTCCTTCTAAACTAAGAAGTGGTTACTTTGGAAAACATCTATTTTGATATGTGTCATATGTCTGTTTGATATTTAGTATTTATTTTACTTCAAGGAGAGGGGGGAACACTGCTGGTATAAATAAATAATGTATATTTGTCTGATCTACAGTATCTCATGATTACGCACATTTTTTTTTTGTTGCATATCAGACATGTTTTCTTAGTTTTGTATTTCTATATTCAGTACAAAGCAATGTAAACCTCGTTTGCCTTCCACTGCCAACCTTAGTTACTGCTGCACACAATCAGTTGTAGAACAGATATGTTGGATCCATGGTCAATCAATAAAATGGTTGACCGTCTTTATTTATTTATTTATATATAGCTTTTTACTAGATTACTTGATAATATTTATTCTAACAAACTATTATGGTAATTAATTTATTGTTAATATTTTGATTAGTTAACACAATGACAACATGTTCAGTGGCGCAGTTCAATAAACATTATTGAACCAGTTGGAGGTAAATAAAATGCACAAATTAAATAGTGTAAATTATTAAGAGCACACAATGAAATTGGCTTGAGTGATATAAAAATAGGTTAAACTATATACACCCAAGGGCGGGTCTAAGATGGAGGAAGAGTAGGACATGTGGCTCTGAGCTTCGGGCATGACTAATACTGAATACACACCATGCGTTTCCGCGTCGAACGTGTCCGTCAATAAGCGTCGATTCGATTATTTCCGAGCATTTCCGAACGCATTTAGATGATTTTTAGGTCGATTGCCATGTAAAGTATGGCAAATCGACCTAACGATCCATCGAAGCCTGAATCGGACATGTCGTAAATAATCGAATCGATGCGTATCGACGGACGCATCGAATGCAGAAACGCATGGTGTGTATCCAGCATTACTCTTCTTAATGTTAACCTCTTTCTCAAAAGGTGATAAGAGAGGTTGATATAATGTCTCAGGGAGGATAGATAAGGGTAAAGAGAGTAGAGCAGGGGCATAGACAGGGCTGAGAAAATAGGCAAAGAGTGGACATGTGACGGTGAGTACAGGTGGGTGAGAGGATAGGTGAGGGCTGGGAGAAATTATATGGGTGTGCACATACCAGCTGGGTAAGTAACAGGTAGTTGAGGGTCAGACAGGATTATGGGGACAAATTGGGTGTGACATATTGACATCAAATTGTACTTCCTCCGTGTACAGCAACAGAGCATGTTAAACAGATGGATTTGCAAAGGTCAGCCACCATATACTGATGGTGGGACAGTGACTCTTTTGATAGAAGTTGGAATAATATATACAGTGGGATGCGAAAGTTTGGGCAACCTTGTTAATTGTCATGATTTTCCTGTATAAATCGTTGTTTGTTTCCGATAAAAACTGTCAGTTAAATATATCATATAGGAGACACACACAGTGATATTTGAGAAGTGAAATGAAGTTTATTGGATTTACAGAAACTGCGCAATAATTGTTTAAATAAAATTAGGCAGGTGCATATATTTGGACACTGTTGTCATTTTATTGATTCCGAAGCCTTTAGAACTAATTTTTGGAACTCAAATTGGCTTGGAAAGCTCAGTGATCTCTGACCTACATACACAGGTAAATCCAATTATGAGAAAGAGTATTTAAGGGGGTCAATTGTAAATTTCCCTCCTCTCTTAATTTTCTCTGAAGAGTAGCAACATGGGGGTCTTAAAACAACTCTCAAATTACCTAAAGACAAAGATTGTTTACCATCATGGTTTAGAGGAAGGATACAGAAAGCTGTCTCAGAGATTTCAGCAGTCTGTTTCCACAGTTAGGAACATACTGAGGAACTGGAAGACCACAGGCTCAGTTCAAGTTAAGGCTCGAAGTAGCAAATCAAAAAAAAACTTGGATAAACAGAAGCATTGAATAATGAGAACAGTCAGAGTCAACCCACAAACCAGCACCAAAGTCCTATAACATCATCCTGCTGCAGATGGAGTCACTGTGCATCGTTCAACCATTTGGCACAATTTACACAAGGAAATGCTGTATGCTAGAGTGATGCAGAGGAAGCCTTTTCTCCACCCACAGCACAAATAGAGCCACTTGAGGTATGCTAAAGCACATTTGGACAAGCCAGCTTCATTTTGGAATAAGGTGCTGTGGACTGATGAAACTAAAATTGAGTTATTTGGGCATAACAAAGGGCGTTATGCATGGAGGAAAAACAACAGCATTCCAAGAAAAACACCTACTACCTACTGTAAAATATGGTGGTGGTTCCATCATGCTGTGTAGCTGTGTGTCCAGTGCAGCGACTGGGAATCTTGTCATAGTTGAGGGACGCATGGATTCCACTCAGTATCAGCAGATTCTGGAGACCAATGTCCAGGAATCAGTGATAAAGCTGAAGCTGCACCAGGGCTGGATCTTTCAATAAGACAATAACCCTAAACACTGCTAAAATCCACTAAGGCATTCATACAGAGGAACAAGTACAATGTTCTGAAATGGCCATCTCAGTCCCCAGACCTGAATTGAAAATCTGTGGTGTGAGTTAGAGAGCTGTCCATGCTCAGAAACCATCAAACCTCAATGAACAAGAGATGTTTTGTAAAGAGGAATGGTCCAAAACACCTTCAACCAGAATCCAGACTCTCATTGGAACCTACAGCGTTTAGAGGCTGTAATTTCTGCAAAAAGAGGATCTACTAAATATTGATTTCATTTCTTTTTTTGTAGTGCCCAAATTTATGCACCTGCTTAATTTCGTTTAAACAATTATTGAACACTTTCTGTAAATCCAATAAACTTCATTTCACTTCGCACATATCACTGTGTGTCTCCTATATGATATATTTAACTGATATTTTTTAGCATAACAACCAAGATTTATACAGGAAAATCATGACAATTAACAAGGTTGCCCAAACTTTCACATCCCACTGTAATAGGGAGGTCCAAGGAAAGTTGAAGCAAACCTGGAGAAAAACTGATATATCAATTATAAAAGTGGAGCATATGGCCAGGTAGAAAAGATTCCTCGCCAAAAAAGCATATTTAAAATTTCTAAAAAAACCCCCAGAGCCCTTTCACAATGAGGCGGGGCACCACCGCGCAATGAAAGTCTATGGAGACTTTAATACTGCCACATTACTGCGCAACGCTACAGAGGTGAAGTTTTCGCCGCATCCCCATCGCAGGTCCAGAACTACGTTACTGCGCAGCTTCTGCGTCGAGTTGCAGCGATCTGCGTCGGCCCAGAAGTCATGTTAGTCTATAGCGATGCGTGGATTCTCAAAAAATTACTGAAGCAACATCACGGCGCGCATGCACAGAACGTATTTTTACAATACGCTTCCATGCACTTCCACATACCCCAAAAGCACGAAGTGACTGCAAGCAGGCGTCACTTCCTGCTTGGCCCAATGCCAGTTGGGGAATACGGAATTCCACACACTAGAATATAAAGAATATAATCCATGTGCCGTACAGGGTGGATGCATAATACAGGGAGTCCCTGAGATACAAACAACCCACCTATCACGTCACATTTTGTTGCGCACCCCCTTCCTGCACTACCCCAGCTTACTGTGTAAATGCAGAGTATACCGCAGCAGAAGCTGTGATCTCACCTCTGGAGTCCAGTGCTGTACTTATACCTGTCCGCTCACCACTCGCCCTAGTGCCCAGCATTTCCTACCACTAGTAGCATGATTACATGCTGCATGAGGAGAGTCAGCACTAAAGGGAGCAAAAAACAGACAGGATGGTTGCACAGGAACAGCACTGGACTTCAGAGAGGAGGTTAGAGCACAGCTTCTGCTGCGCTATACTCTGCCTTTACACATGGGGGGGCTTAATCAGGGGCATGGGGCGCCTCAGGACCAATGGCACTTCAGGCAGTGGCCTGAACTGCCCATGCCTAAAAACTCCCCTGTATTAAGTAATCAGGGCCGATTTTAGTAACAATGGGGCCCCAGGGCAAAATAAACCTGGGGGCCCCCGAACAGCCATATTGTGGCTGTATAGCGATCCCTGGCCAAAGCGTTGCGGCTGCAGAGGGGTGTCCAGGGGGTCCATACGTACTGCATATGGACCCCCTGGAAGCCCCGTCAGGAAATTCATTGCTCTTTCTTTTGATATATGTAAAATTACACTACCGTTAGGTTTGCTACTAAAAAGTGACATTTACCGCATTTAAAAGTATACTTTTTTCCTTTGAAACTTTATAATCGATTTTCTCAAATACTATCTTTTGAAAAAAAAAATTCCTCTTATTCCCAATGATCTCCTTTAATATATGCTGCAAATTTGGGGTTTTTAGCATTTAAGGGGGCTTTGCTATTAACCGTTAAAGTCGCCGGGTTTTTAAATGTATATTTTTTTCCTTTGAAACTTTAAAATCGATTTTCTCAAAAACTATAAGGTCTTTTTGAAAAATTATTTTTCCTCTTGTAGCCACTGGGGGCCCCTATAGGCTCTGGGGCCCTGGGGCAATTGCCTCCATAACCTCTATGGTAGCACCGGCCCTGTAAGTAATATGTTCAGAAAGATTGAAGTAAAGCATGCATTTAAAATCTCAGCTTTAACTCGCTCCTCCACAATCTAATTCATATATTCTCTGGCTTCTTTGCTTTTGGATTTATAAATTTGTAAAAAAAAATTTGGATTTGATATTAGCCACTTGTTTTTCACCTTCTTGTAAGAGTGATGACCTTTTTTATAGTATTTGTTACATTCCTTATATTTCTTTTACCACTAGCTGACCGCGTGATTCCAATGGGCGTGGCCGCGGCGGCAGCCCCATGACTGCCTAACGGTGTAAGTTCCTGCAAGCCTATTTTGCTGGAGATTGCACGCTAATGCGCACGCATCTCTGCTTCCCAGCGGCGATTGCAGCTAGGAGACTGTTAGACGGCGCAACCGCCGTCTATTTACTTAGTACAGCGCTGCGATCTATGGCAGTGCTGTACTGGGATCCGCTGTGATAGGCTGAAGCCTAATCACAGCTGATCGCTGCAATTGGCTGACGGGGGAGGGAGGGAGGGAGAGGGAAATTTGTATTTAAAAAAATACACAAATTTATAAAAATAAATAAATAAATATTGACCAAAAAAATAAATAAACATTGGGGGAGCGATCAGACCCCACCAACAGAAAGCTCTGTTAGTGGGGAGAAAAGAGGGGAGGGGGGATCACTTGTGTGCTGACATGCACGGCTCTGCAGCGAGGCCTTAAAGCTACAGTGGCCTATTTCATGAAAAATGGCCTGGTCTCTAGGGGGGTTTAACACCGTGGTCCTCAAGTGGTTAATGCAGAGGTGTCCCTCATGCTTTAGGGCCCTAAAGGGACTCCTTTTACACTTAATCATGTCCAAACCATTATTATTTGTCCATACTGGCTTTTTTATTAGCTCTAGAATTTTTATTCCCCTAAGGTGTGTATATAATCACTAAGTATTTGAAAGTTTTTCATTTACTTTTAATGTCATTGCCCTGTAATTTACTATCCCAGTCTACCAGACTTGGCAAGTCCCTGAGCTTTTTAAAGTTCACAGTTCAGTTATCCCCTCACTCATAAAGCTTTTAAGTTGCCAGTCAAATGTTACCATATTATGGTCACTATTTCCCAAGTGTTCTTGAAAGTACACATTAGATTTAATACCTGGTTTATCTGAAAGAACTACATCAAGCAGAGCATACATCCTGCTTTGTTCAGTTACCATTTAAGTCAAATAATTGCTTGAAGTGTTAGTAAAAATCTGTCACTCTCAGGGGCAAAACTAGGATTTTCAAGGGGGAAATTCCTGAAAGGTCTCTCTCAGCCACACACAATATAATATTATCGTAGGACATTAGACTATGACTATGATAGGGATTAGATTGTGAGCTCCTCTGAGGACAATTAGTGAAAGGACTATGCAATTTGTATAAAGGGTTGCAGAAGATGTCAGTCCTATATAAATACATAATAATAATAATAATACGATAGGGCATTATACTAAGACTATGGTAGGATAAGATTGTAAGCTCCTCTGAGGACAATTAGTGACATGACTATGCAATTTGTATAAAGTGTTGCAGAAGATGTCAGTCCTATATAAATACATAATAATAATAATAATAATAACGATAATAATATGGTAGGGAATTATACTATGATTATGGTAGGATTAGATTGTAAGCTCCTCTGAGGACAATTAGTGACATAACTATGTACTTTGTTAGGTGCTGTAGAAGATGTCAGTGGTATATAAATATCTCACAGTCTTATAGTGTACCTGAGCCAATGCTCGGGTACAAAATTAGATATTTACCTGAAGAGGGGGAAGCCTCAGGATCCTATTGAGTCTTCCCTCTGAGCGTGGCCCCTCTGAAGATTATCGACACGGATCTTCAACCTTTATCGTGGAGCCCGCCCACACATGCGCAGTAAGCCAGAGCCAAGAGCTCCATGCTACTGCGCATGCACATCGGAACTCATGTGTCTATTTGCGGCGGCACTGCAAGAGGAGAAGGAGTGCGGCCCCGGGTTGGGGGGGAGCAGCGATCAGCGACGGGGGACATCTGAGTAGAGAGGGAAGCCTCAATAGGATCCTGAAGCTTCCCTCTTTTAAGGTGAGTACCGGTTTTTGATCTCGAGCTTCGGCTCAGGATCACTTAAAGAATGAGGCAATGTTGAATTTCACACTTTTTTTAGGGGGAAGAAGGGTGGGAGGGAGATGGGGAGACAGACAGAAGGGTGGGAGAAAGAGATAGAAGAAAGTGGAGTTAGAGGGGGTGCAAGGTAGAGATAGAAAAGCAAGAGACAGTAAGGCCCGGAACCCACTTGCAGTGCTTTTCTAAGCCTTTTCTGAGCGCTTGTGATTTGAAAAACTCTTGCTTATGTAATGCTATGTGCACTTGACGGATGTAATTTTGTTTTTAAAAAAACCCCATAACATTACATTAGAGAGAGCTTTCCAAATCACAAGTGCTTAGAAAAGGGCTGCTAGTGGCTCCCAGGCATAAGGGCTCATTCACACTGGTTGGGAAATTAAAATGCATGAATAAAAACTCATGAATGGGTTTGCGAGTTGATGTGCATTTCCATGCATTTCTATGAGTTTTAATCACTCCCAATGAGTTGAAATGCACTGCACAGCAACTCACTGATGTAGAGTGAATGATAAACTGAAAGTCTACGGACTTTCATGTTACCATGTAAAACGCACACTATGTGCAGTGGGTCAAAACTCCCTGCAACTCACATAGTGTGAATGAGCCCTAAAGGGGAAGAGACATGAGTGAGTGTCAGTGTGTCTGTGGGGAAGAAGAGGAGGGGAGGAGAGGCGTCTAGTAAAAAATGGCGCCGGCAAAAAAATGGCGCCCCCTTCTGCCCGATATATGTTTAAAACGATATTTATCGTTTTAAAGGTTAAAATAGTGCAGAACGAAATTTATCGTTTTAAAACTGTTTTTTTTTTTTTTTTTGGTCTTACCTGAACGATATTTATCGTTTTAAACCCTGCTTTGCTGCCGTTTGGAAAATATCTGCCCGCCGGCTTTAATGTTTAATAGCAAAGCCCCCTTAAAAGCTAAAAACACCAAATTTGCAGGGAATGTTAAGAAGAAAATTGTGAACAAGAGGAAAAATTTTTTTTTCAAAAAGACCTTATAGTTTTTGAGAAAATCGATTTTGAATATTCTTCTTCTGACCGTGGGAAAATTAAACGCCCGCCGACTTTAGCGGTTAATAGCAAAGCCCCTTTAAATGCCAGAAACACCAAATGTGTAGGGAATGTTAAGAAAAATAGTGGGAACACGAAGAAAAAAAAATTGTTCAAAAAGACCTTATAGTTTTTGAGAAAATCGATCTTGAATCTTCAAAGGAAATGTAACTATTTAAATCGCGTACTGACATTCCCGTGGAAACTTTTTCCGCCGACTTTAGCAGTTAATAGCAAAGTCCCCTTAAATCCTAGCAACACCAAATTTGCAGGATATGTTAAAAAGATACTGGGAAACAATATTTAAAAAAAAAATTGAAAAATTTTATTTATTTTTTTTTAAAATTAAAATTTTTGGGTTATGTTCAGAGTGTGGGAAAAGTTTTGAAAAAAATGACGTGGGGTCCCCCCTCCCGAGCCTCTGTAACCCCTTGTCTCCCATGCAGGCTGGGATAGCCAGAATGCGGAGCCCCGGCCGACTGGGACTTCGCACCCTAAGCTATACCAGCCCGCATGGTCCATGGTATGGGGGGGCTTCAGGGGGGAGGGGCGGCCAAGCCTTCCCCTCCCCCCCGGAGCCCTTGTCCAATCCATGGACAAGGGGCTCTTCCCCACCTCCGGTGCCCCAGGAGGAGGTGGGGGCGACGACTCCCTGGGGGTGGGTTCATGGTGGCATCTGGTAGTCCCCTTTAAGAAGGGGAACCCAGATGCCTGCCCCCCTCCCAGGAGAAATGAGTATAGGGGTGCAGGAGTACCCTTTACCCATTTCCATAAAGGGTTAAATGAAATAAAAACACAACAACGAGAAAAGTCCTTTAATGTTCTAAATTAACCAGAAATACTTACCTGTACCTTTAAGAAAAAAATCCCACGTCAATTAGGTCCCACGACAGTATCCTCCATCTTGCGACCTTCAGTTACATGTTGATTGAAGATCTCCGCCGCCCCGACGCCACACACGCCGCCCCCGCCGCACTCACTGCTCTTAGCTATACTTAGTATAGCTAAGAGCAAAAAGCATCTTTAAATTTTGGCTCCAATGGTCCCCATTGGTTCCTTAACAGACCAATGGGGATCAGGAGGATCCGGTTGAGCCGGTTCTTTTTGTATTGAATCAAATGAATCGATTCATTTGATTCAATACAAAAAGAACCGGCTCATTTAAGAGCCGGTTACTATACCTTAGGATGCGTCCTGTGCGGACGTATAGCTGCCAGCTCCGCGATCTCTCCCCACCTGCCTGCACCTGTCACCCTCACCTAGGGTGGCACCCATGGGTGCACCAGGTGCCAGGCTAGGTGAGGGTGACAGGTGAGGAGGCGGGGAGGACAGCGGGAGCCGTGCTATGCGTCCCTACGCAGGACGCATTGTAAGGTATAGTATTTTAATTGGCGTGGGAGATCTTCAATCAAGCTATTTGAAGATCGCAAGATAAGAGGATATTGTTATTCGTTGGATCATTTCCGAGGATATATTGGCGTGGGAAATTTTTTTTAAAGGTACAGGTAAGTATTTGTGGTTAATTAAGATTATTAAAATACTTTTCTCGTGGTTGTGTTTTTATTTCATTTAACCCTTTGTGGAAATGGGTAAGGGGTACTCCTGCACCCCTATACTCATTTCTCCTGGGAGGGGGGTGGGCATCTGTGGGTCCCCTTCTTAAAGGGGACTCCCAGATGCCACCATGAACCCCCCCCCCAGGGAGTCGTCGCCCCCACCTCCTCCTGGGGCACCGGAGGTGGGGAAGAGCCCCTTGTCCATGGATTGGACAAGGGCTCCGGGGGGGAGGGGGAGGCTTGGCCGCCCCTCCCCCCCAGAGCCCCCCCATACCATGGACCATGCGGGCTGGTATAGCTCAGGGTGCGAAGCCCCAGTCGGCCGGGGCTCCGCATTCTGGCTATCCCAGAATGCATGGGAGACAAGGGGTTACAGAGGCTCGGGTGGGGGGGACCCCACGTCGTTTTTTTTTAAAATTTATTTCCCACACTCAGAAGATTAAAAAATAAAATTGATAGCAAATTTAAAAAAAAAAAATGACGTGGGGTCCCCCCTCCCGAGCCTCTGTAACCCCTTGTCTCCCATGCAGGCTGGGATAGCCAGAATGCGGAGCCCCGGCCGACTGGGGCTTCGCACCCTGAGCTATACCAGCCCGCATGGTCCATGGTATGGGGGGGTTCCGGGGGGGAGGGGCGGCCAAGCCTCCCCCTCCCCCTCGGAGCCCCTTGTCCAATCCATGGACAAGGGGCTCTTCCCCGCCTCCCTTGCCCCAGGTGGAGGCGGGGGCGACGACTCCCTGGGGGGGGGTTCATGGTGGCATCTGGGAGTCCCCTTTAAGAAGGGGACCCCCAGATGCCCACCCCCCTCCCAGGAGAAATGAGTATAGGGGTGCAGGAGTACCCCTTACCCATTTCCACAAAGGGTTAAATGAAATAAAAACGCAACGAAAAAAGTCCTTTAATGTTCTAAATTAACCACAAATACTTACCTGTACCTTTAAGAAAAAATCCCACGCCAATCAGGTCCCACGACAGTATCCTCTATCTTGCGATCTTCTGATACATGTTGATTGAAGATCTCCGCCGCCCCGATGCCACACACGCCGCCTCCGCCGCACTGCTCTCAGCTATACTAAGTATAGCTGAGAGTTGCGTCTATGCGTCTATACAGACGCATTAGCGCTAGCTGCCGCTGCCCTCCCTGCCTCCCCCCACCTGTCACCCTCACCCATGCTGGCACCCAATGCACCCATGGGTGACAGCATGGGTGAGGGTGACAGGTAGGGAGAGGCAGGGAGGGCAGCGGCAGCTAGCGCTAATGCGTCTATATAGATGCATAGACGCAACTCTCAGCTATACTAAGTATAGCTGAGAACAAAAAGCATCTTTAAATTTTGGCTCCAAGGCTCCCCATTGGTTCCTTATCGACCAATGGGGATCCTCCTGATCCCCATTGGTCTGTTAAGGAACCAATGGGGACCATTGGAGCCAAAATTTAAAGATGCTTTTTGCTCTTAGCTATACTAAGTATAGCTAAGAGCAGTGAGTGCGGCGGGGGCGGCGTGTGTGGCGTCGGGGCGGCGGAGATCTTCAATCAACATGTAACTGAAGGTCGCAAGATGGAGGATACTGTCGTGGGACCTAATTGACGTGGGATTTTTTTCTTAAAGGTACAGGTAAGTATTTCTGGTTAATTTAGAACATTAAAGGACTTTTCTCGTTGTTGTGTTTTTATTTCATTTAACCCTTTATGGAAATGGGTAAAGGGTACTCCTGCACCCCTATACTCATTTCTCCTGGGAGGGGGGCAGGCATCTGGGTTCCCCTTCTTAAAGGGGACTACCAGATGCCACCATGAACCCACCCCCAGGGAGTCGTCGCCCCCACCTCCTCCTGGGGCACCGGAGGTGGGGAAGAGCCCCTTGTCCATGGATTGGACAAGGGCTCCGGGGGGGAGGGGAAGGCTTGGCCGCCCCTCCCCCCTGAAGCCCCCCCATACCATGGACCATGCGGGCTGGTATAGCTTAGGGTGCGAAGCCCCAGTCGGCCGGGGCTCCGCATTCTGGCTATCCCAGCCTGCATGGGAGACAAGGGGTTACAGAGGCTCGGGAGGGGGGACCCCACGTCATTTTTTTCAAAACTTTTCCCACACTCTGAACATAACCCAAAAATTTTAATTTAAAAAAAAAATAAATAAAATTTTTCAATTTTTTTTTTAAATATTGTTTCCCAGTATCTTTTTAACATATCCTGCAAATTTGGTGTTGCTAGGATTTAAGGGGACTTTGCTATTAACTGCTAAAGTCGGCGGAAAAAGTTTCCACGGGAATGTCAGTACGCGATTTAAATAGTTACATTTCCTTTGAAGATTCAAGATCGATTTTCTCAAAAACTATAAGGTCTTTTTGAACAATTTTTTTTTCTTCGTGTTCCCACTATTTTTCTTAACATTCCCTACACATTTGGTGTTTCTGGCATTTAAAGGGGCTTTGCTATTAACCGCTAAAGTCGGCGGGCGTTTAATTTTCCCACGGTCAGAAGAAGAATATTCAAAATCGATTTTCTCAAAAACTATAAGGTCTTTTTGAAAGATTTTTTTTCCTCTTGTTCACAATATTCTTCTTAACATTCCCTGCAAATTTGGTGTTTTTAGCTTTTAAGGGGGCTTTGCTATTAAACATTAAAGCTGGCGGGCAGATATTTTCCAAACGGCAGCAAAGCAGGGGTTAAAACGATAAATATCGTTTGGGAGCAATACAAATATAAATATAAACGATAAATATCGTTTTTAAAGCCGGCGCCATTTTTTAGCTGTCAAAAACGAAAAATAACTAGTGATAATGGTTCTCTATGGGGCGCCGTTTTTTAACTACGATAACTGGCGCCATTTTTAACGGACCCCCGGGAGAGAGAGAGAGAAAAGGGGAAGAATGAGAGACAGGAATTGTGGGTAACCACAGATGTTCATACCATACCAACATAAGCTTTGCTTTTTAGTAGGAGGGCTTTTTGGTCGCTTTTAGACAGACTGAGGGGAATTCTGGGCACCAGTAATCCCCCCTTAAACTTACTCATGACTTTTACTAGAGTGAATAATCTCAATATGTTAGTTAATATCTGGATAATTGAACTCACCAATAACCATGACCCCATTTTAACTTGCAGATTTTGCAAGTCGCATTGCTATAGCTTCACATATCAGTGTGCGATACCCAAGTGTACAAAACCTTAATGCAGACCTCTCCCACTCAGGAGGCTGGCTCTTGCGCAACTCTTGGCTACCAATAGCGGCTATTTCTTTAACGATGGGTGGGATATTCTCTTGTTTTCTCCTTAGTTGGCTAAGTCACATGACATTGCCTTTAAAAGTTCAATGGCGAGCAGGCAGCCAGACAGGAGAAACATTGCTATTTACTGCAGAAGTGATCTATCCCCAAAAAACATTGATGTTTCTTTTTGTGAACAACTCTGAGGAGCACTGACGCAGGGTTAAATATCAAACGGGAGTCTATTGCTGGTTTATTAATAGGCTCCAACATGCACAAAGTCTGTAGCACGTGAAAGGAGTATAAAATCACAGGTAAAATCCAACATTCATAATATACCATTTACTCTACGCAACAATTCCTCACCCTGAGGTTAACTGTGTTTCCACCTAATAATTACAGCTCACGATAACGTGTTTAATTGAGTTCATGAGAAGCTGATTAATGCCATGTTATTTAAGGATAATATCATATTATGCTCAAATGAGGTCCCAGCTGCGCCTCAGCATTGATTCAAGAGACACATGGAAAGGGAAAATGACAAGTTATGCACCCTAAATAATGTATATTCAAAGACAAACTGAAAGGTGCAGAGAGTAACAATGATTCATCAAATGAATATGATCTCTATATACATTATATATTACCTTCTGTGCATTACATATGAATGATGCAGAAGTGTGGAGGGCTATGGTGGGTGTATAACCTTCATTTTACATTTCTAACACACAAATATAGCACGAGCACAGAAGCCATCTTGCAGCGTTGTGGAGAACGGGTCAGTGCAGCTGTTGCTATGTATAGTGCACACAGCTGTGTCTTCTGCAGAGTGTCAGTTTATCTCTAATTACCACTCATTAACTTAGCTTTATAATTACTATTTAGCCTTCCTCATGCTATGTGCTGCCTGAAGGATACGTGCCGCGCACTACTGCCTGCAGCTCTGGGGCCCCGTTTATCAGTTGTGAGCGTGGGCCACCCACTATTACAGGGCTTTGAATGTGGGGTTCCCATTACCTTAGAGCTGAGTGTGGAGCTGCTACTACATCACAGCTCAGAGTTTAGGGCTTTCATTATCACACAGCTGGGAGTGTGAGCCCCATCATTAAGAGCTGTGTTTTGGAACCCAATTAGCACAGACCTGCAAGTGAGGGGTTTCCATTATAACCATCGGGCACCCATTATAACAAAGCTGGGAGTTTTGGGATTCCAGCAGTGATCACCACGCTGCAAATAAGTCTATTCATAAATAATTCTTCTGTGTATTTTCCAATGCTGATTTATTTCTTCAATGAAAAATACATGTATGAACCATGCTGGCCACAACATTAAAATGACCTGTGTGCAGATACCCACATTTATTCTGGTCACGTATGGAATTATTACAGAGTTGCGAGTATAGCATAATTATTTGTGCAGAATTGTGAGTGTAAGTTTCCACATTTACACAATGCTTGAGGTCTCATTATCTTAGAGTTGAGAGTGTAGTGTTCCTATTTAATAGTTGTGAAGGATTCCACATTGTATGTCATATACAGTGGGTTGCAAAAGTATACGGCCCCCTTGAAGTTTTCCACATTTTGTCATATTACTGCCACAAACATGAATCAATTTTATTGGAATTCCACATGAAAGACCAATACAAAGTGGTGTACACATGAGAAGAGGAACGAAAATCATACATGATTCCAAACATTTTTTACAAATCAATAACTGCAAAGTGGTGTGTGCATAATTATTCGGCCCTCTTTGATCTGAGTGCAGTCAGTTGCCTATAGACATTGCCTGATGAGAGCTAATGACTAAATAGAGTGCACCTGTGTGTAATCTAATGTCAGTACAAATACAGCTGTTCTGTGAGGGCCTCAGGTTGTCTAAGAGAATATTGAGAGCAACAACATCGTGAAGTCCAAAGAACACACAAGACAGGTCAGGGATCAAGTTATTGAGAAATTTAAAGCAGGCTTAGGCTACAAAAAGATTTCCAAAGCCTTGAACATCCCACGTAGCACTGTTCAAGCAATCATTCAGAAATGGAAGGAGTATGACACAACTGTAAACCTACCAAGACAAGGCCATCCACCTAAACTCACAGGCCGAAAAGGGAGAGCGCTGATCAGAAATGCAGTCAAGAGGCCCATGGTGACTCTGGACGAGCTGCAGAGATCTAGAGCTCAGGTGGGGGAATCTGTCCATAGGACAACTATTAGTCGTGCACTGCACAAAGTTGGCCTTTATGGAAGAGTGGCAAGAAGAAAGGCATTGTTAACAGAAACATAAGAAGTCCCGTTTGCAGTTTGCCACAAGCCATGTGGGGGACACAGCAACCATATGGAAGAAGGTGCTCTGGTCAGATGAGACCAAAATGGAACTTTTGGGCCAAAATGCAAAACGCTATGTGTGGCAGAAAACTAACACTGCACATCACTCTAAACACACCATCCCCACTGTCAAATATGGTGGTGGCAGCATCATGCTCTCTGGGTGCTTCTCTTCAGCAGGGACAGGGAACCTGGTCAGAGTTGATGGGAAGATGGATGGAGCCAAATACAGGGCAAACTTGGAAGAAAACCTCTTGGAGACTGCAAAAGACTTGAGACTGGGGCGGAGGTTCACCTTCCAGCAGGACAATGATCCTAAACATAAAGCCAGGGCAACAATGGAATGGTTTAAAATATCTGTGTGTTAGAATGGCCCAGTCAAAGTACAGATCTAAATCCAATCGAGAATCTGTGGCAAGATCTAAAAACTACTGTTCACAAACGCTGTCCATCTAATCTGACTGAGCTGGAGCTGTTTTGCAAAGAAGAATGGGCAAGGATTTCAGTCTCTAGATGTGCAAAGCTGGTAGAGACATACCCCAAAAGACTGGCAGCTGTAATTGCAGCAAAAGGTGGTTCTACAAAGTATTGACTCAGGGGGCCGAATAATTACGCACACCCCACTTTGCAGTTATTTATTTGTAAAAAATGGTTGGAATCATGTATGATTTTCGTTCCACTTCTCACGTGTACAACACTTTGTATTGGTCATTCATGTGGAATTCCAATCAAATTGATGCATGTTTGTGGCAGTAATGTGACAAAATGTGGAAAACTTCAAGGGGGCCAAATACTTTTGCAACCCACTGTATGTCAAACTCCGGGCCGTGGGCCAAATCTAGCCCTCGGAGCCATCAGATTTGGCCCTCAGGTGGTTTCCCCACTTTGCATTATGTTTGGCCCACTCTAGACCACAAGAGAAGCTATATTGGAGGGTAAGCCCTAGAGCACCCCAGGGAAGCCATATTGGGAGAGGGACAGTGCCAAATACCAGGGAACTGTATAGGAGAGGGAAGTGGTCCACTAGACACCAGGGAACTGTATAGGGGAGGGAGGACCACTAAGCATCATGGAAATGTATAGGGACGGATTGGGGGGCTATTAGACACCAGAGAACTTTATAAGGTAGAGAGGTGTTCACTAGACATTGAGGTCGGCCCACGACTTGGTCCAAGATGCTCAATTTTGGCCTACTTTGTATTTGAGTTCGAAACCCCTGTTGTATGTACAGGTATTCCCAACATTGCTGGTCTCTGCTAAACATGTGCTAACTAATGGGTGTTTTCAGAGTACCTAAGCTAAAAACAGGCTGTCTTAATGATGGAGGATTGGGGGAGAGTGTTCAGGTTAAATACTTACCTGTTCTGACATCATCCATGCAGGTGATCGCTCCATCCCAGAGAAGAAGGAGAAGGGGTCCTGGCGATTTTTTCTTCTTAAATAGCTGCTACGGCTCTGGACGTGCCTGCCTGTGTTGCTGCAGGCCTACCCCAGCTTGCCATCCGCTGCTTAATTGGTGGCTGCTGAACTGCCAAACTGGAGGCAGCCTGCGACAATGCAAGTTTGGAAACATGGCCACGACTGCACGGGGGTGGGGCTTGAAGAGGAACATCACCTGTGACCTGAAGATGTCGGATTAGGTAAGTATTTAACTCCATGACCCGCCCACCCTCAATCCGTCCCCATTATTAAGACAGAGCCTGTTTTGACGGGCTCTGTCATTTTTAGCTTATGTGCTCTTTAAATGGGCACCAGAGAAAATGTTAAGCTTTTTCACTTCTCTGGGGTTCTCTGAGGCTCCCTACAGCCTGGCAGGCTCTATTAGTGGAGTAACAGACTTTAGCTGCTCACAGCAGATCCTGCCAGGCTGCAGGGGGCCTCAGAGAAACTTGCAGCTCAGAAACACAAACGTCTCCAGCACAGCACAGGAGCTGAGAGGGCTGGAAGATGCACACACCTGCAGAGGGGAGAGAAAAAAATAATAAAGCTACTTCAACTGTTCTCCCCCCCCATGTGAATGTACTGGCCCAACGCTATGGCAGTAAGGGAATTCTGATGCCCTGCACAAACCTTATATGTGTAACATACGTAATGTGTCTCTCCTGTTTACTGTAAATAATCCATGTATGTTTTTTCAATTACCATATTTTTACGCTACGGCATATAAGATGCACCTAGGATTACAGGTAAAAAATCAAGTGAAAAAAAATTACTAAACCTGGTGCATCTATGGTGCAGGGGCCTCTTATGGACCCTTTTCCCCCAAACTGTCTCTAAAGGTGCGTACACACGTCAGATAAAAGTCTTTGGAAATTAAAGATCACAGACCAATTTTACCCCCTTTCATGTAGTATGAGAGCATTTCTACACAGTCTATTCTATGGAGCTGAACTCCTCATCAGATAAAAAGCTTTGCAAGATTCTGCACACAAAGATGCTGTACACATGCAACAGATCAGTATCTGCAAAAGATCTGTTCCTGCAAAAGATCCATTCCTGCAAAGTGCATTCATAGTCTATGATATCTGCAGATCTCATACACACCTTGTTTAACGGACAATTATCTGTAGTCCAGATCCAACAGGTTGGATCTTAAGATCGGCAGATAATTGTCTGATCTGCAGATGAATGTCCATTAAACAAAATGTGTATGAGGATCTGCAGATGTGATCTTTCATTTTCCAAAGACTTTTATCTGACGTGTGTACGCACCTTAAGCTACTCTTTCTAAGCTACACTACACTAACCCCTGCTGCCCCACCAGTTACACTGCACTACACTAAGTTACACACTACACTAACCCCTCCTGCTCCCACCAGCTAAGCTACACTACCAGGGGCGTAGAAATAGAGGTTGCAGAGGTAGCGACCGCATCGGGGCCAGAAGGGCCCCAAAGGGCCCTCCCTCAACTACAGTATTAGCTCTCTATTGGTCCTGTGCTCATAATAATCACTTCTATAGATGCTTTAAATAGTGGTAATCATTAAACTGCTCCCCATTCCCTTTCTTGCACCTCTGACACTGTAGTTGCCATTGGCAGGTTTTGGTGCACAGTATCATTTGTTATGTACAGAGTGCTTGGGGGTCCCCCTTGTAAAACTTGTATCGGGGCCCACAGCTCCTTAGCTACGCCACTGTACACTACACTGCCACTTCAATATTTCAGCTCTTACCACATCCTGCCATCGCGCTCCTCTCCCCCTCACTCTTGTCCTGCTTTATACGCATTTCCTCTCCTCTTCTCTGTCATCTGAATTTTCTGATATCCTGGTACGCCACCAGCCGCTATACAGCTCTGGTCCTCCATTTCTGGTCAGCTCTCACTTCCTCAACAGTGGTTCCCCCATACTGCCTGACCCCAGTAGTGTGTGACCTTGGCATATGTGTGCTGCTAGGTTCACACAGTACGGGGGAACCACTAATGAGGAAGTAAAAGCTGACCAGGAAGGAGGACCAGAGCTGTATAGCGGCAGATAGCTGCAGTGTAGTGGGATATCAGAAGATGAAGCTGGCAGAAAAAGAGGGGAGGTGTAACAAACGAAGGGGCAGCTGCAGCAAACAGCACCGCCGCCGAAGCTTCCTCCGTGCCCCTGCCCGTCCCTCCGGCGTCTAGGACACCGAGGACGGGACTGTCGTTTTCCCATAGGGTCGCTGTCTCGGGCAGGAGCGCACAGACGGGACCTTTATGCTGGGAGGAGGCTCGTCAGCTGACCTGCTGGTCGGCTGACGTCAGAGGAGACTTTCTGTTGCCGAACCTTGCCTGTCTGACCTCTCTACTCACCAGTGGGCCCTTGGCACTGGTGAGGTGTTCTATACACACCAGCTTCACTGGTGAGGTGTTGCCTAGTGACAGATAGTACCTTCCCAGCCCCTCTGGGAAGGTCTAGCCAAAACTATCCAAGTCACCCGCATACCTTTCCAGCTCCTCTGGAAAGGTCTAGCTTAACTCTTCAGTTCCTGTTTAACTACTTCCTTGCCAGCCCCTCTGGTAAGGACTAGTCAGCCTATTTCTGTATCCTCCTAGTCAGACCTTTCCAGCCCCTCTGGAAAAGGTCTGTGTGATTATTTGTCTGATTTATTATTGGTCTCTTACCAGCTCCCCTGGTATAGACCAGCATTACTATTTTCTGTACTCTCTCTGTTAGTACCTTCTCCAGCTCCTCTGGGGAAGGTTTGATCCAATCTATACAGTCAGCGTACTGATAGTACCTTACCAGCTCCTCTGTTAATGTCTCGCAAAACTATTAAAGTTACGGTTGCACCAAACACTACTTACACAGTCTGTGTTAGCTGTACTGGCATTATTGGTGATTCTGCAGATCACCAAATAATCAGACATCTGAGTTATAACACCCAACCGTTACAGGAGGACAGTAAAGAAGCAGGAACAGAGTGAGGAGGAGAGGAGTGCAGTGGCAGGATGCAGTAAGTGCTTTCCAACGCGCTCTGCACCAGTTTTTATTTACCATATATTTATAATATAAAACACACCCACTTTCCCCCACCAGTTTTGGGAAAGAAAAAGTGGGTCTTATATTGTGAGATATATAGTAACGGACCTTTAATAATAATAATAATAATAATAATAATAATAATAATCCAAATATTTGTATAGCGCTTTTCTCCTGTCGGACTCAAAGCGCTCAAGAGCTGCAGCCACAGGGACGCGCTCAAGAGGCCACCCTGCAGTGTTAGGGAGTCTTGCCTTGAACTCCTTACTGATTAGGTACTTGACCAAGCCAGGATTCAAACCCTGGTCTCCCATGTCAAAGGCAGAGCCCTTAACCAGTACACTATCCAGGCAGATATGTATTATTTATATAACTAAAAAGCTTTAAATTTGCTGTAGTGCCCCTTTAATCTTGGATCTCCTAGCTAAATTACTTAAAGTGTACCTTAAGTGTCCCAAAAAAATTGAGTTTTACTCACCTGGGGCTTACCTCAGCCCCCCAAAACCCACCTCGCTCCTAAACCTTAACCCCCCCACCCTCTGTTACAAAGCTGCAATAGGCAGCAAGGAAGGTCAATTTTGGCATTGGGAGATGCCTGATTAGCAGCAATGACAGTACATTTCAGCACCTGATAGCACTGCAGGCGTCAGGGACTTGCAGAAATCCTGATTGCAGCATTGCATGGCAGGTGCCTATGCGGACATATGGCCGCATAGGGGTGCTATTTTGGCTGGGAACGCGTAGTATCAGCCGCGTTCCCCAGCCTGACGGGTCCTGACGGCGAAACCGGAAGTGGCCGCCAGCGGGACCCGGAGCATCAGAGCGACTCGTCGTGGGCACCGATCAGCTGCAGGGGGCTGAGGTAAGCCCCAGGTGAGTAAAACTCAATTTTTTTGGGACACTTAAGGTACACTTTAAAGGATACATTTGGGAATATTTCAAAAGTCAGATTTACTTACCTGGGGCTTCCTCCAGCGTCTGGAAGCCTATGGGTCCCTTGCTGCAGCTCTGCCCCAAGCCGGTCACCCGGTGTCCCCTCTGTAGCAGGCTAGCAGCTGCAGATCCGTAAGCGGAGCATTGTGCGCAGACACCAGACCAGTAAGTAAATCTGATTTTTGAAATATTGCTGGACGTATCTTTTAAGTTTGTTGGTTTCCTTCAGCCTTAGTTAACTACCTCCAACTTTATAGCTTGGCCACTTCATTCCAGCTCTGCAATGACTTATTAGGCTACCGGCTTTATGGCCTTATAAGAAACAGTCATAAAAGACAATAACTATACAGCTCAATTGCATACATGAAATAAAGGTCCTGGAAAAAAGGAGCAGGGGATTGCCGCTAGTAGAATATCCCTACAATTAGCAATATTCTAATGTTTTCTAATAGTTTACTATAGCTAGACCTAACCCTATTCTCACACAGAACGCTCCCTCTGGCGGTGCCTAACCCTAGCCCCCCTGGTGATGCCTAACCCTAGGACCCCCCTGGTGCCTAACCCTAAGACCCGCCCTCCTTTGGTGCCTAACCCTACCCCCCAAAACCCACCTCGCTCCTAAACCTTACCCCCCACCCTCTGTTACAAAGCTGCAATAGGCAGCAAGGAAGGTCAATTTTAGCATTGGGAGATGCCTGATTAACAGCAATGACAGTACATTTCAGCACCTGATAGCACTGCAGGCGTCAGGGACTTGCAGAAATCCTGATTGCAGCATTGCATGGCAGGTGCTCTGTACTGTCATTGGCGCTAATCAGGTGCCTCCTGATGCATATTACCTTCCTTGCTGCATATTGCAGGCATTATAAATGCTGCAATTTGTGGCAAAGGAGGTAAATTTTGGTGCTAGGAGGGTACCGCCATGCTCCCAAATTTTCTTGCTTTGTTGCAAATAGCAGCTTTTACACAGGCTCCTACACCCTTTTTATCTGATTTGAGCTCACTTCCTTTTAACTGTATAATCATTTTCAAGGCTGTAGCACCCTTTGGGACATAAGGATAAAATGAATGTATATATATATATATATATATATATATATATATATATATATATATATATATATATATATATATATATATATATATATATATATATATGTGTGTGTGCAAAAGGTGGATCAGCGCAACACCAGGCCGCCTCCGAATGGCCTCCAATCAGAGATGCGCTGAGCCCCCCCAGGAACTACAAACGCACCTTGAACCCAAACAGAAGCTCTGCATATACACCAAAAGCATGGCTGTTAAGTGGGAGCAGCTGACCAAAAACGAATTAAATTAGTACATTGCTATGTACTAATTTAATTCGTTTTTGGTCAGCTGCTCCCACTTAACAGCCATGCTTTTGGTGTATATGCAGAGCTTCTGTTTGGGTTCAAGGTGCGTTTGTAGTTCCTGGGGGGGCTCAGCGCATCTCTGATTGGAGGCCATTCGGAGGCGGTCTGGTGTTGCGCTGCTCCACCTTTTGTGCAATTTTCGATTTTTCAATTTTATTTCGTAGCGCACCCAGGCTATGCATATACATAGGTTAGGATTTAGTTAGTGTTAGGCCTCTCCCATGGAGGATTGACTTCTTCGCAGTGGGAGGGACGAGTACTTAATAGGTTGCATGCAAGCTGTTACAGGAAACCAACATCCTCCTCCAGTGGTAGACAGGTCATGTGTATGCTCGGTGTGTATTCGACCCCACAAGTGGGGCTTGCACTCTTTTGCAGGTAGGCACTAGTCTGTTTTTAAGTAGCGCTGCTCATTTCCTTGCTATATATATATATATATATATATATATATATGTGTGTGTATATAGTCCTAGTACATACAGCAATCTAACGTAAAATAAAAGAGACTGATGATCTAGTTATGTGACAGAATCCACACGGATATTCACTTAACAAGCATTTCAGGCATAAGGATGTTGGGGCTGAAAAATGGGGGGATACAAGCTTCTCTGGCTGCACGTACTACTGATGGACAGGAGATTACACTCTGATATCTTGGCAATGAATCCTGCTAGCTGTCTCTACTCTGTCATTCCAGCCAGGATTAGCCAGGTGTCTCCAGCAGGAAATGAGAGATTTATGGCAGATCAGAGAACAAGCTTGCAATGCCACTAACAGCCACGAAGTCAAGCCATCTGATTGTTTGAGACAGCCTGCCTGATTGGTGGTTAGGCATGGTGTCAGTTGAGTGGCTAATCAATGTGATGATGAAAAGGCAAAGAAACAGCATTTTTGTCATTATTGTACAAGGAATCATATTTAGTGCAATCGATATCTAAAAAATGGTTTATCATCCCACACATGATGTAGCCTTGCTGAAAAATGCTAACTTTGCATACAGTTTCTCCACACATTTAGATTTGTATGTGCGCTACTAAACCTTTATCTATTATCATAATATATGGAAAGATCTATCTCTACATTGCTCCAACTTTATGTATCCTGTTTGCTCAATCTTTATATGATTACACAGTCACAGGAGATTGATTACTGTTATTATCAACAGATATTTCTCCATGGAGGCATCTTCTGAACACCTCTAAATGTGACAAAAACATAATATCTTTATATTTTCTGCACATGCCGTATAAATAATATTTAAACTGGGTTGACTGACAAAGGTAATGTAAGAAGTAATAGAAAGTGATGTGTGCAATGTGACTGTATGTATGAGTTGTAAAGACACTATGTAAATAGTATAAACATGCCTTCGCTATTGTTGCTCACATTTATGTGATTTGAACCAGACTTTGAATAGGAACAGTTACCCAAAATGATACAAAAAAGAAGAAAAATGTACATGTTAATTGTCAAATTAACGGCTGCTAGTGAAGTATTGCGGTAGCGATACTTCACAGGACCGCCCGCATTTAAAGTTACGCACTTTGCTACGGAAGTAGCACCTGTAACTAAGGAAAGGTACGCTTCTAACATGGCAGCGAGTTCTGCTATGTAAGGCGTGCATAGCGCATACTCCTGTACATTAAGCCACACAGCTTAATGAATCAAGCCTATAGTTCCTTTTTTACTCAGCAGACTTAGAACATTCCATGTATGTAGCTATGTTAACTAGCAATGTGAAGCAAGCAATGTGGGCCTCCACTAGTGCCGGAAGCTTTGGCGCCGCCATAGGCATCTATAGCAATATCGGCACTGAGCCGTAATTTTGGCGGCCAATATATATAGCGGCTTTTTAACTTTTTTTTCTTGTGGTAGGGTTAGGGGCGGTTAGGTTAGACGTGGGTGGGGGGGGGGAGGGTGCAGCCGGTTAGGGTTAGGCATCAGGTAGGAAGTTTGTGTGGCAGTTAGGGTTAGGTGTCAGGTAGGACGTCTGTGCGGAAGGTGAGGTTATGGTTAGGCATCAGGTAGGAAGATTCTGGGGGGTTATTGGGAGGAGGTTAGGGTTAGGAGTCAGGTAGGAAGTTTGTGCTAGGGTGGTTAGGGTTAGGTTCAGGTAGGAGGTTTTTGGAGGGGGAGGCGTCAGTTACGGTGTTTGTGTGGGGGGGGGGGGGTAAGCATCAGGGGGAAGGGTTCTGTGTGAGCAGTGGCGTAGCTAAGGAGCTGTGGGCCCCGATGCAAGTTTTACAATGGGGCCCCGCTAGCACTCTATACATAGCAATTGATACGGTGCACCAAAACCTGCCAATGGCAACTACAGTGTCAGAGGTGCAAGAAGGGGATTGGGAACAGTTTGTTAATGATTTACCACAATTCAAAGTATCTATAGAAGTGATTATTATGTGCACAGGACCAATAGAGAGCCAATACTGCAGTTGGGGGAGGGCTCTTCGGCCCTCTGCAACCCCTATTGCTACGCCCCTGTGTGTGAGAGTAGACTTAGGTTTAGCTATAGTAAAATATCGGTATTTAATACCGATATTTTACACTTTAATAGTAAAATATTGGTACTAAATATCAATATTTTACAATCGGCATTACAGGGCACCCCAAATTCCATGGACCTTTTTTGCTAGACCCCTATCAAAAAGCCATGTGATCAGGACCACTCCAGACAGAAATGAAAGATAATTTGCAACACTAAAAATCTCATCATAAAACAAACAACATGGCTGTTGATGGCTGAAAATCCTTTGCATTAGAGGTAACAGCACATGGAATAGAAAACAAGTTGGGTAACAGCAATTTTCCAAACTTTGAAGATTTGTCTTGCTGACTGTCTTGGGGTCCATTACTGGCATTTCATTTTCTCCTTGGTCAATCCACTTTGTCCCCCGTTTCTTCCTCACACTGCCCAGATGTGAAGGGGACAAATGGCAATGCTGGTTCCTATCCTAGCCGCTCATTCAGATGAGCTGCAGCCTGTGCAGTCACCTAAGCAGCAACCCAACATAGGAAATCCACTTACTGTAGTCAAAAATTGAAGAGGCAGACGAAGACTGCAGGGTAATGTGACTCAGTGAGAGGATTCAGGAGAACTGAGCTGTGAGCCTGTGCCAATTATTAAAGTACACAGCATGGCTGAGTCACACAAACACAGATACACAAACACACATACACACCACATACACACACACTTGCTATGTGAAAGCATTTACGGTCATCAAAGATTGCTAGAAAGAAGCAAAGAATACTAATGTATTTGCTGCCATTTTTTTTAATGGGTCCTACTTACCAATAAAATTAGGAGGTGAGGTGTCATAGATAAATATTACAAATGTGTACGATACAATTGTAGTGCTAATGGGAGTTTGCCAAGACCTGATAGGTCCGAATAATAACAGGAAGCCAAGAATTGCTTGAAATATCATGTTTTGTAAGTATCAGTTAACTCTCTGAAGGGCTTTAGGCCTGAGAGGCCCACAGAAGTGATTTCAGCTGCGCTTTAGAATCGCGAACAATCACTGGTGATTCCAAAAAAGCGCTAGGCTAATGAAAGTGGATGGAGTGGAACTCACAGGAGTGGTTGTGATTAGGCCATATTGCAATTGCAGATCTTGCAGCATTTTTGGAGCATTTTCACTGCAACACAAAGTATAGCAACACTGCAAAATCATTTCTGAATTGCTGTACAAAAGCAATTTTGCTGCAATTTTGCAAGCAAAGATCCTTTTAATTGCCTGCCGAATCTGTAATCCCTCCCCAAGCTCCATTCCCATCAGTTTTCGACGCGTAGCCTCGCCCTCATGCAGAAAAGTCATTGGCGCTTCTCTATTTTGAGCGCTTCTCTATCTGGAAATAGAGATGCACCAATTACCTTTTCTGTAACGGGGCGGGACTATGTGCCAGAGGACACTGAGCTTGGGGAGGGATTCAGTGAGCTGGCAGGTAGTTACAACTGAATTTGCCTCGTTCTCAAAAATATCCAAATATCCCCTCCCCCCCCTCCCTGCAAATCACAAGCGCTGTACAATCACTGGAAGTAGAATGTGCAGTGTTTCAAGTGACCCAACAATTGTGCAGGAAAACACAGAAAAGAAATGCTACACAAAGCACCAGCACAAGGCCTTATAGTGAGTCAAAAGTAATGTACTGTATGAATATACAATTCATCCACTGATTTGGATTTGTGGTAGTCTTATTTAAAGCAAATCTGAACTAAAAATAAACTTTATCAGATACCGTAATTGTCTGTGTATTACTAATGGTAAATAGAACTTTCCTGTACGTCTCATACTTTTATATTCAGTCTTAACGGAATTTCTAAGATTGAATTCTAAACAGCAGCCAAGTCAGTGTGATGTAAAACCTGCTTCATTCAGCTGCAACTCAAAAGAAAAAAAAGTTGCTTGAGTTTTGCATTACTGTCATGACACCAGGATTATTACTCCAGTCAAATAAAAGTGTTTTGGCTACTGTTTACTTTTTGAGACAGCTGGGGCTGCATTCAACTGCTGTTCAACTGCCCTATTTACTGTAGTTTTTGGACTATAAGACTCACTTTTCCTGTACTGTGCCCATGCAAAGGAGGACACGAGCGACAAACTGAGGACACAGGGGGACACAAGGAAGACAGAGGCAGACACATGGGGGACACAGGAGGACACAATGGGGACAGAGGAGGACACAGCGAGACACAAGAGGTACAAGGGGGCATGAGGTACAAAGGGGGCATTTTCCACAAGATGCCCTCTTTACCATAGATGCATCAAGTTCAGTATATATTTTTCCCCTGTTTTTTGTCCTTTAAACCTACATGTGTCTTATGGGAATTACGACTATTGTGGAACTCAGAGAGTAATTTGGGCACAGTCAAAAGATGGAGCCCAAATTATGATAAAAACAGCATAATTTGTCTGCCAGCTATTGCCATTAAGTCTTACCCCACAATCCACGGCGGCCTGGAGGGGGGATCATAACGCCACTGGAGGTTTTGCAGGAACAGGGTGAGCCATTTTTCAGCTGCACCCTGCGTCCAAATTTCCCTGTGCTCAAAGTATGTACCGATGTCTATCTTATGTTATGTCAGTTCAGGAAGGTTTTAACTTTATGATAACACTGAGGGATGAAATTTGCCTAATACATAAATCTTTACTTTAGAAGTGGGAGCTGTGGTTCCAAACACATGAAAGTCACTAGCTGCTGATTAGTTAGTTGGTAACTAATTTAAAGCAACTGCTAATTGATAGACAGCTAGGGCTTTTCATTCGTGCACCAGGCTTCTAATTTCTGGGTCAGTGGATAATTTTTCTCTCTGTGACAATGAACAGTTGGGAACAGGAAAAAAGGGTGCATATGGCCAATGGACTAAACGGGCGCACCATAGGCTCCAATGCAAAATATGGGCTATTGGGGCCCAAAGAAAAAAATAGAGCACCCATTCAATAGCAGTTGCCGGGACCGTGTAATCAACCACCAGGGGGGTCTTAGTTTTAGGCACCACCAGGGGGTCTTTTCTATATTTTTATCGATAAGAAATGCATGCAAAAAAAATGGTCAGTTGTTCAACAATGATAAATGTGGACCCTGCCTCACAATATTACATGACATTACATGACATCTCATCTACCTGTATTGCATAGTCTAAGGGCTGGTTTCCACTACTAAAGTGATGCGGATGCGGCAACCCAGCTGCATCGCATCACTTCCACCGACGCCCGCTGCGGAAGTGAATTGAAGCGATAGGACGCGGCTGCGGGCAGATGCGGCCGTGCGAGAGTCTGCAGCATGCTGCAGACTCTCAGATCGCTCCGCACCGCTCCGCACAACATATACGCAGTGGAAACTCTTCCATTGCCATGCATGTGTTTCAGGACACCTGCGGTGCGATGCGGCTATGTAGCCGAATCGCACCGCTCCTAGTGGAAACGGGCCCTTAGGTCTTACGGGGCGCCCAGTGATGTGATGGAAAATCAAAACCACTAGGATTATGAAAGAGGACAAAATGATTTGTACATTCATTTCAGATGCATTAAGGAGACAATGTCTTAATCATGTGAAGAGGAATACTTTGAACTTTCTTCTGATTTAGAAATACAAAATTGTATTTGGCAAAGGTTCTTTTTATCCCACTATAAAAATGGTTTTAGTTTGGATCTACATAACTGAAATGGGTAATACCTCTACGACTGCAGCCTGTAACCCTGTGGGTCTTTTAAATGTATGTCCAGTACTTATGATAAGCTCCCCCTTCCTGTGAATGGCTTGTAGTTAGTGGTTCTTTTGTAGGCTGATGCTCATTTATAGAAATGAGCAATAAGATGCTATTTTTTTCCAATTTAATAGAAAGTTGAATGCAATTTAAATCTAACTTGGGAATACACCAATCAAAATCAGCTGCAAATACACTTGGTCCAATTTCAAGCGGCATACAATTGCAATTAAGTTTCAATTGACTTGGAATAGTTAGCTATTTAATAATCATCTTCACTTAAATATATATCAGTGTTAACGTACTGCTGTTTTTTCTAGGCATGAGTGTTTTAGTCCCTCCTGTTCAGGTCTGGCACAAACCAAGAATGCAAGGATAAAAAAAAAACTGATTTTGTGTTGTTTTATATGGTTCTGAGAAATTAAAGGGAACCTGAAACCGTTCATACAGCTGTATTTATATTTACCAGGGGCTTAGTAAAGCACAGGCGCATAATGCTCCCAGCTGCAGGAGAGCAAAGAACACAAGCAGTGGTGTAGCTAAGGAGATGTGGGCCCCTATGCCATTTTTACAATGGGGCCCCCCGAGCACTCTATACATAACAAATGATACTGCGCACCAAAACCTGCCAATGGCAACTCCAGTGTCAGAGGTGGAAGAAGGGGATGGGGAACAGTTTGTTAATAATTACCAATATTCAAAGCATCTATAGAAGGGATTATTATGAGCACAGGACCAATAGAGAGCTAATACTGTAGTAGAGAGAGGGCCCTTCGGGGCACCTCAGGACCCTGATGCTTCGCAACCTCTGCAACCCCTGTTGCTACGCCCCTGAACACAACTGAATACTGGAGGCTACCCCGGGACAATAGAGCGGCCGGGGAGGACAGACCACATGGTGCTGGAGGAAGCTTCACATAAATATAAATACAGCAGTATGTACTGTCTCATGTACACTATAATATGCTGCAGGGGTTTATAAACCAATGATACTGAATGTATCCCTGGATTCTCAGAACAAAAAATGAATGATTTGCATGTTCATTGACTGGCATTATGGAAGTAACTTTGTAGTCATTATAAACATGAACTCTATATTACTGCTCAAACTTATTTAGCTACTAATGGGAAGCACACTTTCATTCAGCAAATTTACCTGAAACGATTAGCCCCTATTTTGGGCTATAGTAATTACCACTTTAGCCAGATCTGTCATTTGTATGTTCAATCACTGTCTTCAATTGATGTAGAATGGGGTAACTTTTTGCTTAAAGTGAATGCTTGACATTAGTTACCTTCTTTTATAGCAGGGGCGTTGCTAGCCCCAATGATCAGTGCCACATCCCCGGATCTATTCTGGGGAGCCCCGAATGTCCCCCAGGCTGAGTCAGACAGTGAGCAGCCGTACTCTCCTCCGACCGCTTGGTCTCCAGATTCTGCAGACATCTACTGTTCTGGGCTAATCCCACTTGGTGTCTGAGAATGAATCAGACACTAGAGTTCCTAGCATCTGATTCTCGGATGCTAGGGGGAGAATCACCAGCTACAGTGGATGTCTCCAGACTTGGAGAGCGGATGGAGGAGATGAGTTGTTCCTCCTACTGTGCTACTCTGCTGGGGGGAGAGAGGGGGGGTTAGGCACAGTGAGGACACATACAACGATGCATGCTCCCTATGGTGGCTCCAGGAACCACAGCTTCCAGCATGTCACCACAACACCCAGCATGCCCCATAGAGGCACCACAGCACCCAGCATGGCACCACACAGCACCCAGCATGCCCCAAAGAGGCACCACAGCAGCCAGCATGCCCCCATACAGGAACCAAAGCACCCAGCATGCCCCCATAGAGGCACCACAGCACCCTGAACTCTCACACCACTATTGATGCACCACAGCTCCCAGCATGCACCCATTTAGGCACCACAGCTCCCAGGATATCGCCATACAGGTACTACAACTCCCAGCATACCCCTATAGAGCTGCAGAGCCTTTATACAGGAAGCTGTGGTTCTTCTATGGGGGCATGCTAGGAGTTGTGGTGCCTCAATGGGAGGTCCATGGGAGCATGGGTGGGTCCACTAGAAGGTTAGTGTCAGGGAATGCTATGGGGGGACTGCTAGACAGCAAGGTAGCAGGCCCAGCCTGTCCAGCAGAAAGCCAGACCAGCCAGCACAGAAGCCAAGTAACTCTGCCTACTTATGTTTAAATTATAGTCTATTTATGTGATATGCTGCAATTGTGTGTTGTTTTTTTTGTATTAATGGAGAGGGGGGCTTTAACCAACATTTTGCTGGGCAGGTCTACTTAGACCACTGTTAAGTTCATGTAAAGTTGGCTCCACCCATAACCACACCCACATTCTGGTGCTTGGTCACACCCATTTTTGGCTGAAGTGCCCCGGATCTCTTAGGATCCTAGCAACGCCCCTGCTGTGTTATACGAATAAAAAGGTGCACTTGGCATAGTTTTTTTTTTTTCCGGCAAGGGGTGCCCTTGCCGATGTTGTTCCACCTCGGTAAGGGGTGGAACAACATGTCTCATGTAATGCAGCAGGTATGGCAGACCTCTAATCATGGAAGCCACAGAGGTGTGGAGAATGTGGTAGATAAAAACATGGTGCATTGGAAGAAACAACAGAATATTATAGAGACACTTACCGTAAGTGAAAAAAAAATTATGATATAATGATTTGCATGTGTAGCACTGCTAAGAAATAAAACATTAGGAGCAGAGACATAAGTCTAATATTGTTTCCAGTACAGGAAGAGTTAAGAAAATCCAGTTATCTATGCAAAAGAGCCACTGAGCTCCACGACTTTCAAAGTCGCAGAGAGCTCTGTCTTCTGAAGCTTGTTTTCTCAACTGTATTTTACTTTTTCTCTGCAGAGGATAATTCAATTGTTCACTGGCCTGCTCTGTAAAATCGTTTAGAATGCTGAGTAGTGTGTAAACTGCAAATATTAGAGAATGATGCAATGTTATTAAAAAAAAAAAACAACTATATAACAGAAAATGCTACTAATGTTCTAGTAATTATCTGTACAACAAATTCATTTTATCATACTTTTTTTTTCACTTCAGTGTCTCTTCAAAGCATGGTAGAAGTGGAATTAGTTAATCAGAATGCCTGTGCGGACATATTTCACAATATTTTGGCACAATATTTTGGGTTTGTCCATATTCACCCCATGCTCAGGCCTAGCACCGGGGGGTGAAGCAGTAAGATCCATACAATACAGGAAACGAGCCATGGCTCTGCAAGAGCTGTGTCTTGGCTTTGAATATGGCAGACATGGACAGGCAGGGCATTATCAGATGATATAACAAGCTAAAGATAGGGAGAAAACTATGTGACACCGCTAGAAGGAGTAACAAAAAACCAAAACATGGCGACAACAAGACTAAAGCATTTATACCTCATCAAAATAAGGCAACCTCTATTTTATACTTGCCAAGCCTCCCTCAATATGCATCTGTCTATGCCCATTCTCTGCATCCATGTTTACAGGAACACTATCATTATGAACAAAACTTTGCCCTCCTCAAACATCAATGACAGTCTTACAGCCCCTTCACCACTTATAGGCTTACTAAAACCTATACTGCACCACATAGGCACATATTTGCCAACTTGCCACAGCTATTTCATAAATACTATGTTGTTTCATGTATAGCCTATTATTAAAGGTGATAGTCTTATGACTGTGGTGCCCTCTTACCTTGTACGATGAGATGCACACGGGATGTTTTGGGGTGATTGTCTGTCTGGACAGAGCAGGTATATGGTCCCTCATCAAATACATCCACGCTCTGGATCTCAATGCTGTACTGGATCTTGGAATTGGCAATAAGAACAACACGAGGGTCAATGGACCACTTATCATTGCCAGTGTATAAAATGGTGCTGCGATTTAGCCAGGCCACCCGTGTCACTCGATTGTCCACTGCGCATCTGCAATGACAGGACGGATAAGGTTACAAAGAGTAAACAGAATCTATGAAATTATGTAACAATGGCTATTCTTATCAGCATTAAGAAGCAATTCCGTGGACAAGTAAAATCAGTAATAGCAACATTTAAAAATCACACCCACAAAGAACCCTTCAAAAGCCATAATAATCACTTAACATAGGTGTAACCAATGTTTTACATTATACTTGCTCCAAAAATTCCACAGAATGTTACATGATTCTGGACATGGACAGTGTGCACTTGAGCCAATAGGGATTACTGATCAATAAACCATTTAATCAAAATGACTGGACTGGATGAGGATGAAGGAACTCTATGTTTGCTGAAGAAAATATTGAGGCCTTTGTGACCAGATGGACAGTGTGGTTGGACTTTAGGGATTCCCAGGCAACCAAAGACTTACTGTAGAAAATCAGTACTTCATATACTGTTTTTGTGGGCAGGTTGGGGAAGTAAGCACAGTGGCGTGTCTCTACTTTTCCTGTCTACTCTTTCTTATTTTCTTTTCTCCAGTATTCAAGTTTTCCTACTACTCAAACCTCCCTATTTGGCAATCCATCTCAATCCATAATCCATTCTATGACTCCTCTCCTGGATTATATATCTCCCTTTAGGGGCACTATGTTAACCAACCTGTTACAGAAAGAGGTCACAAAGTGCAGAGAAGGCATATCAAACAATTCAAACAGTTGAGTCATTATCCTAGGCCTTATGCACAGTTACAATGTAAGTTTACATGATATTTTGGTTGTGTAACAGTATAGACCACAAGGACAGAGCCGGGACAAGGTCCTCTAGCACCCAAGGCTGATACACCAAAGTTCTCCCCTCCATCCCTCCACCCCAGCTGTCACACACTGATTGCTATTAGACTAAGAGGCACCCCAGGGCCCCCAACACCTTAATCTCTAGTTATCTAGCTTGTAGTCACTTCCATGTATCTCCTTTTTTTTATTTCTTTCTGCTTCAAACGCAATTAGGAATGACAGCTGAATGAATTGTGTTCCCCCTCCTACACTGTGCCCTGAGGCTGGAGCCTCTCCAGCCTATGCCTCGGCCCGGCCCTGCACAAGGATCTTTTGTAACATAGGCTGGAACGTATGTAAACGTATATGTACTACTTAGATGGTGCCAACTATTTCTCTGAACTTTTTTCACTGTTTATATGCAAACATTTGCAATAAAAATGTATTTTACTAAATTAATGTACGGAATGTAAGTAAGTTCATTGTCAGAATGATCAGAAACTAATCATGAAAAATATTTTTTTTTTCCATCATTGGACAATGGATGTGCAGGCAAATATTGATTGTTCTTGCGCATGTATAATTAAGCAGCTCCCTGATCATTCTATGGTATATAGAAACATACAGGAAGTTATTCAAATCAAAAAATCTTTCAGAAGAACCATTGTACATGTGTGTATGTTTTGGTGTCCTTATATTGATTGATTGATCAATGGTCAGGATATCAGTCAGAAAGATTAATTGTCTGAAATATATAGGGTTTTATAAATATATAGGGCCAAGAATTCTTAGATGAGAAGTAGGAGGAGACCGGGAGCCCAATGGTGCAGTATAGGTAGGTATAGGAAGGATACACTCATATAAATATGTACTCACGAAGGTGGGTTGCAGTTCCTGCAACCACAGTATAGGCCTGCAGGGAATTAATCGTCTCTGCTCGGTACTCCAGGTCCTGCTGGATACTGGATGGTCGCTCTCCTGTAGTACGATAGACTTTCCAGAAAAACTGCAAAGCTATTACCTCCAAAGGAGGTCTGACTGGTAGTTGGTGGGATGAAGTCGCCCAATGTGCATTCTATTTTAGTATTATTAAATACAAAACATTTTTTAAAATGCCTTGATAGCATAGAGGATAGAGTGTAGGAGCCTACACTCTATCCCCTATGCTATCAAGGCATTTTGTACCTGAGGAAGCAAGCCATGACTCGTGAAATGCGTTGTCAGATTGCTTTTTGAATAAAAACTTTTTTCCAGTTGAACTGGTGTCTATATCTTCTGGAGAGGTAAGCAATTACCTCTCTTTTTATTATATAATTTTTTATTTGTATTTAAAAATACTAAAATAGAACGCACATTGAGCGCCTCCATCCTACTCATTGTCCAAAAGGCTGCTTGTGGAATGGATCATGTATACAAACCCTTAGAAAATCGGTGGGGCAGGTATAATAGAGCATGCTGGCTGTGATTTTCAGGCTCAGATTTTAAGACTAATCAGTCAGATACCAGCTGTCACTGAGATTTAGCTATTAGGGCAGGAAACTACTAAGAGATGAACAGGGCCGGGCCGAGGCATAGGCTGGAGAGGCTCCAGCCTCAGGGCGCAGTGTAGGAGGGGGCGCACAATTCATTCAGCTGTCATTCCTAATTGTGTATGAAGTAGAAAGAAATAAGAAAAGGGGATACATAGCAGTGACTGCAAGCCAGACAGCTAGATATTAAGGTGTTGGGGAGGTTGTGGGCCCTGTGGCCCTCTTAGTCTAATAGCAATCAGTGTGTGACGGCTGGGGTGGGAGGGATGGAGGGGCGCACTTTGGTGTCTCAGCCTTGGGTGCTGGAGGACCTTGTCCCTGCTCTGGAGATGAATGCCGGCCTGGAAATCAGAGGCCGAGAAGTGCTATGAGGGTCTCTAGAGTCAGATAAAATGCAGTATGTTCATTGTGCCGTTTTACAGTAATCTCCAAGACTAATCTCCATCCCTACTCAAACTACTCTTAAAATTAATTTCAACCTGCTTTGAAAAGCAGTTTCTCCTGATATTCAAGTGTTTTTTAATTGCAAGCTTCTGCTACAAGCCTTGTGTGTTGCCTGATTTCAGTACTACTAAACTCTAATATTGTGTTTCTTTAATTTGCCCTTACATGTAGCAAGCCATAACCCCTAAAACACTTGTACAACGATTCACTGATAGAAGAACTGTGTTAAATATTCCACATATGGCTGTTGTAAAGCTTTGCTGTGAGTTCACATTATCTGCGTTGCTTCATGTGCTTATATCATTCTATGGGATTGTTCACATTTCTGTGTTGTAACGAACATTACCTTAATGCACATTGTACAGTACATTTCTAGATAACGTGTCATAATGACATTACCACCTTACATAGCAAATGTTCATACTATGAAAATAGTGCAGGTTTACACATGCAGACTGATAGTATGCGTTGTGTTATGGATGCATTCACTTATCTGCTCCGTTGCATTCAGAACAGGCAGTGGACTACAAAAAACAAACAAAACAAAAAAAAACAGGACAAAGCTGGGAATGATTTGCCATGAACCACAAGTCAAAACATTTCCCTAATCAAGAGGACTTCTATAAAGTGATTGGAACCAAAGTCATCTGACTAAAAATATAATATTGCTCTACCTGTATTACCAAACTTCAAATAAATCTCACCAAGCCAAACTATCTCATAGTATTACACAAACACTGGACCAGACTCCCCAATCCATAGCATTCCCCTCCATTGCAACCTCGGGTTGGATAGAGAGCTCTGTTACTAAACTCCATACATACATGCATGCAAATGCAAACCACATATGACCAAACGCAAACTGTTCATTAGGATCACAGATAGCTCCACAATACGTGAACCACTCCGCCACAGACCCATCAATCCTCAAGTCTATACATTCTAAAGGTCAGAGCAACAAAAATTAATCATGATCCATCTTATGAGTTGGTGAGTGTAATGCAAGTTTGAGTAAGGCAATGGAGAGCACACAACTAATCCCCGGTTAGCAGGATGGTGCTAACCTGGCAATATACTTTTCCTTCTCTCCGTTCATTGCAATCATGTATCAAAGGGTGGGAACAGATACAGGTAAATAACTCAGCCTGGTAGGGTGGTTTTCAATGTGCTAGTTGGTTTTCAATAGGCTGATGTACATAAACCCATTTTTTATGTGCCTGGTTTCTCTGTTGCGTTTTCAGGATGAACACTCTCAACAGGTATGATATCTTTCCAACAGTGAACTACCTTGTCATTTATTTAAATAATGGTATTAGTGGCAGCAGACACTACAATGCACTACAGTGCTTGGAGCAGTACAGCATAACCATACAATACAGACATGGCTCTACTATGGGTGCTGGGTTGTTGCAGTTCAAACCAAGCCTAAAACCTCATATGCATGCTAGACAATTATCATCCAAGATGATTGCTTTTGGGCATCTCAACTGAGAATCTAGTGTGTGTACAGCTGCTCTACAGCATCGTTAATGATCCTCCACAGTGACAAATTAGCACGTTGTTTCCTTCTCTTCCCCACAACGCAATACATGTTGCTTACAGAGTGTCTGTACAGCACTCATTCCTAAAAGTGTTGTCTTCATGATCGATTAACAAGTAGTTTAGCATGAGTATGAAGTATAAAAGAACAGATTATAAAAAATGCCAGCATGATGCCTTGGTCAGTCTCCAAATGCATCTTCTACACCAGGCATGGGCAAACTTGGCCCTCCAGCTGTTACGGAACTACAAGTGCCACAATGCACTTGCCTTTATGAGTCATAACTGTGGCTGTCAGACTCCTGCAATGCATTGTGGGACATATAGTTCCATAACAGCTGGAGGGCCAAGTTTGCCCATGCCTTTTCTACACACATATTTCACTCTAATGTCTCCTGATCTTAACAACTGAAGAATGGACACAACAAATCTGATGTTAAAGGGGTTTCATAAATTGTATTTGTTTCTATAAATGAATGCATTTATCCCCACTGTGGTTATTTTCCATTTCATCTGTATAGTATAAAACAAGTGAAATGTCAGTTTCTATCATTTGACATCATTGTTAGTGGCAGAGTGCTAGCAGACAAGCATGACAACCAGAAAATGCCCGATTAATAGACACACAAATTGGGGTGACAAAATATTTCAATATCCGATAATAACAAAGCCTGAAAAGCTCTATACACACATATCAGTCACAGTGCATAGTAATGATAACAGCTCTGGGCTCTCTTTGTTCGCTGTGCTGAATGAAGCCAAAGCACTGCTAAATACGATTCTTGTAAGAGGTAATATGTGTCACTGGGAACATGAGCATGCCTTGCAATACAATGCAGAAGTCTAACAGGATTCAAGAATCAAGCGCTGAACAGCTTTGGATGATTGCTACAATAAACCAGTTGCTAGCGGCAACAGCTCCACTATGCTCCAGCCTCCCCTTTGCTTTCAAGCAGCACAAATACTTGTCAGAATAGAAGTAGTAATAGCCATAGGAGATCAATTAAAAAACCAGAATACTTTTTTTTCTCTGTGGTTTCAGGAGTATGGACCCCATAGCTTCTCAAGTTTTCCGGGGAATTAGAGGATGGTAGTTGAAACTGGCAGAAATAAAGCTGCCATTTCAATTCTCTGCCTAATAATGCAAAGGTCGGAATAGAAGCTGCACAATGGAAACATTCCGGGTGGGATACAATGCAGGCAGCATGTTAAATCTCCTTATAACTAATCAGCCTTGCCATCAAGTTCAGCTTACAAGAAGCGCGGAATAATCACTGAATACAGCTTAAGTGAATTTATCGACTTTATCTCAGTTAGAAATGCCATGATTTTAGTGCAATGTATATGGAACTAAACTGTAGCGTACAAATATGGAGTGTTGCTCTAGCATACATGTAAAATGGGGTGCCGCAGAAAGGCGTAGAATGGCAAAATTACCATTAGGAAAGTATTCTTAATTTTTACTTTTATTTTACTATATTGTCTAGCCTGACCCCATTCATATTTGAACCCCCCCTCTATCAATGCCCAACCTTAAAGAGAACCTGAACTGAAAATAAAAATACACAGATCATGCTTACCTCCCATGTAGTCTGCTCATCAATCTCTTTCTCCTCTCTTGCGTCCTTTATGTCCACTGTGAGCAATGGGATTCTGTGTCCTCCATTTTGAAAATGGCCATTGCCCTATACCAGGTTCCTGGTCAGCACACTGGTAAACTGTTATATCGCCCACTTAAACCATAGGGAAACATGGACATTACCTTGTACATTCAGTTGTAACTGACAGCTGCTGATTTATAACTGACAGCAACTGGTATATTTCAGTTCTGACAAAATCTTGTCAGAACTGGAAGGGATCACTGTAAGAAGAAAATGGTGAGCTTCTGAGAGGAACTGACTGTGAGGTAAATATGTAATATTCATTTGCAGCTACGTCATGTGTTTATTTTAAATCATTTTTCTCAGTTCAGGTTCCCTTTAAACAACCCCCTCCCTCCAACTGATGCCTAACCCTAACCAACCCCTCTAACCGATGCCTAACCCTAACCACCCCCCAACCGATGCCTAATCCTAACAACCCCCAACCCATGCCGAACCCTAACCGACACCCCACCATCCACCAAGCAATACCTAACCTTAGCTAAACTGCGGCTACATATATAGTTCGCTGGAGGCGCTGCAGTACCTTGGGTGCTACCATAGGCTCCAATGTTAACAGCCGCAATAAGTAGCTACAAGTGGTAATTTGGCCACTGGAGTGAAGCATTATTTGTAACTGCAGTTTGTAAAGAGGGTGGCCCCAGTGCCCACTAATTTATCAGGGGGCTCTAGTGCCCAAATTACCACTTATAGCAGCGCCCAAAGTAGCGATGCGCACCTGGGGTCCACATTACCTGATCCTGAAACTACACATGTAGGGTAGTCAAGTGTGGTACATAGAAAAAAAAAAGTAATGGGGATTCTTACTGAGACCAGGGTAAACAGTAACAAGCTGCAATGTGCCAAGAATTCTCATTGCTCAAGATCAAAAACTGAAATATGCCAGCTTCAGGGTGAGTGCCCAGTTTGCTTTGGGAATGCAAGGAACAGGTTGTTGGTTCTCAAACTGAGCAAAAATTGGGTTCATTCACAAAGCTCTTCTCTTGAATCACCTCACTTTACTTATTTTTCAGCTCAACTATAAGGAGAGCTAATTAAGGAATTGAACAGATAAGGATGAATAAATCACAAGTGAAGAGAGAGAAGGAGCGATAAATCATGAGGTAAGTCATATAAAGACCGATAAATCATGAGGTAAGTTATATAAAGAACGATAAATCATGAGGTAAGTCATATAAAGAGCGATAAATCATGAGGTAAGTTATATAAAGAGCGATAAATCATGAGGTAAGTCATATAAAGAGCGATAAATCATGAGGTAAGTCATGTAAAGAGCGATAAATCATGAGGTAAGTTATATAAAGGAGAGATAAATCATGAAGTCTTATAAGGAGAGTTTAATCATGAGGTAAGTCATATAAGGAGCGATAAATCATGAGGTACGGTAAGTTATATAAAGGAGCAATAAATCATGAGCTAAGTCATATAAAGAGCGATAAATCATGAGGTAAGTTATATAAAGGAGAGATGAATCATAAAGTCTTATAAGGAGAGATTAATCATGAGTTACCGTGAGACAGTTAAGGAGAGATAAATCATGGGTTAATAAATAACGTGAGATACGTTTTGTGAATCAATCCCAATATTACAGGGGTATGGAAGAACACAGATGAAGAATGGCGAATACTTGAAAAACAGACATGGATAAAGGAGTTGCATGTTGTTGAAACGTATTTTAATATAAGGTATATTCTTTTTCAAACATAAATCTTTTTGTGTTGATAAACTATGGTAAAAAAAATCTTCCCTCCTGCTTTAAGTGAACCCGAGGTGAGAGTTATATGGAGGCTGAAATATTTATTTCATGTTAAGCAATACCAGTTGCCTGGCTATTCTCCTGACCCTCTGCCTCTAATACTTTTAGCCATAAACCCTGAACAAGCATGCAGCAGATCAGGTGTTTCTAACAATATTGTCAGAACTAACATGCTGCATGCTTGTTTCTGGTGTTATTTAGACACTACTGTAGCCTAATAGATCAGCAGGGCTCCCAGGCAACTCAAATTGTTTAAACAAAATATGGCAGCCTCCATATCACTCTCACCTCGGGTTCACATTAAAGGGAAGGTTCAAGCAAAAAAAAAAAAATGAGATTCACTTACCTGGGGCTTCTACCAGCCCCATGTAGCCATCCTGTGCCCTTGTAGTCACTCACTGCTGCTCCAGTCCCCCGCTGGCAGCTTTCTGACCTCGGAGGTCAGGGCCACATTGCATACATTTTTACGCATTCCAGCTAGTGCAGGAACAAAAATGTACGTGTTTCACCACTAACGCGTAAAAATATATGTGTTAATGTTCCTGCACTAGCGGGAATGTGTAAAAATGTATGCAATTTGGCCCTGACCTCCGAGGTCAGAAAGCTGCCAGCGGGGGACTGGAGCAGCAGTGAGTGACTACAAGGGCACAGGATGGCTACATGGGGCTGGTAGAAGCCCCAGGTAAGTGAATCTCAATTTTTTTTTTTTGCTTGGACCTTCCCTTTAAGGCTGTGACCACATTGCAACATCCCCCCCTTCCCCCTTCATGTGGCATTAGGAGCAGTGATGCTTGTGGCTCAGTGATGTATGAGTAAAGAAGTTTGCCGTATTAATACAGTCCCTACAGGCTACAGCATGTAACTTAGTGCAGCCGGTTCTCATACTTTTGGATCATTATGTTCTTCTTCTACAATCCTTGGTAGCCATGCTCACTTTATAATGCTGCACAGGGGTCCATGGTGGGCTGTGTCTGACACTGGCCCACATACTCACTTTTTCTACTGGCCCTCCACCTAAAATCCCTATTCATTTCAATAAATGCTCAGTTCCTGATGTGCAGAGAGCCACAGTTCTCTGCACATCATGATTGCATTGCAGCCTGCGATCTCTACTAATTTACAAAGAATTAATTTTTGCCATCCTAAGGCCTTGTAAATCAGGCTCACAGTTTCTCCTATTAGTTTATTATAATTACTATAATCTTTTATTTATAAAGCGCTAACATATTATGCAGCGCTGAACAATAAACAGTGAGTGCTGATGACAAACGAGCATATAAAAAAAGTACATATTATAAAACTGAAAGTTGAGAGGACCATATTTATTTAAGCTTACGATCTAGAACATACATGTCAAACTCTGGCCTGGGGGCTAAATCTGGCCCGCAGAGCCATCAAATTTGGCCTGCAAGTGGTTTTCCCACTTTGCATTATATCTGACCCGCTCTAGACTAGGGAAGCTATATTGAAAGTGAATAATTAGGTCATCAGGGAAGCCATATGGGGGAGGTAGGGGGAAAGCGCTAGACCCCAGGGAACTGTATCGGGGTCACTAAACACCAGGGAACTGTTTAGGGATGGGAGAGGGTGACTACACACCATGGAATTGTATAGGAGAGGGAGAGGTGTATAGGAGAGGGAGGGGCCACTAGACATTGAAGTTGGCCCAGAACTTGGTCCCAGCATTCAACTTCACTTTGTACTTGAGTTTGACACCCCTGATCTAGGAGGTGGGGGAGGGAAACATAAAACAGGAAGGGGAAATGGAACTGCTGGTAGTTGGGTTTTTATAAATGTGTTCAAGGGGCGAGTAAGCCCAATGGGATGTGGGAGGGAATTCCAAAGTGTGGGGAGAGCTCTAGAGAAACCTTGGAGCTATGGTTTTAGCAGCTTTATAACTTTATTAGCAACCTTTAATTATTCCCAATCAGCAGATCTTGACACTGGGGTTTATTTGGTGATGTCATCTAACAACTCTGCATCCAGCAGGGATTGGGAGACTTTGTAATGTCATAGATAGGGGAGGTATTAGTGAGCCAGTAAATGTTAAAGTTGCTGAGAATAAGGCCTTGAGTAGGGGAGACTGAAGGATTCAGAAGATAGGAAAGATTGTGGGGTCCAGAAGCTGGGAGTTACTCAAGAATCCTAAGGGTTACGACAGATTATGGGTCCAAAGGTGGGGAGGAATAAGAGTTATGAAAATAAAAAAAGACTTCAGAGTTTAGGGGAAGATCTGAAAGTCAGGTGACTAGGGTTGACATCTTCAAAAAGAATTCTGTTAAAATGCAAAGATCAGAATGGGATGCCCACTGTTAATTATTGTCCGTACAGCATAACAAAGCCAGAGAAGATTAAAGGGGCATTATTCTAAATTCATTACCACAGTGTTAGAATCGATTGGCTGTTAAAGATACTCTGCGTAATGTGCACTGATTAACAGAATGTGTATGAGATGCCTAATGCCAGACATGGTATTCTTTATCTTGCATATTAAACCCATCTTTCTCATTATTCCTCATAATGGGACACTTGACATACCTTCATCTGAGTATTACACCCATTTTTATCAGTGTTCTCTATATTATGACACACAATATTCCTTGTCCTGTATATAGCACCCATCTTTCCAATTATTCTCCATACCAGTAAAAAGCACACCCGTTTATTGACAGGTGCTAAAACAATTGGAAGGTGCGCCTCAGTGGGGCCGTCACCCTCAGCAATGCATTCACGCCCACAAACAACGCGCGTGCAATGTAGCACGCGCCATGTGCACAGACGCATGTGGCACATGTGCGCCAGGCACAATGAATGCAAGAACACCGGGACAGTGATATTTTTATACAGGATTGTAACACATGGCCTTCCCTGCCTGTGGGGAGAGAGGAAGTGTTATGGTTTACTTGCCACATTTTGCTGGGAGTGAGTTTTGGTGTTGGTGTAAAAGAAATACAGGGCACACTGTGTTGTGGGTGCAGTTTTGGGGGAGACCCTGCCCCACTTAAAATGTGCTTGTGTAAGGTTTTTGGTTGGCCGAATGTTTTTCCACATGCCCGTACCATAGCTCATTCCCACTCACTGGGGGTCCTTCAATACCAGGATACATAGGCCAGAGGCTAAGGATCAGCTGGACAGTGTTGAAGAACAGTGCATCCAGCTCTGCATCTTCTACTAGAGTGCTACCAATGCACTTCAACGTGAGATGAACTGTCACATGCCCAAGCACCCAACACCATTGGCATATGCTGCAGGGATCCATTAAAGCAGGCACTTATTCTAGGTGTCACTATGGCAATTCCAATGCATTTTCCATACTTTGCCTCATCTCCTGTAAATTACACCCCCCATTTCCCCATCACCATTCTCCATATTTTCCACATTATGATATGCCTATGTATAAATCAAACACCTTATCCCAGCTGGAGACCTACCTGCCCTGGTTCATGCATTTGTATCCTCCTGCCTAGACTACTGCAACGCCCTGTTCATCGGATCTACAGAAAAGGTTCTGCGCCCCTTACAGCTAGTACAGAATGCTGCAGCCAGACTCCTAGCCAATGCCCCCCGCAGCTCACACATCACCCCAGTACTGCAAACTCTTCACTGGTTGCCATAAAATGGAGAATCAATTTTAAGATCTGCCTGCTGACATTCAAGGCTCTACACCACATGGGACCCAAATACATAGCGGATCTATTGGAACTTTATGCCCCTCCACGCACCCTCCGCTCTGCCAACAAGATGAAGCTTATTATTCCCAGGATACACTTAACATTTGGTGCTCGGGCCTTTTCCTACGCAGCCCCTACTCTATGGAACTCACTTCCACAATCAGTACGAGAGGCTCCCTCTCTGGACAGCTTTAAAAAAAAGGCTAAAAACTCAACTCTTTTCCCGAGCCTTTGAGGCTGCATAATGCAGGGTAACAGCGCTTTGAGTCCCCAGGGAGAAAAGCGCTATATAAATATTATTGTTATTGTTGTTATTGTTATTACAGACACCTTTAATCTTTTACTTATCCTCCTGTTCCCTGTATAGGATAGGATTATTTATTAAAGCTAAGAATAAAGCAAGGGACAGCAATCAGATGTTATCTCTTACTTAACTTGACCTTGGTTGCTCTGGACAAGTGATTATATAAATAAATAATTACACACACACACATACACAGTATATACACAGTATATATATCTATATATGGTCAAACTCCGATCTTTATCCAGAATTAACCAGCCAGTGGATAGTATAATGCAGACTTTACCACCCATCGATTCTGGAGACAGCTGACCGATAGAAGGGTTAACACAAGATGTAAAATTAATGTGGCAATCTTGCTAATCAAGCATGAAAGCTGTCTGGGCATTGCTGGACATGTACTAGAACACCGTTCTGCTGATTTACACGCTACGCCATACGTGACATTCTGCTAAAGTCATAAAGGAGTGATGTGAAGGAATATCAGCTGCAGGGCTCATTGGCGATTGACTGCCGGGGGGGAAACGTACATCTAAGGGAAAGGATAATAATAATGTGTGGTGGTGATGATATCCCTGGGCATCATGCCAGCTTCTGTAGTCTCTCACTATACAGAAAAAGAGGTACCCCATCTGCTGAGCCTAAAATACATCACAAATAATTATATTAATCACGAGTATCTACATTCCCTTCCCATTATCCACCTCTTTAGCATTAGATTTTGTCCTCCTATGTGGCAGGACAAAGCAGCGGTCACAAACTGTCCTTGTAAAACCAGCTTTTTGTCAGTTATTATAAAATACAATTAACATGACAGCTGCTAAAATGAATATACACTAAGGCTGGATTTTGGCTATACTGGGCTACTTTATTTGGATATAGCTGTCCTCTGATTTTCCTCTCATGATATCAGGACAGCAAAATTATATACTGGTACATACAGGCCCAGATTTACATTACAGGAGCCTAAAGGCACAAATCATTAAAAACACACGATTGGTTCACACGATGGCCAGGGGCCCCGGACCTCTCTCACTGGCCCGGGCCCCAAGGCCAACATGCGATACCTGGAGGGGAGTGCTGGTGGGCCTGGACCTCTCACACCCAGGCTCTGGACCTCTCACATCCAGAAAACCCACCAACACTGCCTCCATACTGAATGCTAAATTCAACACACACAAGCAATAGAACACAGCAGTACATGCATCCAGCTACATTTAAGTGGTCAGCAGGTGCTCGTCAGCCAATCAGGATGCACTGTCATACACCCTTTACCTGCCATACCACATCTAGCAGCCATTAGCATTCAGGTGGGAGGCTTCAGTTGGACGTCATCGCAAGATTGCGTCGCTAGCAGGACCGCCCCGTGCAGGCATCCCTCCCACAGGGGTCCCAAAGGAATTTAGCATTCAGTATGGAGGCAGTGTTGGTGGGTTTTCTGGATGTGAGAGGTCCAGAGCCTGGGTGTGAGAGGTCCAGGCCCACCTGCATTCCCCTCCAGGTATCGCATGTTGGCCTTGGGGCCCCGGCCAGTGAGAGAGGTCCGGGGCCCCTGGCCATCGTGTGAACCAATCGTGTGTTTTTAAATGTTTTCTTTCAGCTCTAGGACATGGCGGACAGGTGAGCGGTTAGGGAAAAAAGGGACCCCTGTGGGAGGGATGCCTGCACGGGGCGGTCCTGCTAGCGACGCAATCTTGCGATGGCGTCCAACTGAAGCCTCCCACCTGAATGCTAATGGCTGCTAGATGTGGTATGGCAGGTAAAGGGTGTATGACAGTGCATCCTGATTGGCTGACGAGCACCTGCTGACCACTTGGGTGTAGCTGGATGCATGTACTGCTGTGTTCTATTGCTTGTGAGTGTTGAATAAAGGCACAAATGCCCTGGCACCCTAGACTTCACCCTCCATGAACCGACAAACCCCCTCTGAACCGCACTGTGAAGGTAGCCACACACCATACAATTTTTTAAATATCTGTTCAATTCAAGAATAGGAATCAATTTTTCTGAATGATTGTAACAATTCAAAAATCTGGCCACACACCTATGTTAAATTTTGCCCCATCCTATATAACAAAACGCAAGTGTCCCTGCGTCTGTCCCTGTGTCAAACACTGGGACAGGACGCGGGGCGTGCCAGCTGGCCGAGCGGGCAAACGTGAGCGCGCGGCCGACGCGTGCGTGGCAGCCGGGTGCGCGTGCGCACTGACTGGCGGCAGTAGAAGCGTGAAGAGACCTAGAGCACATTTTTAAACGGGTTTAGGTCAACTAGTCATGTATAAAATAATTGAAAGCTCAAAAACATTTAATTATATCTGTACATCAAGTCATTGACAATCCATCACACACCATACAATTCTTGATAAAGTCGGTCTGAAATTTCCAACATGTCCAATCCCCATAAATCGAAAATGGGAAATTCGATCGGATTTATCGATTGAAAACAAAGAAAAGCTCTCGATTTTGCGGGACAACCGATCAAAATTATTGAATTGGTGAAAAACTGGAACTTTTAATTGTATGGTGTGTGACCACCTTAAAGGGACACTTAAGTCAAAAAAAAAAAATGAGTTTTACTCACCTGGGGCTTCCAATAGCCCCCTGCAGCTGTCCGGTGCCCTCGCCGTCTCCCTCCGATCCTCCTGGCCCCGCCGGCAGCCACTTCCTGTTTCGGTGACAGGAGCTGACAGGCTGGGGACGCGAGTGATTCTTCGCGTTCCTGGCCACAATAGCGCCATCTATGCTGCTATGGCATATATCATATACCATATAGCAGCATAGAGGGTGCTAATGTGTCTGGGAACGCGAAGAATCACTCGCGTCCCCAGCCTGTCAGCTCCTGTCACCGAAACAGGAAGTGGCTGCCGGCGGGGCCAGGAGGATCGGAGGGAGACAACGAGGGCACCGGACAGCTGCAGGGGGCTATTGGAAGCCCTAGGTGAGTAAAACTCATTTTTTTTGTTTGACTTAAGTGTCCCTTTAAGTGTGCTGGCTGTCCCAGCTATCACTTCTCCCTTACTTCCCTTGCCCATCATAGGTAGCTACAAGTATTAGGTAGCCAGAAGTACCCTCAGTATTAAGTAGCTAGAGGTGCCCCAGACTAAAGGAAGATCTCATAAGTGAAATGCCGAGAGCAGGGTGAGTAACATCTCATTTACTCTCTGCTCGAGGCTCTGCATAGGGAAGGAGGGAGGTACTAGGGGAGGGGAGTCAGCCTCCTTTCCATCATCAGGCGCCCGTAGGCATGTACCTACAGTGCCTTATGGTAAATCTGGATAGATATATCTATATATATATTTATATACACAAGGTATGCAGCATCCTTCACTAACTAAGTATATAGGGCTTGAGAGAGTACTCTACTGAATTGCCATGGTTGGTTGTGCTATGCTCCACAGCAGAGCATGATACACAGTTTGGGGGTTGTGGCACCAATGAGGTCAGATCAAATGAGGGCTCTCAGAAGTACTAACAGGAATGAGTGCCCGACTGGTTTCAGGATCTGTTAAAGGGAATCTGAAGTGAGAGGTACTGTATATGCAGGCTGCCATATTTATTTCCTTTTAAACACTACCATTTGCCTGGCTGTCCTGCTAATCCTCTGCCTTTAATACTTTAAGCCATAGACCCTGAATGTAGATCAGTTGTTTCTGACAAAAATCTGTCAAGATTAGCTACATGCCTGTTTCAGGTGTGTTATTCAGACACTACTGTAGCCAAAGAGATCAACAGTTCTTTCAGGCAACTGATATTATTTAAAAGGAAATAAATATGGCAGTCTTCATATTCCTCTAGCTTCACGTTCCCTTTAAAGTAAGGCACATGGCATGGCCTGTTTCTTATGCTGACCCTGAGGACATCCAGTGTTCACACTCTGAACACTCTCTTCTAACTGACCTTCAGGAGAAGATGAATGACAATTGGATAAAATGAAATCCTAACAAACCTGAGGTTCTTGTCATCAGAGATCAGCGCATGGCAGCTATACAGTTCCATTCTCAATTAGCAATACTGAAGGTAGGGAGCTCAGACCTAAATAGCTCTGACTTTGTGTGGTGCTTGGGTGTACTGATCAATGGGGAACTAAACTTCAGGAATCAAATTTCAGGTGTTAGGTTTTCTTTTTTCACCCAAGAAACATTGCAAAAATTAAGCACCTCATACCTCCAGAAGTTCTTCCAACCTTTTCCACAAGCCTTCATCATACCATGGATGGACTACTGCAATGTCTGCTATGCAGTCCTTCCAAATAAAGACCTACACCACCTGCAGCTAGTAGACAATGCTGCCACAAGGCTGTCAACAAGCCAACCCGTCATTGCCACATAACAGCAATCCTTAGCTCACTACACTGGCTACCCATACAACTGAGACTCCCCCTAAAACTGGCCTACTAGCATTCAAATGTGTACACAATTTAGGCCCTAGATGCCTGAAGGATTTGTTGCACAACCTCAGATCCACACAATCTAATAACTTTGTCACCCCTTGTGTGCACCTTCAAACTTTTGGAGCTAGAGCCTTCTGTCATGCTGCCCCTACTCTTTGAAACTCCTTAACACACTCAATCAAGACAACTCCAGCCCTGGAGGCATTTAAATACAAAATGAAAAAAAATCTTGTTAAGTGTAATGATCCGCTCAGCTGGATGCACTGGCAGACAGCTGTTTGACCATTCCTCTAGTCTGTGGGCTGCAGGTCTCTGCAAGAGAGACCTGTTTTTCCATTACAAGTTTCTGGTCTGTTCTGCTGCTGAGGAATTTGCATACACTCGTTATGCAAATCCCTTACCTGCCTCCTTTGATGACTGGCAGTATAAAGAGCTATGTTTCCCAGAGTTCTTTGCTGGTCATAAGAGTTAGTCCTGTGGAACACTCACGTGGAGTGTCAGCCTTGCTCTTTGTTTGAAGATTAGCCTAGAGTAATTCCTGGAACTGCACTAGGCAGTTTCCCTAGTGCAGTTAGGATTGCATATCTGTTTTGTTTGTCTGTTGCGATTGTCCTGTCCCAGCGGTGGTCGACAGGAAATCGTTCTGTGTGTCTGGGTGCTAACCGGAACAGCAGTTGTTACTGGTAGCCCCTTCTGATCTGTTTTCCTGGATCGCACTAGCCTCTTGCGCTAGTGCTGTGGATCCTTCTGGTCTGCTACTCACTTGCTGTACTTGGATCGCACTAGCCTCTTGCGCTAGTGCTGTGGATCCTGTCTTCCTGGATCGCACTAGCCTCTTGCGCTAGTGCTGTGGATTCTATCGCTCGCTTATTCCTGTTTTTGTGTATCTGTCTTGTCTGCTACGAACGCTTGCTGGAGGCTCGGTGAGGTAACCGTTAAGCAAGCGCTCACGTCCTCTGTTTCATGTTTGTCTGTCGGTGGTTAGTTAGGCATGCTTGTCTCTGTTGTGCTTATCACGCAGAGACTGCGCATAAACGCATGCACTGTTGCGAATGAGTGCGGTGTTCGCGTTTAGCTAGCGTTTGTTATTTTCCTTATCTTCTTATTGTATGATTTGCTGTGCCTTTTCTACTCTCGTGCTTTGCCTTGCTGTGGCCTTGTGTCACCTCGGGCATGCGCCTCTCTCGCGATTGCGTTCCTACTTCTTATCTGCTGTTGTGTATGCACCGTCGCGGGTGGGCGACTAGTTTGGTGCACACACATACAATCTGTCCCTGTGCTCATTCTCTTCCGCAATCGCTTCTCTTGCATTTGCGTTCTCACTTGGTTTCTTCTGTTGTGTGTCCACCGTCGCAGGTTGGCGGCTAGATTGGTGGACATACATACATTCCTCATCTGTGCTTATTCGGTCTTGTGTCGCTGTTAGCAATCGCCATCTCTGGCGATTGCCTTCTCGCTTTGTCTTCATGGTTGTGTGTTCATCGTCGCAGGGTGGCGACTAGTTTGGTGGACACACATACCCTCTGTCGATTTGAACTCTCTCTTTCAGGGTTATCTTGCCCTGCGTTTCTTCCCTTCGTGCAATTCCTGTCTGGCGTGTGTCGTAGGGCAGAGGAGTTGTTCCTCTGCACTCCACAGCACCACCTGCCGACAGGAATTTCCCTCTACAGGTGCATTGCACCTTTTGCTGGGTTTCCTCAAATTACACGCTTGTGGAGGATTTCCGCAGTATCAGCGCACGTCTTGTGCGCTGATCACGGAGAGAATTCCACAATCGTTACATTAAGTCATGCATTTATAAATACATAACTTTTCATCTGTAACACATTGCACCTCACAACTACTGTATGTATTGCAGGAAGTGAAATATTAGTTGGCAGATGCACAAGTTGTTATCCATATTTTACTTATCCATTTTTCTTACCCTTTATACTGTGAAAAAAGCTCAAAACGTCTGGCTGAGTTCCTGATTGTGTCAATATGTTGACAAGATGATGCCTACCAAGATGCCTGCTGGGCAATTTACATAAACAGAGGCTGCAAGTGGATCCACCCACTCTTGGCTTCTTTATAGATATGTGACTAAATAAACTGTCTCTTTTTCTCTCATTAACTCTTTACTGAAGAAAATGAACATGTACAGATGGCACCATTGATACAGTATAAACAATGGTCCTTAGTTAGAATGCTGAATATACTATGAAAATTCCATTACACAGTTGGCAATAACAATAGAGCATTAGGTTAAAAAAAGCCTAATGGAAGTAGTGGTCCCAATTTCTATTCCATAATGATTCCATAGTTTGCAAGACAATGCTTCTATTTATCAGTTTTAAAGAGAGTCTGAAGCCAATGTAAATACTTGTTTTTACCTGTTATTTATGTTGGAATATGAGCAGTGCTAGAACGCAGCATTCCTGTGGCAGAACGAGGGCTTTATAACCCCCAAATCTCAGGGCAAAATTCCACGACTTTCTAGGTCATGGATTTTGATGCCTGGGGAGGCAGAGCTTTGTGCTGTAGCTTTGCCTCTACTGTTGTCAATCTCCAGGCGTATCTCCGCCTCTCCCCGATCCTCTTAGTGAAAGAAGATTGAGAGGGACGTGTAGAGGCAGAGATTGGCAGAGATTGATTCCAGTAGAAGCAAAGCTACAACGCAAAGCTCCCCAATTTTTTTCACCTGGGGATTTAGGGGGTATAAAGCCCTGATTCTGCCACGGGAATGCTGTGTTTTAGCACTGCTCATATTCCTTAACATAAATAACAGGTAAAAACAAGTATTTAAATTGGCTTCAGATTTTCTTTAACAATCGACAGTAGTAAGTCATCATTGTTATGTATGACATATTGATCTATGCATATGTGATATGCTCTGAATATAAAATTACAACTTTACCCAGAATATTTAAAAGCCATTTTCCACAACGTGTCATCGTTTGACACATGGTGGTGTTACCTGATGGTGAAAAAGTGACATGTCACGTCTGAGGATGGCAACCAATGCGTTTAGATGAAACTCCATAGTGGGGTTGCCTGTAGACCACCTGCGACGAGCGCTAGCTAGCTCCCGGGCGGTAAGTGGCAGCAGATGATAGTCAGTGATTTCAACACCTTCAGTCTCCCGTGGAAAAGAAGTGTTCTGCAATGAGCCATTAATTCCGATGGGTGGAGGACATGCATATCTCATGCGAGCCAGGATACAAAATTTCTGTCTTAAAGATCTGAACTGATTCTAAGCAGAAATACTCATTTAAAAGACAACAATAAGTAAGCTGTTATATTAAAGTTTTCCAAATTTTTCATCAAATGTCATATCTGGATAATTTTGTAAATTAAAAGTACTAAAACCAGTAGCAATGTTCGAGGATTTCTTACCTCATAAGTTTTATAAGAGAGGATCAAATCAAATGTGATTGTAGCACATGCAATAGCTTGGGTACCCTATAAAATTAATATATGAGGGAGCAAATGATTACAACCCTCGTCTGGACTGAAGAAAAGTTAGTGCCTTCTAGTTTGCGGGTGCACCCACAGTAAGAAATCATCTTTAATAAATCTAGAACAAACTAAATTTATTATGAAAAAGTTCTCTTTGTGAATGCATGTGCAGGACTGAAGTCACAGTCTTCCGTTTTGTACCTTCAATCCTATAAAATCACCCAAATGGGGTTTCCAAATGCTTTACACATAATAGCAAAAATAAAAAAAAAATCCAGTTCAGGTGTGCTGGGTGACTTCTTCAGTGTTCTCCACTGTCTTCAAGCCTCAGCAATTTATCTCCATTGTCTTGATGTAGAAGCCATCAGATTTTCATGAAATGCCGCTAACTTTTCTCTTAACCAGTCACTGGTGCTTGTGGTCAGATTATCAGACATTAATTATGAAATAAATGACTGGGAACACTGAAAAATTGCTTGGGTCTATACAGAAATGGACAATGTACCCTACAGCATTCAATTTGCATAACATTTTATCCAAAAAATTCACTACTGAAAATTCGATCAGATTTGAATGAATAAAAAAAACAAAAAAAAAACTAAACAAATGTACAGAACAATTGAAAGATTTTCTTTTTTACATGGTTTAGGAAATCAGATTAGAAAACAGCTTTTAAACGTGAAGCAGGTGTCTTGCAGCCATTTACGTGTATCTTAGCCCATTCTTCATGGGCAAAAGCCTCCAGTTCAGTCCCATTCTTAGGCTTGCGCGCTGCAACTGCTTTCTTTAAGTCCCACCAGAGGTTTTCAATCGGATTTAAGTCTGGTGACTGCGGTGGCCACTCCAAAATGTTCCAGCCTCTAATCTGCAACCATGCTGGACTTGGAGGTATGCTTGGGATCATTGTCCTGTTGAAAGGTCCAACATCTCCCAAGCCTCAGGTTTTCATCCAATATCTCCTGGTACTGAAGAGAATTCATGGTACCTTGCACATGCTGAAGCTTCCCTGTACCTGCAGTCCCAAAGCATGATTGACCCCCTGCCATGCTTCACAGTAGGCAAGGTGTTCTTTTCTTCATAGGCCTTGTTCTTCCTCCTCCAAACATAGCGTTGATCCATGGGCCCAAACAGTTCTAATTTTGTTTCATCAGTCCACAGAACACTATCCCAAAACTTTTGTGGTTTGTCCACATGACTTTTGGCATACTGCAGTCGACTCTTCTTATTCTTTGGAGACAGTAAGGGGGTGCGCCTGCCTGGGAGTTCTGGCACGGAGGCCTTCATTACGCAGTGTGCACCTTATTGTCTGAGCTGAAACTTCAGTACCCGCATCTGACAAATCTTTTTTCAGTTCCTCAGCAGTCACACGGGGACTTTTCTCCACTTTGCGCTTCAGGTAGCGCATAGCAGTCGAAGTCAGCATCTTCTTTCTGCCACGACCAGGTAGCGCTTCAACAGTGTCCTTTGCTTTGAATTTGCGAATGATGCTTTCTATGGTGTCTCTTGGTATGTTTAACATCTTTGCAATATTCTTATAGCCATTGCCCTTCCTGTGAAGAGAAATCACCTCTTCTCTTGTCTTCCTGGACCATTCTCTTGACTTAACCATGTTTGTAAACACACCAGTAAATCTGCCTTATTGGTGCTTATTATGCTTGATTGCTGCTCGTTAACATCCACAGGTGTTTTCAATACCTGATCGAAAACACTTGAATGAACCTCTGTTCTTAAGAGTGGTAGTCTTTAAGGGGTTGAATAATTGTCAATGAAGAAATCACACAAAAAACATTTAATACTGTATTACAAAAACAATTGATGTCATTTTAGTTGCATTTGGTTCTTTAAAAAAGTCATTGTAAGATTTCATTCTGATCACAATTACAAATGTACACTAAATTCCCTAAAACCCTTTACAGCATTGGGGGTTGAATAATTTTGAACACAACTGTATATATGAAATAGGAACCCTTTGCAGGTGTTTTGGATTAATTAGCTGATTTGAGTGACACTTTGAGCTTAGAATATGGGATTCTCATAACTGTAAGTCATAATCACCAAAATTATAACAAATGAAGGCTTGAAATATCTGTGATGAAGCTATTTCATATATTAGTTTCACCTATTAAGTTGAATTACTGAAATAGACTTTTGCATGATATTCTAATTTTTTGAGTTTCACCTGTATCGCTATCATAACCTTAGATAAAATTCTGCAGGCAAATTCTGCATTTTGTATGAGTATTAGAGGTATGGAAAACATTCAGTATTGACCTTCCAGGAGGAATGCTGTCACGCTAGTTTGTCCTTCAGCATTGTGCTTGCATTCTGTAGCAGCTTCTATAAAAAAAAAAACACGTATGCCCCTGTACTCATTGTACAAATATGGGGTGGGTGTGGAGCTGCAGAACTCTCTGAAGACTGTACACATAAATATGATGCCTACATATGCAGGGAACACTATGGTGAGGACCATACACTTACACACAGATATGCTTATGGATGCATATCCAGTTTTGCCTTATTTAGACCAACAACAAACCCCTCCTCTGACTGAAGCCCCCATGTGCAGACACTTCCCTGATCCACGTGCAGCACCCTATGGGTAGCAGAACCCTCTTCCTTGTGCTGTCACCTTCCAATGTGCAGAAGCAGAACCATACATGCAGTGAACCTCCTCTACCATATGCAATTTCCCATCCTATGTGCAGCACCCCATGCATGTCAATCTTTCTCTTCTCTGTGCAATTTTGTTATTCCTTCCTGTATGACATCCCTCCCAAGTTGTGTTCTGTGTGGCTTTTGCAGAAAGTCCTGGGTCCAGATTCTTTGCAGTGGCCTATATAAAAACACTTGGCCTGCTATACTCAGTGTACAGTCTAGGGGTGGGGAGGTATACACATAACTGAACAAACAGATCCGATGCTGGGTGCAAGTGAACATAGAAGAGGCAGTATGCTCAGATGTACAGAATATGTTGATGCTTAATAAATCAATAATATGGTGCTGGGAAGTGTTCCATACGGATTTCTGGTGCTGGGAGAAGCAAGGTACATTAGCAAGTGACTAAGCATACATATGTGAAGCTGACAGATGCAGGTAATACATATGAAGACTATACACACAGATCTGTTGCTACAAATCAGCACTGGTACAGGAAGAATATACAATACATGTAAATCTGGTGAAAAGACCAGGATGTCAAGAGAGCGGTCTTGTGGGTTACAGGGTATGCACTGAATAGGCAGGACAAGTGGTTAGATTTTCATAAGGATGGCAGCACAGAATCCTTGATCTACATGGCTGAACAGACTCTTAGTCTGTTTAAGTCTGTTCAATCAAAACTTGAAGTAAGAGGAATATGGAGGCCAACTGGCGGGCTTATGATTTGGCTTTGGTAGTTTCTAAATCACACACCTGCAACAGACATGCAGCAAGTAGATTCCCAAAACCTAGATCTGCATACTTTTTCTAGGTCATTGACTGAAAGCATTAACGGCAGATGATCAAAACAACCTTTTTCTAAAACAAGGTAAGGAATAACAATTTCCATATTTATTTCATGTTCCTGTACATTTTTTCAGCCAGAAAGCAAAAGATAGCACTACATATAACTGTATTTGTTCTGTTATCACTGTCAGTTGTTAAAATACAAGGTACTATTTGCTGTAACCTGTTTATTATAGTACTATATTGGCTAACCAACATGCAAAGACATATCATTATTAACACTAATTCTAGTAAGTACAGTAAAATCCCAGTTATCCAAAATCAGGGCAGTTTCTGGCCATTTTTTCACCCAAGACAAAGCAGCTATTACTTGCCCCCCCCCCCCCCCCCCCCTGAATATGAAGCTGTAGATTACATTCATTAGCTTTGATGACAATTTGATAGGTTAGGTAAGTCTTTAAATGATATACATATTATTACCTGGCCAGATACGTATCACTGGCTCAAACTCGCTCAACCCACCAAAACCTTCCTATAGAGTTGAATGGTAGTGAGAGTGTGTAGCCACTTATTAAAAGATTAAATATACTGTTTGTGTGAAGTCTTGGTCTTTACAGGTTAACATATTGTCTTGGAAATGTAAAAGAGCTGCAACAATCAATACACACCAAATCAAAACAATAACAGCTCAATTAGTTCATGACCAGCACCTGCCATTCATTGCTAAGCTACTCAGGCAACCTTTGTTAATAGTGTCAATAGTGCTCATTCAGGTGTTAAAACTACCAGCCACCATGCATGTTTGTTTGTCCACCGAAGCACAATTTAAAAAATAAAAAGTACCAAATGTGTCCCAAAAAACTGATGCAGGGCAGGCTGTCTGAAATGTTGCTGCCTATACAGAACAAACAAACTAAAAGATAATCACACAAATTTTGAACCAATATGAACCACCCATTGATAACATCTGGTTCATGTTTCACATTACCAAACACTTTCTAAGTGTGAACCTTGCCTAAGGTCAAAGAAAGGATTGTTTTCTATACTTTCTAGAACAACTGAAAGTGCAGAAGGGGGTCTTTGCTTTTTTATAATAGCTAGAGCTGCTGGTGTAAATATATGGAATGTGCTACTGTTTTAAATTAGCAGCTGAGGTTCTTTATTTAGCACAAGTGTTGCATTGTTCCTTCTCAGATTTGTGTTGTAATAACACATGGGCATATGCTCTCCAGAACTTACACAGCAGATTTAGAAGACAAATGTAGAAGGAAGAAAACCTACAATGCACAAATGAAACCCTTTCTGTTGGAGGAAAGATATACTCTAACCAAAGTCTGTTCTCGCCAATCCCTTCACCATCTGTGTATAAAAGGTACAATATATTTAAAAAGATTGCTCAGAAGAAGTATTATGTGACCACTGGCCAACTAATACATGTCCTGTGCTAGAGGACTGGTGCTGCTTCTAGAGTCAATAGAGTCATAGGTCCTTTTGGGAAGGGTTGGCTCCAGGATCGCATGAACATGGCTGAGATCAGTTAATGCAGGATGAAACTCTATAAATGACGAATTAAAAAAAGCAAACATTACTTGGCACTCTCACAATAAATATACTGTATCGGTAACACATTGTCCGAAGCCTGGCACCATGGTAAATAGTTTCCTTTTTCTAATATTCATCCAGGATGAGCATCTATCTTGAGCTCACTTCTACATTAAAAATGAAAATGCTCCAAAATCACAATTGCACCGAAAATTGTTCCAAAATTGCAATCGCAGCAAAATCGCAAATGTAGGAAAAATGCACAAAAAACATAAATGCAGAAAAGTCTACTTCCTGCTACTCGGCATAGATCACTGGGACTGCAGGAACACACTTCTGAATGTGCAATTATTTATTGGCAGGGAAATGGTTTAAATACATTTGAATTAATGCTGAATTTTATTATTTTAAAACCTGTACTTTATCCCACTAAGGTAGTCCAGGTTGCGGTGAAGCATTAAGTGCCAGATTCTAGCCTGAATATAGTGTTGTAGGTGTGGCATCAGGATAATATAACAAAGAGAAATACTCACAAACCTGGGTTGCTAGCTTAGCAACCACAGTATAGCATGTGTGGAGAAAGAATGTCTACACTCAGGGTAGTACCATATTCTGGATTCTAGATGGCCACTCTCCAAAAAACCTAGATATACATGGAGGGATATCCTAGGCTAGGGGATCCAGTAAAGCAGAAGTAACAAAGCAAAAAGGGAGGAGGTGTACAAAAAGTATAAAAAAGTTAAAAACGGTTTAAAAAGATTTGTGGCTTCCTGGCCCCGGAAAATGTGTCACTCGTGGCCAGTCAGCACATGTGCAGTCCAGCCAGGCACAATCCCTTGCCTCGTTCCCGTCGTCGGGAGCGTTCTGTGCCTGCGCAGTAGTACTGCACAGGTGCAGAATGCTCCAGGCGACGTGATCACGGTGGGAGCGCATGCTCGGCCAGGCCGTTGACCAGAGGATTTTCCGAGGCGAATTGCGGGCAAATGGAGAGGGAGAAGAGGACGCCATGGGACTGATCAGGCCGGAGGGGGCTGGAGGAACCCCAAGTATGTATATTTTAATGCTAATCCCCCATCTCAGGTTCCCTTAAAACACTTAAAAGGACAACATGATTCACGGGTATACCCCGCTACCTCAGGTCAGTACAGTGCATAGGGGGTAAGTCCACCCTTCCCTCCCTTTTATATTAGTGCATGCCGACCATGCTTTGTAGTGGGAATGAGCGGTTACAGTACACTACTAAAGGCCACACTTAAAAAGCCTTTTTCTATACAGTTACTTAATCAGCCTGCCTCACAAAGCAGTTGTCTGGCATGTCCATATCCACTACAGACAACTTAAAGCCAGTGTTACTCGACATATAAAAACAAAAGTCAGATATTCACCTAAGGAGAGGGAAGGCTCTGAGTCCTAATGAGCCTTCCCTCTCCTCTCCCGATGCCCTCAGGATCCTCCGTTCAAATCCCCTGCCGTGGGGGACTTTGGAAGTCTTCGGGAGCCGAGTCCTTCCGAAGACAGACGGATCCATACTGCGCACGCGCGAGTGCGTCATAGAGGGTGCTCACGCATGAGCAGTATGGAGTGGCCCGTCTTCGGGAGCCCGAGTGCTCCCGAAGACTTCCATAACCTCCCTTCGGCGGCGGAAGTGGCAGTATTTGACCAAACTGGTCGAATACTGCTACGGGGGATCCTGAGCGGGACCGGGCACCGGGAGAGGAGAGGGAAGTCTCATTAGGACTCAGAGCCTTCCCTCTCCTTAGGTGAGTATCTGGCTTTTGTTTTTATAGGTCGGGTAACATTGACTTTAAAGAACTGCAGTTATGTTGTCTAAAAATATTGTAATGACCTGGGAGGGTTTGTGTCTTTTTCTATGACAAAAAGGCTAGTTTTACACTTGATTTTTCTCCTGCCGCATTCCACTGCAACGCAAAAAACAACAATCATATTAGCCTGTGACAGAGTGCACTGACAGGGTAATATGCATGGGCACCCCCCCACCCTCCACCCCCGCTCTGTGACATATAGGAAGTACGTCACTGGGATTCCCGACGGTCTGCGTTTGCGCACTGCAATGCATGCACCACGCTCCTGCGCTTATACTTACCATCTACAGATGATGAGTGGATTAACGTGAATGTTATGTTATGCACTATGCTGGATTTTGAGCACAAGAGTGTTTTTTGTATATAGTATACACGCTATCATTCATAAAAGTATGTTCGGTAAAAAAATCCGGGCGGGAAAATACTGCATTCGGTATTTTAGACTTCTGTGTGCTAATTCATAAAAATGTTTACAGTTGCAATAGAAGTTCAGTGATTTCCCAAACTAAGCTGGTGGTAAGACAAGAAGCTGCCTGAGTTGATACATTTCCTCCGTGCAGAGACAGCATTACAATAAAAGAGGCATCCCCAACTTCCCTTTAGATGTGCATTTTTTTTAATCACTTCAGGACTCAGCCTTTACCACCCCTTAAGGACCAGCGCTGATTTCTAAGATCTGTGCTGGGTGGGCTCTACAGCCCCGAGCACAGATCAAATAACAGGCAGAGCGACCAGATCGCCCCCCTTTTTCCCCACTAGGGGGATGATGTGCTGGGGGGGTCTGATCGCTCCTGCATGCGTGTGGGTGGCGGGACACCTCAAAGCCCCCTCCATGGCAGGATTCCCCCTCTCCCTCTTCTCCCTTCCTGCCCCGGAGATCGGAGGCTGCACAGGAACGGATCTGACCTGTGCAGCCTCTAACAGGCTCCTGCCTGTCATGTGACAGTAATCCCCGGCCAATCAGCGGCCGGGGATCGCTGTCACATGACAGGCAGGAGCCTGTTAGAGGCTGCACAGGACATCGGAGGCTGCACAGGACATCGCTGATCTAGTACAACGCTGCTACTGTTAGCAGCGTTGTAAAAATGTAAACAAAGCGGATTATTTCCGCTTGTGTTTACATTTAGCCTGCGAGCCGCTGTTTCCTGATTAATTAGCCTTCAGCCGGCGACGCAGATGTGCGTCGCTGATCCTGCAGCTACCACTTTGCTGACGCGCGTTATGAGTGGGCGGTCGGCAAGTGGTTAAACTGCCTCTGTTTGCCCTGAATCTGTCTATTAGTCCTTCTAAACAATCTATTTAATTGCCACAGCTTAGACAAACTTCAAGAATTGTTAAACATGCAGGCTTTCTGATGTAAAAAACATGAAAACAGGTACCCAAGAGGTTAAAAAACACAGCCTGGGGTATTCTGGAAAGCCTTTTTTGTTCTGCTCTCATGCTGCTGCCTGGGGAGATCTGTCTCCATTAACTTTGCTCTTATCCGCACCCTTATCACCTCTTCAAAGCAAGCGGTATTCTTTGTCCCAATACCGCCTGCTCTAATCTTTATGAATTGACATTTAGTGTGTTGAGATAATCACCTGCACAAGACGGTAATTTACCTTACTGTTCAGGAATTTTAGCTTTTCATGCGGTAACAGCTTTTATGAAGTGATATTTTGCTAAGTGGTCGGTAAAGTCAGCCGTTTTCAGCATTACCGCATGCGGAATGCTTTATGAATGATAGCCTATGTGTGATATTTTTTTATGTTTATTTTTGGATTCAATAGGTTTTTAGGAACATTATACAGATCAAGAAAAAGCACCAGCATTGCAAGAAGATATGTGTGACCGCAGTTTTTTCAAAAGAACTTGGACCTTTTTTTTTCATTTTTATGTTGAGTTAATTGGGACTGCAAATCACGGTGTGGAGGTAAGTCTAATAAGGAGTTTAGCTTATGCACAATTTTTGGGTTTGTGTAATTTTGCTTACAGGTTAGCACAATCGTGGACTATACCTTCTATATTGTGTGTATGATTTATGTAGATTAAAAGAGCGCACTTGAATATTGTTACATAATGCAGACAAGCATGACGTTTCGGGCTGGAGCACTCTCAGGCAGTTGAGAAAGGGCTCCTGCTTGAAACATCATGCTTGTCTGCATTATATACTCTGCAGAATAAAACAAATTGGTCCACAATTGTGGTTGAGCTGGGGTCTTATCTGTTCACAGTACTAAAGATGTCACCGCCCACAAAAAATGTAAGAACGTAAATCCGGGAGAGGAAAGAGTTTACAATAGGCAAACAATGTCTAAAAATGTATAAAGTAATATTGTTAAAAAATAAGCAATTTTATTAATCATGTTATTTTCAGTACTGTTCCTCTTTAACTCATACTGTTACACATTTTGGGCCAATGTTTAAGGGATCTCAGGAGTTCCAGTTACACAATATTGAGAGTGGGAGTGCTTATCTAATCTCTCTGATTTTGGGACCATTGAATTATAAACTCCTATTATCAGGTACCTTACCTGGCAAGAGGATTTGCCTGAGGAGCTGCTGTGCCCACCAGTGGTAGGGATAAAGCGTTGGTGGGCACAATGGACACATTCAGCACTGTAAGAGCCTTCTCATTCTGAGGTACCTGAACAGATAGAAATGATCTGCTAGTCGTAGCACTTTTATAAAGCAATGCCTCACATCTAAGTAAAACTTACTATAGTGAATCGATCCTGAATACAAGCTTCAATAAGGTGCAGTAACCACAGTAAGTTATATGCTGATTATACAGCCTAAACTAAAGTTTACTGCATCAGGCCTGCCACTTTTTTTTGCTTTCTAATGAATGAAGAACAAAATGATCAAATCATGGTATCCTAGACTAGTGTTTCTCAACAATATTTTGGTATGCACCCCTTTTGAATGTCTGGGATTGCCAAGTACCCCTTAAAATAGAAGAGATTATCTCAAGGAATCCTTGACACAGGTGTACATAATAGTAATACACAGTAATGGTTTCTAAACAGTTTACAAACATTTACTTTTGCTTTTAATTAGCTAAAATGCTAATTTGGTGTTGTTGTTTATAAAGGAGTATACATTTCTAAAATCTATTAGGCCACGGTTGTCGACCTGGGGTGGCACAGATGGGGGTGACCACAGAGCTAATGTCACGTTAAAAAAAATTAACCTATGGATCCATGCACATTGGTCTGTTAGAATGGTTCCGTTCCGCTCGATCCACTGAACGGACCACAAATTTGGTTCGGCAGCAATTTGTCTGGACCGCTGAGCCCAGTGGAATGGGAGCAATGAGAAAACTGAATGTTTCTTCACACTAATGAAGAAAAGTTGTAGCCAGCAAAATTCACTTTGCTGATGGGGGGTGTAAATGAGGAAACAGAACAGAAGTAGTGAAAGGAAAACGGAGTGAAAACAGATCCGATTGCCACTAATTGCCAGTGTGAACCGGGCCTAATAATTAACTACATCAAGCCCAAGTTCCCCCTGGACCCATCAGAAGTACCCCTTGGGGTACATGTACCACTGGTTAAGAAACTAGGTCCTGGACTACAACAGGTTTCTTTTTTGCTTATAAAAAATTCAGAGTATTTGCTTCCATGGTACACAACAATTATAGCAAGCTTTGCTCCTGTTAAATCACTCTGTATAGATGATATTGAGATGAGCCCTTTATCTGTGCTCTTTGTGGGGGATCATCTCTGAACATGCACTTCTGGAGATCCACTTTAAGGATGTGCTTTTATGTGAACTGTCTTGTGTGAAGAATCCAGGTTATTGCAGCAATTCAAGACGGCTAATTACAAGGCTTGGCTGAAGAGGCAGTTATATAATGCGGCCCATTTACCTGTGTGGTGACGCTCTCGTGTTATTAATAGCAATTCCTGGGAGGATTCATCGAAAGATTGTAATAAATCTCACTTTCCCTGGAGGAAAGTCACATGAGAGCCCAGATAGACGGAGCGCTATTGATCTGAGTATAGTGGGATGTATTACCAATGCAGGAGGCAGACGGTCCGGAACAAATAGAAGATATTCCTCTGTAAAGGGTAAATATCTATTTCTGTGATTAAATGATATCATTTCATTTCCATATGCTGACAATATGATCAATAACACTTCTGTGGAAGCAATGACTGAACTACACAATGCAGTTATCTCCAATACAATATAAGATGCAGCTTAAATATCATAAAAGACATGTATTAATACTTCTCAGGCAAACAGGCAACCTCTGAATATTTATTTCTGCATTTACATTGTGCTGACATCTTCCATAGGGCTTTACAGAGTACGTAGTCTTGTCACTAACAGTCCATAAGAGTGGCTCACAGTCTAATCCCTACCATAATTGTATATCCATCTTATGCTGGGTACACACCATTCATTTTCCCACTGGATCCACGGGTCGATCGGGATCGATTCGACTATTTCCGACATGCTCGATTCGGGCTTCGATTACTCGTCGATTTTGCATACTTAAGATGCAAATCGATGGCAGAAACGATCGAAGCCCGAATCGAGCATGTCGGAAATAGAATCGACCCGCGGATCGAGCGGGAAAACGCATTGTGTGTACCCAGCATTAGTCTTAGGCTGGATTGCTCATTGGTGTTAGCAGTCTGGTGCGGTCCTAGGGCCGCACTGCACCGCCATAAACAGGCCTTCAGGGAATACCGTGTTAATACGCGGTAATCCCTTTCTGGCCAACATCCAAACAGGAAGTGACGCTTGCTTGCGCTTACTTCCTGTTTTGGAAATATGGAAGCGCGTGGAAGAGTACTTTTCAAGAACCCCTGCGTCACCATAGACTTGCATTACTTCTGGTCCGCCACACGTCGCCGCACAACCACAAGGTAATGAAGGTTTGTCCGAGCGTCAGGGATGCAGCCATTATGTCACTTCCGTCGAATAACGCCGCACCGGCTCAGTATGAAAGTCCCCATACACTTTCATTGACCTGCGGTATGGTGCAGTAAAACTTACCGCAACACCCCAGTGTGAAACCACCCTGAGGCTATTTTTGTGTTAAGTCACATAAACCATCCTGAGGCTATTTTTGTGTTAAGTCACATAACTGCTTAGGAAATATGGGAATAAACTGGAGTGCCTGGAGAAAACTCACAGAAACACGAGGAGAACATGCTAACTCCATGCAGACAGTGTCCTGACAGTGGGAGACACAAGGCTCTGCAAGACCACCATGGCCATTTTTATCTGATGCATTTTTAAACTGTGGCCACCTCACCTGTGTTTCTATGGCCCCACCCCCATTAACTTTTAGAGGAAAAAAAAAACAACACAGCGGTTTTTCAGAGGAGTGGGTGGAGTTTTAAAAGAAGACTGATATATCGGTGAGCAGGTGAGTTTCTCCTCGGCATCTGCCAATTATAATGGAGCTAAATAGATACTTTAAATTGTAAGCCTTTGGCAAGATCCTACCTGATCATGCATCCTGCTCACAGAACAATGTGAACTTGAATTTCTCAGACTATTACTCCAGTGTATGTTGATCTGGCATTGTGTGTCTTACTGCTTATTACCTGTATTGCATTGCCTGTCACCCATATTATAGCAATAAGATAACAGAGGCGCCAAAAGGATAAAAGGGACTAAATGAGCTTAAAAACCAATTTGGTAATAGAGGAGGCAGTGGTGGACTTACCTCCTCCAAGCAGAACACACGACTGTAGATTTTCAGTCAAAAAACGTTTATTGGGTACTCCAAAATAAAGTGCAACGCGTTTCGCAGGTTAAACCTGCTTCCTCAGGCAATACAGATAGGAGTATAAAAGCATCTGCTAGTAACATCAAAGCTGAGCGCCTCTCAGGACAATCTCCCCACCTGCCTTGACAGTGGTTGCCTAATGGTAATCCTGGTTTGTGAGTATTACATTTTGAATTTTCCATTACCAGTACATACTACACTATATTGGGCTCTTGGTGTTCTCTTCTTATCGGTCACCCATATTATCATTATCTGTAACCTTATGTATTGTCCAGCATTGTGTAATACGCTGGCGCTATATAAATCCAATAAATAATACTAATAATAGCTGTCAGAACTGTCCATTACAGGTTTTCAAAGTTACAAAATTGGTAGTCTTTAACTGAACATCACAGAAATAATGTCATGAACACTACAGTATATCTATGGGTCTTCAGAAACAATCAGAAAACAATTGTAAATTCCCAAAAATAAATAAGTAACTTTTTTTTGTGTGGATACACCCAATAGACTTTTGGCCTGACACATTATGGTGTGGGTCTATTACAAAGTTACAAAATGCAAGATTTCCCTTCTATTAGTCAAACCATTCTAGATTATTGGTTTGACTGATAGAATGGAAATCTTGCATATTGTAATCCATAATCTAGTGTTTGATTTCGAAAAATCTTGATCTTGAAAAAAAATACTGTTGTGCCAGAAGTGAATGTTAGAGACAAAGGGATACGCACGAGAAGAGCCTGTAAGCAAGCACAAACAACAAAAATCATCCATCTGACCTCCTAACTAGCTTTTGTAAGAGATGACGGAGCCGCCGCCGGAACACACGTGGCAGCGGACTCCGCATCCCAGGCGGATTCCGCTCTGCTGCCGGCGGGGGCAATAGGGCAGGTGCCGGAGTCCGTAAGTCCGACGGACTCCGCCGCACGCTTGCTGCCCAGAAGGGTCCCCGCCCTCTCGCCGGCTCAGTGTCTCCGGGTAACGCGCGCGTGCGAGGAGACAGGAACTTTATTGTTCCCGAAAAGGAGTCAGCTGACCAGGCTGGTCAGCTGACTCCAGCAGTGCTGGGGATTGGCTGGGCGGCTGGGGGACGCTGCTAGAGCGTTCCCCAGCATAAAAGGAGCTGTCTGTCAGTTGCTCCTTGTCTGCTGTCGTGAATACACTTGTGTTAGTGCTCAGACCTTAGCTCAGTGCTCTGGTGTTGATACTAAGGATTTCACACTTTAGTTAGGATTGTATTTTGATATTGTATCTGTGTTTTGACTTCGGCTATCCTTGACTACTCTCTCGCTCTATGTTATTGTACCTTTGCCCATCTGATTCTTGTTGCCGACCTCTGCCTGATTTCCGATTACTCTTCTGCCTTCCGTTCCTGTACTGCTGCCGTCATCTCTTTTGCTGAACCCCTGCCTGTCTGACCTTTCTCCCTTCAGTGGAACGTCTCCCACTGGAGGGTTATCTCTGAGGCTTGCCTCTCCAAGACGCCTGCCCCAAGCAGACGATTACTGCTAGGGGTCGAGATTCCTCACTTTGCCTGGTTAGAGGATCTCACGCACGGGATTCCCATTCAGAGGTAACCACACCTCTGAGGAATTGCCGTGTGGTGGATATTTCCACACTTCCGTGATTTATATTACTGTCTTTATTGTGTTCTTTTGCTGGTGCCCAGAGGTTAGCAATATATCGGATTATCGGTGATACTGCAGATCATCAATAATCCGGTATATATCTGCATTCTTGGTGATACTGCAGATCGCCAATAATCAGATTCTCTCTGCGTGCTGACACCGATCGTTACAGCTTTATAGAGTACCTGAACTGAAGTGATATGATGAGATAAACAGGTGTATAGTCCCAAGTCTATATCGAAATAGGTTGTGTTCCTTTTTTTTTCTAACTGTAAGGGTTAAGAATTCAGGTATTTCAGTAAGGCTAGTTCCCACCTCTGTTTACTGGTCTCTGGTTTCTTAATTGCTCCAATATATGCATACTGCTTAAAGAGAAACCATAACCAAGAATTGAACTTCCTCCCAAACAGTAGCTGATACACCCTTTCCCTTAAGAAATATTTTCCTTTTCACAAATGGATAATCAGGGGGCTCTATATGGCTGATATTGTGAGATGAGAGTGTGATGTTAGGGCCATGGTTCTTTCATCACACTGCGGGAGCCTTGTTGCATTGTGGGAAATAACAGCTGTTTACAGCTGTTTCCAACTGCCAAAAAATCAAGCAGCATCTCCTTCCAGTGACATCACCTGCCAGCAGTAAAAAATGCCACCATGTGATAAATGTCAAAATGTAAATCAGGCAGAGGAAAGATTTTACAATGGGCAAACGCTGACTAAATCATTTATACTAAGCATTTATATCATTTATACAGGAGTTACACTTTAAGTCTCTGGTGTGCCCATCTCCTTTCTTGATTTCTGAATTAAGAACTTGTCTATGAAAATAAAACATTATCTTTAGTTGGGTTTGAGTCAGACTGTAACATACTTCTTACTACTAACAAGCCATAAAATTCTTGCATGGCTGAGAAACACTTCTGAGACTGAGCAGAGAATAGATACAAAAAAAGTTCAAGATGGGAGCTGTAGAACACTAAAAGACTGCAATTCAGGCGAGACAACAAAAAACATTACATTTACATTTTTAGCTTTAAAACACAAATAAAACTGTGGTATTGTAGTAATGCCATATTTAGGAGGAGAACTATAGGTCACAATGACTGCATAAATTCCTGAATAAGTCCCTCTCCTGCCATTTTTGCCTTGGAAAAATTAAAAACAAGTAAGCCCACCCACAATGTCTCCTTATAGCCCCCTATGCACCCCCTATGCAGAGTATTAATTGTAAGTATGCCTGCATCTTATAGTTGCCTTTCCCAGCTCTGGCCGCAGTCTTCCCATCTCTCCTGCAGCTTTGTAACGCTAGAGCTCCAAACTCACTGTCTTGTGACCACAGAGAAGCTTGGAAGTCTCGCGGGGTGTTCAAAGCTGCAAGGGAGGTACAAGGACTGCTACCAAAGCAAGGAGATGCATATAAAGCTAAGAATATGCTTCAAACTCCTACTCTGCAAAGGTGGGGGTGCATACAAGCCAAATACATAGTAGTATATGTAATAAAGTTGATCCCTACCTTTTTTGGGGGGCATACAAATGTCAGATTACCTACAAGTACAGTATATACAGTATTTATGTCATCAATATATAGTCAGTTTAAGTTTACTTGAAGGCTCATATACAATTTAAGACATCCAAAATGATTGGTACTGATTATTTTGGATGTCTTTTCAAATTGTGTACAGGTGTCCTCTACTACTGTCAACTACTTATTGGGGATCAGGCATGGTAGAAGGGCATGCTCGACTGCCATTACTGTTTCCTGCCAAAGGCAACAGACAGCTTGTTCCTTCTTGTCCTTCCCTCTCCTTTCTATAGAGCAGAACATGCTCTTTGGCAGATAGTCAAGCAGCATGTTTGTACAAGAATAGGCCGCCCAAAGTAATCAAGAATGATCATTTTAGAAGACCATTGCTGAAAGTATGTACTTGGCTTTAGCAGCCAGTCATATTTCAGCTCTCCTTTCTCTAGTCTCAGTTAAAATACTAGATTTGTGATTAATAATGACTGCTGATATTTTACAGTTGTCTGAATTTAATGCAGTATTGAATCAAATGACGCACTGCGTGATACAGACGCCACAGAACCCATTAGTGCTAACCTCTGTCATGGTCATGGTCACTTAAAACTCATAGCGGAGCAGCTAGCACCTCACACAGGACAAAGAACCTGTTCTACATTGTTCCCCTAATAGGGTACCGGCAGAGCTTTATCGGTTTGGCTACTTGCAGGTTAATGTCCTATTTGCTGCAGACATTTATCTAGAGAAGATTATCCAGCAGTTGTTGTATTAATTGTCTGCTTAACAGCTGGACAGCGGATAAAGTCATAAAACAGAAGAGACATGCCAATTATTGCAGAATTCTATTGAGCAAGCTTCCAAAACAGAATCTGCCAAATCTCCCGTGGGTAAATAATGAGAAAGAAGCAGGGGAGAGAAAGCAAAGATCACTGCAATATCTGCACACAGGAACAGTATATTCTAAACACACACAGGAAAAGGATTGCCTCCACACATAGGAACCAGTTTCTCTCTGCTGCCCATTGCTCAGTCATAGCTTTACATGATAGTAGCAGTAGGTTATTGTACCGTGTTAGCCATCAGTAAAAGCAAGAAGTTTTAAATCAGGATGATACCATTTATTGGCTAACTAAAAAGAATAAGAATAAGCAAGCTTTCGGCCTTGCAGCCTTCGTCGGGCAAGGCCGAAAGCTTGCTTATTCTTATTAGTTAGCCAATAAATGGTATCATCCTGATCTGATTTAAAACGTCTAGCTTTACATGAAAAACTGGGAATCCATCACACATTAGAGTCCAGGTTCTCCCTCCACTGTATTAATATACATTTCACAATCATGACCATATGAGCAGTACTTACTTACTATTTAAAGTGCAACTCAAGTTTCATTTTTTGCTAACATATACTGTTCTCAAAGCCATTCTGTAATCTAATGTTAAAAATAACCTAAGGCCCTGTTCACATTACCAAACGCAGATGGCTGTGCAATCTGAATGCAACGCCGTCTGCGTTTGCATGGTTGCGCGGCTGACTCCCATTCACTGTAGTGAATGGGACAGCCATGCGTTGGCATTGGGCAAAAAATGCGTGCAGCATGCATCCGCAGACCACACTGGTTTGCAATGCATGCAGTGTGAACATCAGACAGTGCAGTCTATGCACTTCTGATGTCGTGCGTCTCTGCCTCCTGCACGTGTTGCTGAAATCCGGACGGCAACGCATGGAGTGTGAACGGGGCCTTAGAAAATCTAGCATCCAGTCATCTGCACTTTGCTAGGCAGGTCAAAATATTATAAGTTGTGTTTCCTATCCTTCACTGAAATTGCCCACTGTTTTATGTACAAACCTAGCCAAATTATCATTTCTCTATCTGTGTGGTTGGGTCAGGAGGAACTTTTTTTTTTGCAACATAAACTTACCGTATGTTTCGCATCAGCAGTTAAGAATACTTGGCCTTTCTTTCTGCAGTTAGCAGTTTATTCACATGGGTAGGGAGTATGCAAACCTAAAACTGGATTCACACTGTGCTCAACGCATAACACACACATTATATTCTAAGTGAACCCCAATGGACACTGCACGTGCTAAACCATACATGCTGATTCTTGCATGCAGCAAATTAGAACACAGAGATATGCTTTGGCCCATACAATTGTATAAGCATTGAGTTGACGTACAGAATTATTCTACAACACAACTGATGCAGTGTGAATGCACCCTAAGGGTAATACAGGGACGCCAAACTCCTATTTGCAATTGTAGGTTGATCTTGATCCTGAAGATGCACCAGGCTCCAGGATCACTTCCCCTGTCTAGTTCAATTTGTATTATTATTTATTGTAATTGTAAAGCACCAACGTATTATGCAGCGCTGGACAATAAATAAGGATGCATACAATGGTCGGCAGACATAAAGTAGCACAAGGTTATACAGCATAGGACAATGTTATACAAGGCAACGCTGTACAAGAAACATGATAATACGACTTGGGAGCAGGTTGCAGAGATCAGTAATTCAAGTCTGAGTCTGTCCATGGGAAGGTGCACGTGATGAGGGTGCATGATCACATAGGATAAACTAAGGGACGGAGGGCCCTGCTGAAGGCTTACAATCTAAGGCAAGGGGGTAGGGACACACTAGGTAGGCTTTATAGAATTGGTGTACAGCAAAGGGAGTTATGGCATAGTAGGGGGTGAGTAGGCTAAGCGGTGGGTTTTGAGAGCTTGTTTAGAGGTGTTGAAAGATAGAACAAGTCTGACAGAAAGTTGGGAGGGAGTTCTATAGAGTGGGGGCGGCTCTTGAGAAGTCCTGCAGGTGCGCATGGTAGTGGGAAAGTAGCTCAATGGAACATCTTAATGTTTGCAATGTACATTTGTTTCCCTGCAGTGATTTTCTTCTACAGAAAAGTGGCGTTATTATACTTAAATCCTACTCTGACACCACCTTGACCATAGAAAGTCTCTAAGAATTGTGGGGGAGGTCTGTGAACTGGTGGAAATATGTAGCAAAATGTGAGGCTATAAGGACAAAGGGATATCTCTGGGAATAATGGGAGATCTCTGGAAACAGAAATCTCTAAAGAATGGTTGGTGATCTGTGGGAGCAGTTAGGAATGTTCACAAAACAAAAGATCTTTTAGGAACGAAGAGGGTTTTCTGTGGATGGTAGAAACGTCTGGCAAATGTCAGACATCTTTGGAGGAACATCTCTGAGTGGTTCCTATGTTCCAGTCTATGCTCTATGTGGCTTGTAAGTTTCTACTTGGCTGACACTCACTAATTTAAATTCAGAAGTTCTCAGTCGGGTGTACACCGCTGAGCTTGTGCAGAATTGTCATACATGTTTGGAGGAAGGAGGAACATCTCTGAGTGGTTCTTAAGTTCCAGTCTATGCTGTATGTGACTTGCAAGTTGTACTTGACTGACAGTCACTCATTTACATTCAGAGGTTCCCTGAATGTCGGGTGCACCCAGCTACGCCCGTGTGTCTCATCCAATAGTTCTTTGCTAGGGACACAGCCAGACACTGTAAGGAAAGACAGAAATACAGAGGGACAGAAAGATGTAACATATATTCAAATACTGAAGTGCAGACACACATCAAAAAGAGAATGAAAATAGTGAGGAATAATACAAAGAAATAGGCTTTAGTAACACTAGAAGGGCAGTATATTAAAGGCTCCCTGAGGCTAACAGAAGCAACGCACTGCTGCATCAGTGAATCTAGGGATAATGCTCTTCAGGGAAATGCAATGCTTTGCCAGTTAAGTGAGCGCAAAGGGCAATTTTCTGCAAGGTCAGTGAGTCTGATGCATTGCTTGACAGGGTTATAGACTATGTGGTAATACTGTACCACACCCCAATCAAGACTATAGGGAAAAGTAATGCTCTGAGAATTATGTAAACACAATGGGCCTGATTCACAAAGCGGTGCTAACAGTTAGCACGCCGGTGAAAAGCCCTTTATCACACCTAAACTCAGTTTAGTCATGATAAGTTTAGGTGTGATAAGTTTAGGCATGATAAGTTTAACCCCCTTGGCGGTATGAAAAATACCGCCAGGGGGCAGCGCAGCAGTTTTTTTTTATTTTATTTTTTTAAATCATGTAGCGAGCCCAGGGCTCGCTACATGATAGCCTCCCCAGGGGATGATGGCATCCCCCCAGCCCCGCCGATCGCCTCCGGTGATAGGCGATCAGGAAATCCCGTTCAAAGAGCGGGATTTCCTGGAGGGCTTCCCCCGTCGGCATGGCGACGGGGCGGGATGACGTCAGCAACGTCGGGACGTCATTGGGAGACCCGATCCACCCCTTGGCGCTGCCTGGCACTGATTGGCCAGGCAGCGCAGGGGTCTGGGGGGGGGGGGGGGGCGCGCCGCACCGGATAGCGGCGATCGGGCAGGTGGCGGCGGCGATCGGGGTGCTGGCGCAGCTAGCAAAGTGCTAGCTGCGTCCAGTAAAAAAAAAATTATGAAAATCGGCCCAGCAGGGCCTGAGCGGCACCCTCCGGCGGCTTACCCCGTGTCACACACGGGGTTACCGCTAAGGAGGTTAAGCACCAACTGCGTTAGCACCGAAGTGCACAGCTGATCAAAAGTTTTGCGCTAGCAAAGTCTGGTGCACTTCGCATAGAGTTTAATGGCGCTGCTTTGCGTGCGGGACTTTGCACGCTATCTACACTTATCTAAACTTAGCATGCCTAAACTTATCACACCTAAACTTATCACACCTAAACTTATCACGCCTAAACTGGCTTTTCACCAGTGTGGTGCAAAGGTTATCATGCCTAAAGTCTTTTAGGCGTGATAACTGAGTTATCACATTCACAAAGCGGTGCTAACAGTTAGCACGCTAGTGAAAAGCCCTTTATCACGCCTAAACTCAGTTTAGGCATGATAAGTTTAGGCATGATAAGTTTAGGTGTGATAAGATTAGGCATGATAAGTTTAGGTGTGATAAGTTTAGGCATGATAAGTTTAGGCACCAACTGCGTTAGCACCGCAGTGCACAGCTGATCAAAAGTTTTGCGCTAGCAAAGTCTGGTGCACTTCGCATAGAGTTTAATGGCGCTGCTTTGCACGCTATCTACACTTATCTAGACTTAGCATGCCTAAACTTATCACACCCAAACTTATCACACCTAAACTTATCACGCCTAAACTGGCTTTTCACCAGCGTGGTGCAATGGTTATCATGCCTAAAGTCTCTAACTGGGTTAGCCAGTTGGGCTCGATTCACAAAGCGGTGATAACCCAGTTAAAGACTTTAGGCGTGATAGCCATTTTACCATGCCTAAACTCAGTTTAGGCATGATAAGTTTAGGCGTGATAAGTTTAGGTGTGATAAGTTTAGATAAGTTTAGATCGCAAAGTCCCACGCGCAAAGCAGTGCCATTAAACTCTATGCGACGTTTTGCGCACCAGACTTTGCTGGCGCAAAACTTTTGATCAGCTGTGCACTGCAGTGCTAACCCAGTTGGTGCTAAAGTTATCATGCCTAAACTTATCACGCCTAAACTTATCACGCCTAAACTTATCGAGCTCGATTCACAAAGCGGTGCTAACCCAGTTAGAGACTTTAGGCGTGATAACCATTGCACCACGCTGGTGAAAAGCCAGTTCAGGCGTGATAAGTTTAGGTGTGATAAGTTTAGGTGTGATAAGTTTAGGCATGCTAAGTTTAGATAAGTGTAGATAGCATGCAAAGTCCCGCACGCATAGCAGCGCCATTAAACTCTATGCGAAGTGCACCAGACTTTGCTAGCGCAAAACTTTTGATCAGCTGTGCACTGCGGTGCTAACGCAGTTGGTGCTTAAACTTATCATGCCTAAACTTATCACACCTAAACTTATCATGCCTAAACTTATCACACCTAAACTTATCACACCTAAACTTATCATGCCTAAACTGAGTTTAGGCATGATAAAGGGCTTTTCACCAGCGTGCTAACTGTTAGCACCGCTTTGTGAATCAGGCCCATCATGCCTAAACTGAGTTTAGGCGTGATAAGGGGCATTTCACCAGCGTGCTAACAGTTTGCACCGCTTTGTGAATCAGGCCCAATGAGTGTATGGAGACTGATGCTTTGCAATGCTGGTGATCCTAGTACACATGGCTAATTTTGTGCCTATGTACTGTGTCTTCACTTATATGCCATAATACATTTTCCTTTTTGTCTGATCCATAAAAAAATCAACAATTTTATATGTATAGTAATTTGGGTTATCATGGTGCTCACTATGTGTTCCACCACTATGTGCCTACAAAAAACTCCAAACTACGCAATAGAAAAGTTCAAGTTTAAGGAGGTATTTAAACTGAATCTATACCATGCACCACAAAGTTGCTTTGTTGTGAAAATGCTCTACAGGGTTATTTAGATGAGGAAATTCTCAGTAGAGTTATTTTACTGTAGAATGGCTTAACAAAGCTGTTCTGCCACTAAAAATTCTCTGCAGGTTTATTCTGCTTCGGGAAATTTTCCTGCAGAACAATACTGCTCTTTGAAATTGGGGCTTGTATACATGAGCAATCCAGACACATTTTAAAGGGAACCTGAAGTGAGAAAACTCATTTTAATTTTGATACTCACCGACTCTGGATACAATAGAGCCTTCCTGGCCCTCGGTCTTTCCCGTCATTCTTGTGCCACTCCTGGTAGAAGTAATTTGGTCTGCTAGGTAGTTATGAAGACCTGTGCATCCGCTCTGCTTGCTAGCTTGTGCAGTATGGATGTGCTTATCTTCCACCACTGCTTGGGAACATAAGAAGCTTAGAAGGCTTCCTGAGGAAAACCAAAGACCTAGCAGATCGAATACCTTCATCCAGGGAGGTGGCACAGGAATGACTCGGTGGACCAGGACTGGCAAGGCTCTTTGATATCCAGAACCTTCCCTCTACCTAGGTCGGTATCAAACCTGAAGTGATATATTCTCACTGCACTGCAACTATAGTAGAACCCCAGGACAAATCTACTGCAGGTTTGGTACAAAGGTAATGTGTTTGAAAAGTGCAGTTGTGGTATGTTTGCATCATGGTTTGTGTAGAGGGCAACTAAGAGTCGCATACATGTATAAACTGCAATTCCCCTAATAATAACACAACTTGTTTTTCACAATCATAATTTGGGCTCCAGCTATTGCTAGCTTCAGAATTCTGAGATCTGACTAATGACTATTGCTGGCACCCAAATTACTCAGTGTGCGCTGTTATAGCCGTAATTTACATTATGGACTATGGGGGTGGAATCCTGTGCGCCGCCCAATAAATTACCTGTCTTGATAAGATCTTGAGCACACACGATTCAGCCACACTGCAACAGCATTTGCATCATACTGTGGTTATCCAAGCACAGTATGTTCTACTTTGCTGAGTTTGGGAAACTTTGAACATGGTGCAACTGCCATACAAACACAATCTGTTCACATTTATCTTGTGGTTGTGGAGATGCTCAATAGGATTATTCTGCTGCAGGAATACTCTACAGTGATTTTCTGCTGAGAAGATGCTCTGAAGTGTTATTCCACTGAGGAAATGCTCTGCATGGTTATTCTGCTAGAAATGGGCTCTGTGAGGTAGCTCTCTTGTGTAAAAGCTGTGCATGGTTATTTTCCTATGGAAATGCTCTGCGGAGTTATTCTGCTACAGCCTAAGTTCTCAACACATGGTAAACATACACCAGGGGAGTACTCAATAGGCCTCAGGTATATTCAAACTCGTCACAGTCAATCCATATTAGTACGTTCTGAGACTAAAAAATAAAAATCATGTATAAATAAATCTAAATAAACATTAATAGTGATTTAAAAGTATCAATGAATATTTGAAAAGCTTTTATTCGAACATTATGAAATAAACCAAACAAATATATTTCCATTCAGGGGGCCTTCAAATGATGTTAGCAGCCACTGGCCAATGCAGTCATTAATATAACGATACCTCACCAGAGGCGTATCTAGAGGGGTGCAGGCATGGCTCATGCCATGGGCGCCATAGCACCATGGGCGCCAGGCTGCCTCTGTGCTGTGTCCCATGCCTGCCCCAGTGCTGCAACACCATGCCTGTCCCTGTGCTGCACCACCCTTTGCTGCTCCCCTCAAGCCTGCTACTATGCTGTGCCCCATGCCTGCCCCCATGCCTCTCCCTCACTCAGACCTCAGATCAGATTAATTCTGTTATCTGGGGAACATGGCTACTTAATTTGTGCATTTATGTAGGGTGTACTTGGCTTAGTGTTGAAAAAAGAGGACAGAGAGGCAATAAGAGATATAAGAGATATTTCTAAAAAAAGTAACCTTAGTAATATCCCAAGCCAAAAACCACAGGCAACTATAACACATGTACATGAGAAAGGATGCTGTTTTAGAGGTAAAGGGCCCTCTAAGGGGGAGTGGAGGGGCGCAATTTCAATGTCTGCCACGGGCTCTCTATTACCCAGATACGCCCCTGTACCTCACCAGGTCGGCATCTCCTGTGCCTGTGCGAGCCACACTAGTAACCGTGCTCACGTGGTCTGGAGCGTTCTGCTCCTGCACGGTACTTCAGCGCAGAATGCTCCATACCATGTGACCATGTGAACGTGGCCACCAGTGGCACTCGCACAGGCACAGTAGATGCTGACCTGGTAAGGTCATTAACTCCAGTGGAGGGGATCCTGGGACACCGGAGCAGCTACGAGGGCACAGGATGGCTGCCAGGGGCTGCAGGAAGCATCGGGTAAGATTTTTTTTTAATCCTTGGACATTCCCTTTAAGGGTTGTTGCTGTCTGATTATTGGGCTCAGGGAAAGGGCTTTGGAGGTGGGGGCAGGTGGAAGTAGGGGTGATTGTTGTTTATATGTTTTTCTGTGCAAATCTTAATAAAACCTATTTGTCAAAAAAAGGAATGCTCTGCGGGGTTAGTCTTTTGCAGAAATGCTCTGCAGGGTTATTCTTCTGAAGAGGAAATGCTCTGCAAGGATATCCTTCTGCAGAAATGCTCTGCAGGGTTATTCTTCTCAGAAATGCTCTGCAGAGTTATTCTTCTTAAGAGGAAATGCTCTGCAAGGATATTCTTCTACAGAAATGTTCTGCAGGGTTATTCTTCTGAAGAGGAAATGCTCTGCAGGTTTATTTTGCTCTACCTGCAGCTTTCTGTCAGGATGAGATTTTCAATCTGCTCCTTGACTGAGCATGAAATTCACACAAAATGGAAAAGAGAAAAAGTCATATAAAGTGATGGAGCAATGCGAGGCAACAAACATCTCCTGTATGATACAAGGACGGTTACTCCACATCTCTGAATTTATAGAATTGGGCATCTCGGCCTCCCGCGAGTCCAGCACAAAACATCAGAACAAGTACAACGAAACAGAATGGAACTCATCAGGGGCAGAAAATCAGCTGCACCATCACTATAGGGAAATGCGGCGTTCCATGACTAACACAGCCGCAGCAAATTCCAATTTACTTATCAGATAAATCCATTTATATTGTTTTTACTGAGTAAAGATTGCACTAAGACCGGCTGTACTGGCGGGAGCAGCGCAGCACCGTATATATCTGGCCAGTCAATGTTCTTATCAATTTATTCCTGAGGTTTTCCAATTCCTGAGACAGTACAAAGGGCGAAGATGTGCAGTTAGCAATAGCAACAAGATGTTACCGTCCATGAGAACAAAAACAAACTGTGAGAAAACGCGGAAAAGCTGACGCGTGTGCTCAGAACAAGGCGGCTGATTCTGCATCCAACGCGGCGGTTTGCACGCGTAGGCCTACATCTGACAGTATGGCTGAACGCGGAGAAACCGCTGCATGCCCTGATAGCGGTGCGGCTGGTTCCGCGTCCAGCGCGGCGGGTGGTACGCAACACATGTCTGGTGTGGCTGGGACTGATAGTCCACACAGGTTAAGAAGGACGCGCGCGCTGAGAGGCAGAACTTTTATGACAGCCAGAAGGGAGTCAGCTGACCAAGCTGGTCAGCTGACGATTCAGCCAGTTCCCATTGGTCCAGCACTTAGGGGAGGCGCTGAACTATATATACCGGGTGCTGGTCATTCGCTGGTTGTCTGCCGTTGCGATCACTACGTGGAAGCACTCAGACCTTATTGTCAGAATCTGTGTTACCATTCTGTTATACTTCAGTCTATTTCCAGGGTGTTGATGATCAAGGACCTCACACCCAAGATTAGGGACTTGTGTTATCATTCTGTTATACTTCAGACTAGTTCCAGGGTGTTGATGATCAAGGACCTCACACCCAAGATTAGGGACTTGTGTTACCATTCTGTTATATGTCAGACTAGTTCCAGGGTGTTGATGATCACGGAGCTCACACCCAAGACTAGGAATTGTTTATTATCTGTTATGACTTACTGCTTTCCTGACCACTCTTCTGTTCACTGATTCGGTACTTCGCTCTATCTGATACTCTGTTGCCAAACCCTGCGTGCTTTAGGATTACCGAATCAGCCTCCTGTCTTTGTACTTTGTATGTCTGTGTGTTGCCGACCTGGCTTGCCCGACCTTGAGAACTATCTCCTCAGTTTAGAGATAGTTCACAGATCAGTCAGTGACACCCTCCTATTGGTGTCACTCATGCTCTGGCCCTTTCCTCTCCCAGTCTGACTCCTCCCTGCGGGAGATTCTCAGGCTGCTGAAAGGTACTCATTCCCTAGTGCAGTATTCCTTACTGCCTTTGTACCTGTCCTCCAGATATTGTTCTCAAAGTATTACTGTTGCACAAAACACTCATATTACTCAGGTGTCCAGAGGTTAGTAATATATCTGATTATCGGTGATGCTGCAGATCATCAATAATCAGGTATATATCTGTATTTTTGGTGATACTGCAGATCATCAATAACACATCAGTTACACCGATCGTTACACAAACAAAAAAAAAATCACTGATTAAGGGTTACTGCCCATTGATCTTTCAAGGTAGCAGAAGTGAAATTCTACAGAGCTCGTAGCTTCTTTCAGGTGGCACCACACCATGTAAGCCTTTTGCCATGGGTTAGAGATGGATGGCAGATGCAGCTGTAGGCATCTCAAGTGGATGGTATGACTTTCCTCTAGAGGGAATCCGTCACAAAACACCTGTGTGAGAAAGATCTCTTGGAAGCAGCCATATCTTGATTTTGCACAATAAAGGCAATCTTGAAGACATGCTAAGTGCGTACATTTGAAATGGCCGCAGCCAAATTTCGACACAAGGTTAAGGCAAAAGTCAACTCACCCAGCTGCAGGCAAACTCCTGGGTGGCATTAATGCTATTCCCCCTCCAAGTTTTCACAACCTGGGGAGAATACATGATTCGGGCTTTGGCTATTGCTGGCAGCTAAATTACCTCTTTTTTTTGTTCTAATTTGATCGCCAGATATTGCCAGCTCTCAAATCAGTCACTGAGCACCGCTTTAGCCCTAATTCTCATTACGGCTTATGGCGGTGCCCAAAGGGATGCGCCAAAATGAGCTGATTCGTGCTAAGTCAACATATCCGCCTATCATAGCAATCAATAAAAAGTCTGCTGCTTTTAACTTATTGATTTTTAGCTCCATACACACGCTTGACTGCCACCACCTAAACTGAAGGAAGAAAGACAGGTTGGCCTAGAATCGTATAAAAAATAAAATTAAAAAGGGGGGGGGGGGGTCCCAAAAACAACAAAAGGCAGTGATTGTTTTTCAGATGGATGATAGTTGGTGTTAGTTGTTCATACCAAACATTGAAAAATGATCGTTCCATTCAAAGTACTCTTGTGTGGCAAATTTTGCACCTCCTGGTACTCATTTTCACACACCCGCTAATGATCAGATCAGCAGACCATCATGCCATTGTTTAAATCAAAGGTGTTCTAACATTGTTTGCTCATCACAAATGGCTTGGGATAGCTCATTTAACAACAACAGTGATTAAGCGTGTGTATGGGCATAAACACAAAGTACAATGATATAAATCGATCTTGGGGTGGACCCCTCTACAACAAACATACTATGCATCCTTATTACCTCAGCAATTGCTGTTGGCAGCAAGAGGGCTCTAAAACCACATAGTGACTCCACCTAATTTACTGCACTTCCTTGCACAGCAGTCTACCTACCATGTCCATGCTCTTACCATGAAAATGGCCGCCCAATTCTTTTAGAACCCATCTCTTCCCTACAATGCAGGCAAATATTGGTTAGGAAACGTAATGGTTGTGTGCCCTGCCTTCCTTGCCACCCAAACTGTTGATTATGGGCTTAAAAAAGTCCCAGATTTTATATACTGCACATCCATGCACCTACACACACAAATTAAAAAAAAAATGTTCACCAGGCATCACACAGGTCATTTTTTTATGAATGATGTGGATGGCCTGACTGTTTGCAATTGGGAATCGCATGCAGTGTGCGGAAAAATGCAACCAGGCTGGTATTTTTTTCCCGCGGCAGAAAATGCCCATTACCCCCACTTCACTGAAAATCTCCATAGGAAAGCATTATCTGCATATTCACATTGCAAAAAATCACATACAAATCATGCAAGTTTGACCATGCCTTGGTCCCCGTATGTATGCACATCATTAGGACATAACCAAGGTTATATAAATAAAGTTAATTTATTGCAAATTTAAAAATGAAGCCACTGTTGGTGACAGAAGTGCCACCTTTATGAAATGACCATAATATGAAGGTATATTCTACAGAATAACTAAATAGTAATATTCCCCAATATCTTCTCAATATGAAGATGGTGACAGCGGCCTGGAAGCTGGAAGGCCGCACATGTCCCGGGTGCCCTTGGGCAGAGTAATGAGGAAGGGTATTAATATATACAGTAGTCAGCGCAGACTGTAATGAAATACTACAAGCATATTAAGAAGGTGATAGATGAGTGCGCTGCTATTACAATGAGAGGCAGAACGCCAATTTTATGTCCTGTCACTTGCTATCACACGGCGGAAACAGGAGGCCATATGCGAGCATTAGCCACTCTGTAGGAAAGGCCTCAGATGGACAGAAAAACCACACAGCTTAGCAGAGAAGATCATTATAAAATATGTACGTAAATCTTTAACATCAAGTTGTTGACCTGCCTATGAGGCATATAATCCCTTAAGAATGTTGATAAACTATACACAGTATTTAAACAAACCTAATAGAAACAGCACGTGCCACCAATATAATACTCGTGCACTATGTATGGATTAAATATATAAAAGTTATATAGAACAAACCGTACATCTGCACAAACGAGCATGGTGACACTATATACACAACACTGACACACACAGGCTAGGTCCTCATTTGCTGCAATGGAAGCATATCCATATTGCATAGACACACTCAGAGCTGGATTTACATCTTAGCAGAATATAGGCACATAGGTTCTGGCGTCCTAACCAACCCATATGTGGGGTTGTGGCTTCAACCCCTGAACTGCACCACAAGTGTGCTGAATGGCCCAGCTGTAATCTCTCTCCCTCTTCACTTGCTCAGCAGGCCTGCGCTCACCATCCTGGAGGCACAGTAATTTCACTTCTCCAAACTGGTTGAGAATGCACATCCATTCTGTCTATCCAGCTTTCTATGCTTAATGAACAGTGTCATCAATGTGGCTCCTGGATGGTAAGTGCAGGTTCAAAAACATGTGACAGTCACCTCTCAGCACACTGGCGCCTCTAGGCTCATGCCTACTGTGCCTTGTACTTAGTCTGGCCCTGGACGCACTGTACCATTTCTAATGTCTGTGTCCATTTCAACTGCACTTGGAGGCCGACGTGTGCCATTCCATTAAGGGCAATGTATTCGATTTCCAAAAGAATCATGCAGGTGTGGTTTGTACATTGCGGAAAAACAACAGACAAAAAAGCACTCACCATACATTACCACCCACTACTGTACAGCTGAGTAATCACTGTGACTACTTGTCACCCGCAGTATCTGTCACTGGTTGTACCCACTACCTGTTACCTTCCGAGTACCCACTTGTCACTAGATCCTGTTGATCGCTATCTGCCTGCCACTAAAATCATCACTATGGCCTGGTGCACACCAAAAACCGCTAGCAGATCCGCAAAATGCTAGCAGATTTTGAAACGCCTTTTCTTATTTTTCTGTAGCGTTTCAGCTAGCATTTTGCGGTTTTGTGAAGCGTTTTTGGTGTAGTAGATTTCATGTATTGTTACAGTAAAGCTGTTACTGAACAGCTACTGTAACAAAAAACGCCTGGCAAACCGCTCTGAAGTGCCGTTTTTCAGAGCGGTTTGCGTTTTTCCTATACTTAACATTGAGGCAGAAACGCATCCGCAATCCAAAATCTGCAGCAGCCCGGGAGTATGCGTTTCTGCAAAACGCCTCCCGCTCTGGTGTGCACCAGCCCATTGAAATACATTACCCTAGCGGATCCGCACCTGTAAGCGGATCGCAAACCGCAGCTGAACCGCTCTGGTGTGCACTAGGCCTATCTGCCTGCTGCTAAAAGCTGACTATTACTAGCCACCTAGAATCTACCAATGCCTACCACCTGTCAGAGTGTAGCTTTCATTGCTAAATGCCGGTCACTATCTACCCACCACAAGATTCTGAATATCAATACTTGCCTGCAACTAGAGAATCTATCAAACTGCTACTAACAACTACCTACTCTCCAAAAAGTAGATGATTTATTGATATTTATAATTGTTCAGGAGGGCTGATGTAATGTGCCTATATCATGCCTACAAAATTCCTAAGTGTTCTTTTTTGGGAAATACAATCCTTAAAGTGTCCCTTTTTCATATCTCAGAGGGTTGGGAATTGTGTGTAGGTTTTCAGGACAATCTATTCTTTCTCAGGGTAATTTTTTATCCAAAAATGATTTTACTTTATAGGCATTTTACTGGGAAAAAATAGACATGAATGCAGAAAATACAATCGAAGTGACTTAGGAGGACGGGGGACGCCTCTTTGGGATCCAGAGGTTTGCTCCTCCCAAGGTAAGTATTATGGCCCATACTCACGGGCTACAATTGTCGCCGCAACACGCGGTGCGCGCGTGTTGCGGCAACAGGTCGCCCGTGAGTATGGGCCGTCGCACGGGCGCGCACCACGAACTGTCGCCCGTCGCTGATGTCGCCAGGCGATTGAAAGTTTCAATCGCCTGGCGACAGTCACCGCCGCACCTCCACCGCAACTGTCGCTAGTCCGCGTGAGTACGCGGACTAGCGACAGCAACCTCTATTGAGGTATGCGGAGCTTCCGGCGGGGGGAGGAGGAGCTCACGTGTGCTGGCGACAGGCCACTTTTGCTGCCCGTGAGTATGGGCCATTAGATTTTCATTTACTTTAAAATTAAAAGTTTCCTCGTGAAAGAAAAAAAAAAAAAAAAAGAATGCAGCTCCAGTTGCTAGAGGAGATATGCTACATGACCCAGGTGATATTTTCAAAGTTTGTCAATAAAATACCTTTTAAACCACCAGCAAGCAAGAAAATGCTCAAAGTAATTTGAATGGTACTGTTTCACCTACTTTTTGCTACATTTTCAATTGCACGTTGCTGAAAATTTATTTTTTTTATACAACATGAAACAGTATCTCCTAGGAGAAAACTCAGGAGAATATGTGGATTGCATATGGGCCTGTCTTCTGGTCCTGCACCATACTTGTGAGGTTCTTGTCTAAAATGTTTAGATTACTGCTCCACCTATTTGGGAAATCTGTCCCATGAGATCGTTGTGCAGCTTTGGCCAGCCAGGGGAGATGACACTGTCCTTTAGTGAAACAACGTTATTAAAGAATGTAGCACTTGGAGAAATGTGTTCCAGTGGAGGAAAATGGAGTTCATGTTTGCTTTAATATTATAATCATGAATCTGGATCTACAATCCATTATAAAGCTATTTTTGCCCCCAAAGCAGAGTAACCTTAGGCAAATGTCGTATTCTCTTATTCTCTTTTGAGATCACATTAACTCGTATGCTGGGGCTCAGCATCTTTTTACTGCTGACAAACACATATTACACTGCTTCCAGGGCTGATAAAATCCTACTGTTGAATGCAGTGGACCTAATTTTTCCTGGGACCTAGAGATGACAAGGACATAGTTACAGTTCACCCACACTACAGCTCTGCTAACAGGAAACAGAACTGTACAGCATTTTTGTGGCCAGTTCTTGTATTTAACCTTTTCTGTGGTCAAAGGAAAATCTCTATAATCCCCCTAGATACTAATCAGTTCCCCCTTCTGCACTATTAATGAATGGAACAAGGATACAAGTATACAGTGGTGTGAAAAACTATTTGCCCCCTTCCTGATTTTTTATTCTTTTGCATGTTTGTCACACTTAAATGTTTCTGCTCATCAAAAACCGTTAACTATTAGTCAAAGATAACATAATTGAACACAAGATGCAGTTTTAAATAATGGTTTTTATTATTTAGTGAGGAAAAAAAACTCAAAACCTACATGGCCCTGTGTGAAAAAGTGATTGCCCCCTTGTTAAAAAATAACTTAACTGTGGTTTATCACACCTGAGTTCAATTTCTGTAGTCACCCCCAGGCCTGATTACTGCCACACCTGTTTCAATCAAGAAATCACTTAAAGGGACTCCGAACAGTGCAGCAACTATGGAAAATACGTAGGGCGGCGGTTTATATATCATTGGAAAGAGGAGAAAGAGAGCTTTAAAATGATATGCATCTTTCCATAGTTTCTGCACTGCTCGGAGTCCCTTGAGGGCTCGTTTCCACTATCGCGAATCAGCATGCGTCCAACGCATGCGGATTCGCACATGTAATGCAAGTGGATGGGCCTGTTTCCACTGTAGCGTTGTTGAGGTGCGTCTTTTTCAGCGGTAAAAAAACGCACAAAAGAGCCAACGAATTCGCCTGCGAGTGGAATGCATGCGAATCGCCGCTAATGTATTTAACAGGAAATTCGCATGCGGCTATGGTATGCGAAGTTTCATGCGAATTCGCAAGCGAATTCGCATAGGTACCAATGTAACTTCAAACAGGCAGTGACATGGTTAAATTCGCATATACCCTCACCTATGCGAATTCGCGGCAAAAAACGTGAAAAAAAATCGCATCCGCATGCTATTTCATCAGCGGTGGAATCCAGGCGATTCTGCACCGCAATAGTGGAAACGAGCCCTTAAATTGGAGCTATCTGACACAGAGAAGTAGACCAAAAGCATCTCAAAAGCTAGACATCATGCCAAGATCCAAAGAAATTCAGGAACAAATGAGAACAAAAGTACTGTAATTGAGATCTATCAGTCTGGTAAAGGTTATAAAGACCTTTCTAAAGCTTTGGGACTCCAGTGAACCACAGTGAGAGCCATTATCCACAAATGACAAAAACATGGAACAGTGATGAACCTTCCCAGGAGTGGCTGGCCGACCAAAATTACCCCAAGAGGGCAGAGAAAACACATCCGAGAGGCCACAAAAGACCCCAGGACAACATCTAAAGAACTGCAGGCCTCACTTGCCTCAATTAAGGTCAGTGTTCACAACTCCATCATAAGAAAGAGACTGGGCAAAAACGGCCTGTATGGCAGATATCCAAGGCGCAAACCACTTTTAAGCAAAAAGAACATTAAGGCTCATCTCAATTTTGCTAAAAAAAACCATCTCAATGATTGCCAAGACTTGTGGGAAAATACCTTGTGGACCGCCGAGACAAAAGTTGAACTTTTTGGAAGGTGCGTGTCCTGTTAAATCTGTCGTAGAAGTAACACAGCATTTCAGCAAAAGAACATCATATCAACAGTAAAATATGGTGGTGGTAGTGTGATGGTCTGGGGTTGTTTTGCTGCTTCAGGACCTGGATGGCTTGCTGTGATAGATGGAACCATGAATTCTACTGTCTACCAAAAAATCCTGAAGGAGAATGTCCGGCCATCTGTTCGTCAACTCAAGCTGAAGTGATGTTGGGTGCTGCAGCAGGACAATGACCCAAAAGACACCAGCAAATCCACCTCTGAATGGCTGAAGAAAAACAAAATGAAGACTTTGGAGTGGCCTAGTCAAAGCCCTGACCTGAATCCTATTGAGATGTTGTGGCATGACCTTAAAAAGGCAGTTCATGCTAGAAAACCCTCAAATAAAGCTGAATTACAACAATTCTGCAAAGATGAGTGGGCCAAAATTCCTCCAGAGCGCTGTAAGAGACTTGTTGCAAGTTATCGCAAATGCTTGATTGCAGTTATTGCTGCTAAGGGTGGCCCAACCAGTTATTATTTTCAGGGGGCAATTTCTTTTTCACACAGGGCCATGTAGGTTTTGAGTTTTTTTTCTCACTAAATAATAAAAACCATCATTTAAAACTGCATTTTGTTTTCAATTATGTTATCTTTAACTAATGATTAACGATTTTTGATGAGCAGAAACATTTAAGTGTGACAAACATGCAAAAGAATAAGAAATCAGGAAGGGGGCAAATAGTTTTTCACACCACTGTAAGATGGAGTCACAGAGAAGAAAAAAATTCTCACAGGAGCCCTTTCTTTAACACACAGGACATCCCTTTCTCAGCTAATTTTCAAAATGGAGTAAAGCATGAAAGATAACCCTTTGGATCAGTCATGCCCCCTGCTGCTGAATTGTGCTCACAACAGCACGATTGTATCAGGGATTACAAATGACAAAATGAATGAGGATGAGGAAAGAAAAGGGGCGTTTGAATACAAAGGGAAGGTAGATAAAAAGACAGAGTATCTTTTCCAAGTCCATTGCAGCACTTCAAACTCAGCTTGCCAGTAGAGCTAGGCAGATTCCCACAATGGATGACTGTCCAGCAGAGGGCGCTCCTATACTGGGCGCACATACATAGCAGCTCCAGCACCTACCACTATAAAGCCTTGCTGAACCATGGGGCCCAGGCCACACTATGTGTCCTGAAGCAAAGAGTAAGCAGCCTGCCCAGTCAAGACCCCCAACATAGCCTGACAAAAGCCCAAATAAAAGGGACTTGCTAGGAACAATACCTAGACGAATGGAGACGTGCCATAAAGAACTACCAGAAACTCACTGACTACCAATCACTGCAGAGGGAAAACACAATGGCCCCGTATCTGGAGAAGCTACACCACACCAAAAACAGACAGACCCTGAGCCTGTACCGTCTGAGTGCCCACGACCTGGATATAGAGACAGGGCAGCAAAGACAGACATGGAAGCCCTAGGAGGAGAGACTGTGCAGGCAATGTGACCAGAGGGCCCTGGAGGATGAGGCCCACTTCCTACTATGCTGCAGCAACTACGGGCATGTGAGGACTTCCCACTTCCAGAGTCTCTCCACCCACATCCCGGACTTCACCTCTACAGATGAGGAGAGGAAACTCTACATCCTACTGAGGAAGAGGAAACAACTGTGCTAATAGCGGCTTGATATGTTGCTGGCTGCCACCAACTGAGAGGAACATGATACCCCATGGACTATATACAGCTTATACCATTCCACACCCCAATGGACTATATACCCCTTGTACCACCACCTATACCCTCCCCATGCCTATAATCCCACAACCACCCCCTCCCATGCTAACATTAATGTTTTGGATTAGCAATGCTAAATGTATTTGGTCCTGCCAATAAAGCTTTTTTGTATTTGTATTTGGCACAGAGCGTTTGCTCATGAACAAGTGTACCTGTGCTCTAGAGGTGAGCAAATGGCTTTTTCAGAATTCTGAATTCCGACTTTCACATTTTCGTAATTGTGAAGTGCAGGTCAGAATTAGGAATTCATGGAATTCTAACTCATAAATTACAAACTTTAAGCAGAATTATATTCATTTAATGTGCAAACATTTTATTTGTATGACTATCAAAAAATGCCCACTGAGCATGCTCAAGAAACATGCATGCAAAAATTCTAATTTCACAATGCAAAATCAGAATCATAGAAATTCAGAATTTGTTTGGAATTCCGTGAGAATTGTCAGAATTTCGTCAGACTCTGAATTTCTGACCATCCCTATTGAGCTCCTCCTGCAAAGACTTTAAATTGGGAAGAGCAGGTGCTAAAGGATGTGACCAAACCAAATGCAAACCAATGTCAACTTTGGCTTTCAAGAATACATACACACAGTTCTTTATGACACAGACAGTTATAAAAACAAACAAACAAACAAACAAACAAAAAAAACAACGATATTAAAAATGGGGGGTAATTATCTCCAAAAGAACTGTAGTGTTTTTGCATCAAGCCTATTTACTGCAACAATGTCCCACCTTCAAATTGGTCAGTTTCAGTAGCTCAGAAATGGGCATTTGATACTGTATATTTTACTTGTGTTATATCTGTGTATACTATTTCTGACTGTTAATATCTTATATACTTGTATATAGGCTCCCCTGGTGAAGCCCCAAATTGGGGTGAAACATGTTGGGTTTTGGGTATGGGGTCTAATGGTTTGAGCGCCTTTCTCCTATTAGTTGCAATATACAGTGACATTCCTGCACTTGACATACAGCGCTAATTATACCTTACAATACATTTTGCAGCCTGTAGGGCATAAAAGTGACTACTCTTTGCTATTTATATTGGTGTATTTTTTGGAACATATGATACTCATGTCTTGAACCTATATGGGCTATAGTGTTTAATATATATACTAAAGGTTATGTTTTAGAATCCATAGGAAGTTCTTTTGGAACAGTTTTTTTACTTTCTGTGATATACTATCGGACTTTATTGCATGAATTATTAAAATAATATATTACTGCAGGTTTGTGCAATTTATTAGAGTGGCACAGCCATTGATTGACTAACTTCTAAAAAAAACAACATTTTTGCCACCTAACAGACACTTAAAAAATCTAGGTCAGGTTCATTGAAACATATATGTTCTTAAGCATTCTGCACTTTTCTCCAGCCTCAAGGAATTAACCTCAAAGAGTCCAGAGAAAGCGGGGAACATTATCCATTCTACATTTGATGCCACCACTGAATTCAAGAAAGATACAGAGAATGTCACTTTATAGATAATTTAAATTGCTACTATACAGTGTCTAAGCATAGAGAATAAAACATATACAAAAAATTATGCAAAGCTTAAATAGAACAGAAGTGCAAGTGTGATACATCCATATTAAATACAAACAGGTAAACATCCACCATAAAGAAAATGTGAATGGCTACAGTGTATGGTAATAGAGTAAAAACAGATACTAAAGCCTGTTGTAGACAACCAATTTTGATTGGTCAATGATTGACCACTTCCATGTAAAATAAGCGCTTACCCACACAACCTAGTACTGGGGATGGAGGTGCCCAAAAATAGGTAATGTAATGAAACAATAAAAAATATATGGTGGAGGGAGGGTGTCTTTACCACTCCAGATGGAAGAACCTACACCACAGGGTTATTGTAAAAATATTAAATTATTTATTCAGCACGATTAAAAGGACAACGCATTTCATGGGTCTCAGCCCGCTTCTTCAGGTCAATACAAGTGCCTTTAAAATATGGTCACAAGCACGGATGCCAGAAAATATCCACACACAACCTGTTCATAGTATTCAATTATCTGTTGGCCCTAATACTACATGAAGGTGGTAAAATTGGTTAGTGATTGGCCAATCAAAATTGGATGTGAGTATTATATTAGTGCGTGGTGCGACGATAACATCACACCCACTGCCCCTTGACAACAGCGCATCGGGTGTCCCTGAAACGGCACATTAATGCGCACCGGGTGCGACGTTTGAGGGGCAGCGGGTGCGACATTATCGTCGCACCACGCACTAATATATGTGCACCCGCGCTGCGCGCGCAGTGAGCGGGGCTGCGCACAAAGTAGCTTTGCGTGCACTAGGGGCAAAAAATGGCTATTCACACCGGTGATAACACTTAGCGCTGGTTAGTGAATCATGCCCTAAGTATACTAGTATAAGTTGCAGTTTGCAGTTCCCATACAAATATACAGAATAAAAAACAGATGGTATGACTCCTATCAATACAGAGCTGTCACTTTGTTGTATATTCACAGAGAAATTAAAACCGGTGAGAATTACGGTTAGAACAAGAGAAGCAGAATGGTGCAGGTTCTATAGCCATGGACTAAGCAGATATACCAAGAACTGCAGTTATACCCAGCATCAGACTGTGATATGTAATGGTTAAGGCAATAACACCTTTCTTCTATTGTACTTTTCGTTAGGACAAACGGAACAGCAGTTATTTGCAGCTGCCTGTGGGAATGCACGGAAATAAAAGCCCTGATTGCAATTATGCGGTCTTGTATAATAGCCGCAGTGTTTATTGATACCTTTTACTACAAAATGTGAATACGTTTCCAAAAATAAAACGCAAAACATTATTTATTATCTGCGTATACCGAGTTCTGAACCAGCAGCGCTCTCTCTGGACAGCGCTATAAATCAATGGCATGATTAATGTCATTAACATGTGTTGACTGCTAATATATTAAGAACTCATTAAAGAATATTCATGCCTGGCTTCCTAATGAGGTTACTATACATATATGCTGCATACATCACTGCAAGCAGAACCCACGCAGCAGGACGCCTTATTGTTCCTTCTACCCTACAGAATAAAAATTGCTTGTCCAAGTCTGGGTACATGACCCTGAACTGGTCAGTGAAACATCATCTACTATCGCTGACCACAAGCAGGCAATGAGAAAATATGCCTGTAGTGTACAACTGGCATGTTTATATTCTGTTGCTGTACGCAGGAAAAAAAAAAAACAATTAGCAAGTTCATAGCTACAAATCATGGGAGCCCCCAGTGAAACCTAGGATGTACACCCGCTAGTACCCCCCTTTGTGAACATTACAGGCAAGAGCATTGCTACTTTATAAAGGATGTAGGCACTATCACCATGATCTCTATCTCTCTACATAGTATGTTTTTGGACATTGCCACAACCCCTAGTAGTGTAACGTAATTTCTTCCCCAGTATTGCCATGTCCCCTCTCCCCTGCAGTAGTGACATGGATTGTTCACACGCCATACACAAAGCTGTTGGTACATGATGCTGTGCAATAAAATCCGTAACTGTCAGGTGAAGCAAAGGAGTATGATTGGTAAAAAAACAAAAAAAACAAAGCTGTACCACAAAGCTGTAACTGCAATTTTAAATGGTCATTTCAAGGGGATATTGATTGAGCAGAACATATTCCTGTCTCAATTTGGCCACTAACGATACAATTCAGCGAACAATCGTTTACAAACGATTATTTGTGTGAACGATCGGAAATGAAGGTTTGGGACCACTATCGGATGAAAATTTCCTAACCAATCCAATCAGATTAATGACATCGATCCGATTCAGATCGATCTCGTCAATCTCGGATGGTTAGTAGATTTTTGAATGCCAGTGGTCCCAAGTGATCATTTCTGATCATTCATACGAATAATCGTTAAATAATGTTTTGCTGAATTGTATCGCTAGTGGCAACCATAATGTAACAATTTCTACAGATGACTGAGCTACTGAGGGACCAAGAAATGCTGTCTACTAGTTTGTTCTTATCCACAGATAGATCACCAACCATATTAAAATATATTGGTGGTCTTGGTGACCTTTTTAACCCCCCTCCCCACACACACACACAAACTACCTACCTAACGACTAACACATAACACTCCCCCGCACAAACTACCTACCTAACGCCTAAACCCCCTGCACACTAGCTACCTAAGGGCCCTATTCCAGTAGCCACGGTGCAATGCGATGATCGCATCCACAGCAAAAAAAAGCCCGGCAAATTCTCTGGCACTGCCATAGGCACCTAAAAAAAGGCATCTGGCCTGGGGGCCCATGGTACCCGATATACAGCAGGTGCTGTACCAGCGTCCGCTATTTACTGGGCACCCAAATTTCCGCTCCAGCGCTCAATTACCGATATTTTGCATTGACGTCTATGGCTGCGCCCAGTTAGTCCACTTGCTGCATGTGCCCTATTTTACTGCTTCGACAGGCCAGATTTTGTCTCTGCATCTGCTGTTCTGCTGCAATATGTTTCAGGAAATGACTCCTAAAGCCACGGCCATGGAGGATCCTCATTAGTCATTCCCTCCATGAAACCATGGTAGTAGCTGATGACGCATCAAACTATATGGCTGTCACCACAGAAATGGTGAAAATAGTCTATGTGGGAAGAAATGTTTCACCTCAAATAGAACTCCATAGCCCCAGGGCAGTTTCTATGCTAAACTGCTTCCAGGGCAAGGGTGTAAAAATTGTGCCCCCCACTTACTAGTGACCAGCTGCTCATCCAGGAGGAAGCAGGGACCAGGAAAACACACAGGCAAAGAGAGCCTGGAAAGCCGACTCCTCCATGGGCGCCACACACTTACAGCCTGCAGTACCGCTACAGGACATCAGGTGTCATCATGCGGTGGTGATGTGATGATGACTTGACGTCTGATGCAGGAAGTTCAGGAGGAGTCAAGGAAGGTGATCTTCTTCTTCCATTTGGCTGCACTGCGTGTCACCAGCTCCATAGCGGTTATGACCTTCTGCCTGCACCCCCGTTCTCCTACTTCCTGGTCTGCGCCCAGGGCGGTAGCCCTGCCAGCACTGCCCAAGAAACGGCCCTGCATAGCTCTACATCAGCACCACCTGCTTTTTGGATCCTACTGGGCCTAGGACTTTATTATTATAATTGATTTATAAAGCAACAACATATTTTGTGATGCTGTACATAATAGATTTGCTGCTGAATATAACATGGAAAACACCACTAATGTGCAGTTCTAAACTTTCAGACTTGAATCTGTGGTGTTTGGGCTGAATTTGAGGTTGAGAAGAAGACAAAGAATAACACTAATCACGTGCAATTAACTTAAAAAGGCTTTCAAAATAAAATCAATAAAGAAATTACATTATTAATAAAACAAGGATTCTGGACACATGCAGAATAAGTTATCATTAGAGTTACATTAAAACCTTCAAGCTTACAAATGCATCCTGCAAGGCTGCCCATGAAAGGTTAGTTCCTCTGTCTTCTATTTATGATTTGTGACCTGCAGTGCGTCATCTTCAACAACAGTAAATAACATCACAGTGTCAGCTGGAGGGCAGCCAAAGCGGTAATGGCACAATAAACTGTCCTTAATGTTGTAATTATGTGTCTGTGTCACTATGTCACCTTTACGCTCCTGTCCTCCCAGCCTGTCTCCTCCCTGACTACAGACAGATACTCTGTGACCATGACTGGCCAAATTATCTAGGCCCAAAATATGTGCATAGCATTCTCACCTGATACACCACACCGCACTGACAACACTGCACACAGAATCATAAATCATTCTTTCTTACATGCTTGGCTGCACTGAAGATTGAGTGTCAGCTCTGTGACGAGCGCCTGACTCAGCGCAGACACGCGCAGGACCTGGAGAGTGACAAGGAAAGATGGGGAGGGGGTATTAATTAAACTCTTTATCCTTGAAGCCTTTTCCATGGAGAAAACAATTATGACCAAAGTAGATGACTACCTCGGATGAGCAGGAGGATTGGGGCTTTCAGGGTGCTGAATTCAGTAGGTATATTCCGGTGTTCATCTCCCCCTCACCATACAACCTTCATTAGAGGTCAGTGGCCTCTTTACAGGAAAGAAGCAGCTTTATCGTCTCATTTCAGCCAGCTGCCTCTGACATGTTTTACAAGCGTGACAACTAATCTGTGATCAATAAAACCATTTTACAATATACAACAAAAAAACAAATAACAACCAATTTCACTGACCAAGATACACACACTAGTGGTGATGTGCCACACAGGTCACCAGGAATGTGACCTCTATACAGAGAACCACCTGCTGTCACTAGATTATTGCAGACCTACAGAGGAGACTGACCAACTGATGGGAAAAGAAGCAGAAAAGGCAAAAGGTGTCATCAACAATACATCATTGAATATATTTTTCACTATGGCTTGGTTCACACATAAATCTATACATTTCCGGTCCAATATAGTACTGTCCTGTCAGTTTTGCATCAGTTTTCTATCAGACAGTATTACCTGACCAGACCAGAAATGTACACCTTTTATGTGTGAACAATGCCTAAGCCTGAGACCTCCCTCTACCAATCCCTCACATTAAGACCTCCCTCTACCATTGCCTAACCCTAAATCCTCCCTCTACCATTGCCTAATCCTAAGACCTCTTTCTACCAATGCCTAACCCTAAGACCTCCCTCTACCTAACCCTTAACCTCTTGAGGACCGCGGTGCTAAACCCCCCTAAAGACCAGGTAATTTTTTACTTAATGGCTTTAAGGTCTAGCTGCAGGGCCACACAACTCAGCACACAAGTGATTCCCCCACCCCTTTTCTCCCCAACAGTGGGGTTGATCTCCCCCCCAGATGTTTGTTTTTTAATAAATATTTATTTCTTTATTTTTCTAATATTTGTAACTATTTTTTTTTATTTTCTCTTCCCCCCCTCCCTCCCACCGCCAGCCAATCAGTGCGATCAGCTGTGATAGGCTTGCCATTTAGCCTATCACAGCAAATCGCTTTTGTGCCTCTGGAGGGGACAGCCGTGTCACTGTCACACTGTACAGCGCTGCCTTATGGCCCATACTCACGGGCTACAATTGTCGCCGCAACATGCGCGTGTTGCGGCGACAGGTCGCCCGTGAGTATGGGCCGTTGAACGGGCGCGCACACCCCGAACTGTCGCCTATCGCTGATGTCGCCAGGCGATTGAAATGTTCAATCGCCTGGCGACAGTTGCCGCCGCAACTCCGCCGCAGCTGTCACTAGTCCGCGTGAGTACGCGGACTAGCGACAGCAACCTCCATTGAGGTATGCAGAGCTTCCGGCGGGGGGAGGAGGAACGTCGGCGACAGCTTCCGTCGCGCCGCTGGTCCCTCTTCCGCGTGTGTACGCGGAGGGACCTGGCGAGGAGCTGTCGCCGGCCTGTCGCCCACACGCTCACGTGTGCTGGCGACAGGCCACTTTTGCCGCCCGTGAGTAATGGCCATATGATCGCCGCCCGGAGGCTGAAGGCGGAGCGGAGCATAAGCGCGCGCGTTCTCCTGCAAAACGAGCCCCAACAACTTTACGACGATCAGCGTTAGGTGGTCCTGGGGCTGCCGCTGCAGCCACGCCCATCGGCGTGACACAGTTGGCAAGTAATTAACCCCCACCCCTCAGTTGGTGTATAGCACTTAACCCCCTTCCCCGGCGCCTAACAATTAACCCCTCAATCCTAACCTTAAGTTAACCACCTGCCACAAAGCTGTGATTTGCAGCAAAGAATGTCAACTAGGGCACCTGGAGGCATCGCCGATAAGCCGCACTTTGCGACAGAGAATGTAAATTTGGGCAACCAAAGGCCCCACTGCTAAGCTACGATTTACGGCAAAGAAAGTAATATTTGGTGCCTGGTGGTTACGGCAAAGAAGGTAAAATTTGGGTCCCCAGAGGCAGCATGCTCTAGTGCCTGCGATTTTATCTTGGCCTCCGTGCACCCAAATTTCTTTGCTTTGACACAAATTGTGGCTGTTATAATGGGCAGCTATGGCGGCACCCTTTTTTCCCCAAGGGCTTCTGCACCCTTTTTCCTGCTTCAAGCTACTACTACCTCACTAATATATTCTTTTGGCTGGGTGTAATACTCAGTTTTCAGGTTTTATCCTTTATCATTTGGCACTGAGTAGTTGTTTACTTGTTGTATATGTTACTTTATAATCTCAGTATCTGCTCTTATTCTATATGCTTGGATGCTGCACAGTTTTGCTGCTCTTTTTCTGTATAAAGTTATGGCCAAAAGTTTTGAGAATGGCACAAATACTGGTTTTCACAAAGTTTGCTGCTTCAGTTTTTATGATGGCAATTTGTATATACTCCAGAATGTTATGAAGACTGATCAGATGTATTGCAAAGTCCTTTTTCATGAAAAGTCACTTAATTAACCCCTCCCCCCCCCTAAATAAATACATTAATAAATAAATAAAAACCATTGCACTGCATTTCAGTCCTGTCACAAAAGGACCTGCTGCTGTGATCATTTCAGTAATCTTGTTAATACACGCGAGAGGGTAGACAAGCACAAGGCTGGAGATCATCCTGTCATGTTGATTGAGTTGGAATAGCACACTGAATGCTTTAAAAGGAAGGTGATGCCTGAAAGAATTGTTCTTCCTCTGTTAACTATGGTTAAGGAAACATGTGCAGTTGCATTGCATAAATGTGGCTTCACAAGCAAGGATATTGCTGCTACTAAGATTGCACTTTAAATCAACCATTTATAGGATCATAAAGAACTTCAAGGCGAGGGGTTCAAATGTTGTAATTGTGCCCAAAATAGTCTAGTATACGGAATCCGTCTTTTTATGGGCTTGATTCCGCCAAGACCTGGGCGGAATCTGCCGCTTCCGGGTCTCGCCGCTTGTTCCCCGCTGATGATGCTGCCGCTGGCTCACAGGCCGCACATTCTGATAGGCAGAGGGCGCGTTCCCAGTACGCCCTCCACAAAGATAAACAATAGTCAGCTGCCTCCATTCAGCTGACAGAGCGGTGTCAGATGACCTTACATCTGACACCTAGGCAGGGCCTTGCTGTGTGCCAGCCAGCCACTGATTGGATGCTGTATTGTATTTAAACCTGCAGAGTGCTCCCAGTCATCGCCTGTGATAAGCATAGCTTTGGCTAGTTGCTGTGTGTGCACTCTGATTACTGATTGCTGGATATTGACCTTGGCTTGTATTTGACTATTTCAGTTTGCTGTGATTAACCTTGCTTGCTTCCTGGATATCCCTTGCCTGCTGCCTGGACTACCCTTGCCTGTTTACTGGATACTCTTGTCATTTGCTCAGACTGAACTTTGCCTGTTTACTGGACACTCTCTGCCTGCTGCCTGGACCGACCACTGCCTGTTTACCGGATACCCTTGTCTGCTGCCTTGACCAATCCTTGCCTGTTATTGAATACCTGTTGCATGCTCTCTGAATTGTCTATTACCTGGGGACTTTCCTGCCATCCTTGCTACTACTGACACTCGACGCTGATGGCCTCATCCTTCTGAATCAAGGTAATAACCTGTGTGTTGCTTAAAGGGATACTGTAGGGGGGTCGGGGGAAAATGAGCTGAACTTACCCGGAACTTCTAATGGTCCCCCGCAGACATCCTGTGCCCGCGCAGCCACTCACCGATGCTCCGGCCCCGCCTCCAGTTCACTTCTGGAATTTCTGACTTTAAAGTCAGAAAACCACTGCGCCTGCGTTGCCGTGTCCTCGATCCCGCTGATGTCATCAAGAGCGCACAGCGCAGGCCCAGTATGGTCTGTGTCTGCGCAGTACACTCCTGGTGACATCAGCGGGAGCGAGGACATGGCAACACAGGTGCAGTGGTTTTCTGACTTTAAAGTCAGAAATTCCAGAAGTGAACCGGAGGCGGGGCCGGAGCATTGGGGAGTGGCTGCGCCAACACAGGATGTCTGCGGGGGACCATTAGAAGCCCCGGGTAAGTTCAGCTCATTTTCCCCCGACCCCCCTACAGTATCCCTTTAAGAACTATTGAACTGTGTTGCTAGCCTCATTAGTGGCTCTTGGCGGTATGTCTGCCTTCTATGTTAGGCTAATATTCTGCAAAAAGTAAAGGGATTTTGGTCTGAGAAGGAATGGGACAAAGTCATTTTTTCTGATGAAGCTCCTTTGTAAATGTTTAAGGTATTGAGTTTGATAATTGATTGAAGAAAAGTTCAGCGCTACCATCCGTCCTCTCATGCCAAATGTAAAGCCTCCTGAGAACATTCATATGTTGAGCTGCTCCTCATCCAAGGGAGTGGGCTTGCTGACAAGTTTTCCAAAGAACACAGACTTGAATAAAGAATGGTACCAAAAAATCCTCCAGCGGCAACCTCTTCCAACCAACCAACAATTTAGTAAAGAACAATGCCTTTTCCAGCATGATGGAGCACTGTGCCATAAGGCCAAAGTGATAACTGAGTGGCTCCCAAGACCTTAATCCAATTGAGAACTTCTGGTCAACCCTCGAGAGGTGGGTGGACAAACAAAACTCACATATTGTGACAAACTTTATGCATTAATTATGAATGAATGGGTTGCCATCAGTCAGGATTTTGCCCAGATGTTGACTGACAACATACCAGGGCAAATTGCAGAGGTCTTGAAAAAGAATGGCCAACACTGCAAATATTGACTCTGCATAAATGTGAAGTCTTTAAAACTTATAAAATGATTGTAATTATCCTTCAATGCACTACAGAAGCAACAGACAAAAATCTAAAAACACTGAAGCAGCAAACGGTGAAAACCAGTGTTTCTGCCACGCTCCAAACTTTGTAATTTTCAGTATACAGTATTTTCTTACTCTGTACTTGGACACGAAACAGAATTATTTATTTTTCTTTCCTACATGTATTCCATACTACCAGTTCTTTTGCATATTCCGTTTATGGACACTGCACAGTGCCTCACAGGGCCGTTTCTTGGGCAGTGCGGGCAGGGCGACCGCACTGGGCGCAGACCACCAAGTAGAAGAAGCGAGGCGCAGGCAGAAGGCAGTGGCGTAGCTAAGGAGCTGTGGGCCCCGATGCAAGTTTTACAATTGGGCCCCCCAAGCACACTATACATAACAATTGATACGGCCCACCAAAATCTGCCACTGGCAATGGAGGAATCGGCTTTCCGGGCTCTCTTCGCCTGTGTGTTTTCCTGGTCCCTGCTAGCTCCTGGATGAGCGGTTGGTCACTAGTAAGTAGGCAGATCTACTTGTGACCTGTTGCTGTGTGACTGTCCCTAAAGAGTTAGGGTTCAAAAGTCCACGGTTTGGGGGACTAGGCACAATTTTTACACCCTCGCACTGGGTGCAATTTAGCCTAGAAACTGCCCTGGTGCCTCATATCTGTATAATGAGGATAACTCTCTTTTTACTCTGTCTGTGTGAACAATGCACGGTGCCATTTATGCTGTGTGTACTTTTTGCTATTGGATCTTATTATGAATACCTGGACACTGAACCACAGCACTTTCTATACAGCCTCACTTCCTCAATCTGCATTCCCTCTTTGTGTTCCTTCATCTTCAATAACCCTCTGCCCTGAGATGGGAGTTTCTGGTGCTCATAGCAGAGATAGGAAGATTGTACACAGATCGCTGTAATGATAAACGGTCTCTTGACTCGCATTATTCAGCATTAGCATGCGCAGGAACTCGCCATTCGGCATTGAAAACAGCAGTCGATGGTTCAGAGGCCTCTTCATCATGAAATACAACCCGCGCACTCCGAAATATTGCCACCCCACTCCAACATTCACAACAAATGTGAAATATTCATTTGACAAAAATAGCTGTTCTCCCAGGCAATTGTCTACCGCAACAGATGCCTAAACCCTGTCTGGCATCACTGGAAATAAGCACTTTATTAATGTGCTAGATTGCTTTTCTGTCCTGCAACCAATTCCACACAGATTACCTTTGCACCGGTAATTCGGTAATTTACACTTTCTTATTTCAAATTAGCCACACAGATTCCTTTATTGCTCCAATTCCCATCCTCAAGCGGAGCCGAAGAAAACAAATTAGTATTGCAATTATTGGTGGAGGAAAAGTGTGTTGTGTCTGTGGCAAAGACATTCTGAACTTCATGCTCTCTCGCTCTGCAGACAAAACATTTTACCATTTTAAGGGACCACTATCGCGAAAAAGCGTAACATTTAAAATAAATGTAAACACATACAAGTACTGTAAGAAGTACATTTCTTGCAGAGTAAAATGAGCCATATACTACCTTTCTAACACAACGGAGTTTGTCAGCACCCCAAGTAATAATGACTGCGTGTGCTGGGGTAGAGCATGTATACATAATACTAAAGAGAAAAGATACCCCTATACACAGCACCACTGCAGACCATATGTATCAATCAAAAAAATATATTTTTATTACAAGCTTTGCAAACACATATCAATGATACACAAAAATTTAAAAACATCTAAAAACAGCATAATATTGTATTTCCAGCCATATTCAACATAATGGGCCTGCTAGATATAATAATCTATTATGTTCAGTCTCAGTGGATGTATAACCTGTAACCACTGGAGGCTCAGAGAATGAGCCCCCTCGTGGATGAACCCGGGTTCAGTAAGAATTATAAAGTGCAAAAAATTGGAACCATGAAAGTGCATATAGTGCTACACAAACAATCATTCAACATATGCAATTACTGTGCAACCTATCAGACTAAAAGTGCAGTTTAAATACTGTCAGAGTCACTAATGACCAAGTGGAAGCAGCCTATTAGGATCTGCAAAGAAGTGAATAAGTAAAAGATACTTAGCCGGGTATGAAAAGAAAGGCAGGCAGACTGGCATGGAAAGACGGAAGTATCCCCTCAGGACATAGCCCACATGCTCCGCGGTCGTCACTCCGCTTTGATAGGCTGCTTCCACTTGGTCATTAGTGACTCTGACAGTATTTAAACTGCACTTTTAGTCTGATAGGTTGCACAGTTATTGCATATGTTGAATGATTGTTTGTGTAGCACTATATGTACTTTCATGGTTCCAATTTTTTGCACTTTATAATTCTTACTGAACCCGGGTTCATCCACGAGGGGGCTCATTCTCTGAGCCTCCAGTGGTTACAGGTTATACATCCACTGAGACTGAACATAATAGATTATTATATCTAGCAGGCCCATTATGTTGAATATGGCCGGAAATACAATATTATGCTGTTTTTAGATGTTTTTAAATTTTTGTGTATCATTGATATGTGTTTGCAAAGCTTGTAATAAAAATATATTTTTTTGATTGATACATATGGTCTGCAGTGGTGCTGTGTATAGGGGTATCTTTTCTCTTTAGTACTATATACTACCTTTCTCCTATGTTGCTGTCACTTACAGTAGGTAGTAGAAATCTGACATTACCAACAGGTTTTGGGCTAGTCTATCTCTCCAAAGGGGATTCTCAGCATGGCCTTTATTCTTTATAAAGACACTCCCTGAAAAAGATTCATACAAAGATGCTGACCAGCTTCCCTGCTCGCAGCACACTTATTTGGCAGTTGGACAGAGCAATTGCCATTCACTAAGTGCTTTTGAAAAGAAAGAAAACCCTGAGAATCCCTCATGAGGAGATGAGCAGGTCTAAAACCTGTCGGTTCTGTCAGATTTCTATTACCTACTGTAAGTGAGAGCAACATAGGAAAAAAGTAATTTAGGTCTCATTTTACTCCAAGAAAAATGTACTTCTTATTTGTATACTGTATGTTTATATGTACTTTAGGTTTTACGATATTCGCGATAGTGGTACTTTAAAATGTAGAGATTACGCACACATTTCACTGATATTACTATATGTGTTGAGCCGTGTAGTTAGCGGCAAATCCAGTAGTATTGTGACATCACGCAGCTCACTGTGATGATGACATCACCTCATCCATCACAATTATAGATGACACGTTCATGTTACGAGAAGTGACTGTAGTTTAATTAACCTCAATAAATGCAGGAGAATAAGGAGACACAGATGAAAGAAAATTAATTAGCTGTTGCAGAAATCACTCTCTGGAGTCATGTGACTCCCCCTCCCCAGAGCAGAGTCATGTGATGCGGTGCATTTCATTGAGCTAAAAGAAACATCATTGTCATTATTATTATTATTTATTACCTCCCCTGCTAATTTATGTGATGCTAGCAACTTCCACAATTACAAATCAAATAACAAAAGTTTTATAAACCGCAATTACATGTAACAGTAAAACACAGAGGCTGTTGTGGAAATGCTAATGTCAAGTGATTCAATTTCATTTCCCAAAGGACAATGCTGAACTGCAGATTTATGGTGATCCCAAACTGTCAACGGGGGCTTTCTGTTGTATCACATGGTATATCCTGATTTTTTTGGGGGAAAGTACAGTGTTTACGCTTCGTGGGTTTAAGTATAGCCCTTGTCTGACTGTCTTTATGTACTTATGCTATTCTTACAGGAAAAATAAGATGAGAGTCCTACAGAGACTATCCATTTTAAAAACACCAACTGCGTGGCTATGATATCGATCATCTGGCTTCAGTACTCCCTGGGGCTCATTTATCATTGTCACAGTAAGCGGTGATAACAAGCAACTAGGAAAAAAAATCAAAAGATGCTTATAGAAAAAAAATGTGTTGTGCATAGGAGGCACTTTGGGAATTTACTATTCCCGGCCACCACTATAGAGCTGTATTTGTCAGTGACAATGGGGTGTATGCAATAAACTGCGTTAGGCAGAATTACGTGCATACGTTTTACCGCATGATGAGTAGAGCAGAGTGCGATACATTATATGCAATGCATTACCATCTACTCATCATGCATAATACTTTATGCATGTAATTTAGCTTTTGCCAATTTATTGCGTACACCCCAGTGTTTTATAAAAACTGGCACACACCTTCTCATTTAATGTTTTTTATTTAATTTACTATTTTCTAGATTCTAAGTTAATACTAAAGACATCAAAACAACAAAAGAACACGTGGAATTACATGACAAACAAAACACGTTAAACAAATCAGAGTATGTTTTATATTTAAGATTCTTCCAAGTATCCATATTTTGTTTTGATAACAGCTTTGCACTCTCTTGGCACTCTCATTAATTCAATCAGCTTTATGAAGTGGTCACCTTGAATGTATTACAACAGTCTTGAAAGAGTTCTCATAGGTACTGTGCACCTGTCGGCTACTATACTTTAACTCTGCAGTCCAACTCATCCCAAACATCTCAGCAGTGTTTAGGCAAGGTGTTTGCGCAAGCCAGGTCAAAGTGCCGCCACATTAACACACTCCCTCCTCCTTGCTTCAAAGTGGGAAGAAACCAGTTGCACACCTTTCCTGGACTAAAAACATCAAATTTAAACTCATCAGACCAAAGTATAGATTTCCATAGGTCCCTTCGTGTTTCACCTGTGGAAGGGTAGAGGTAAGCCCGTTCAGGATGTCCGGTTTGAGTCTATAACGATTGGTCATGCAGAGTCCGGGCAAGTGAATGTCGCACTGTCGTCTTCTGAACGACATCTCAAACTCTACAAGCCTTAGCTTGCATGTTAAATGTTACAGTTCATGACAGTACAATAAAAAGACTTAACAAGTGTAACTTGTTTGAAAGAGTTGCAAGGAGAAAGCTTCTTCTCTATAAAAAAAAATTGGAACACAGCTTTGGTTTGAAAAATTGCATGTGAACAAACCACAGGACTGCTGGAAAAATGTCTTTTGGACATACCAAATCAAAGTTTGGTCATAATGCACAGCCCCCTGTTTAGCAAAAAACAAAAACACAGCATATTAGCATAACCAACTCAAACAAACTGCCAAGCACAATGGCGGAGGGTAATTATTTGGGCTTGTTTGGAGTTGCCTGACCTGGAGTTCATGGTTAATTGAATGACTGCAAAGTATTCTGAGTCAAATCTGAGGCCATCTGTGGGACAGTGAAAGCTTGTCTGGAAAAGGGTCATAAAACAGAAGTATAATGCAAGCACACCAGCAAATGCAACAGAATGGCTGAAAAATGGCAAGAACTCAAGGGCCCATATGCAATTCACTTTTTCACCTGAGTTTTCTCCTTAGAGATACATTTTCATCCTCTGTTTAAATTAACTTTTCAGCACTCTGCAACTGGAAAAGTACCAAAAAATAGATGAAGAAATACTGTCAAATTTATTTTGATTATTTTCTTGCTTGCTGCTGGTTTAAAGGGCATTTTATTGACGATTTTGAAAATATCACCTAGGAGAAAACAAAGGTGAAAAAGTGAATTGCATATGGGCCACTGTCTTCTATATGAAAACGTACTATCAACATTATTTTGAGTATTTTCTTGCTTGCTGGTGGCTTAAAAGGCATTTTATTTACAAGTTGTGAAAATATCATCTAGGTGAAAACTCAGGAGAAAAACTCAGGAGAAAAAGTTAATTGCATTTTAATAAACTTTAACACCTTCCTGACTGCCTAATGCCAATAGGTGTCGGGAATGTGACAGCCCCAGGACCGTCTAATGCCAAAAGGCATCAATTCCTGGGGCGGTGTTTTGCATGGGATCGCGCGCCGTTGCACACGCATCCACACTTGAATGATGGAGCTCTGCTCCGTTAAGTCCCCCAGACGCTATTAGACTGTTAGACGGTGAAACCGTCATCTATTTACATTGTACAGCGCTGCGATCTACTGCAGCGCTGTACTGGGTACAGCCGTGTCACTCGGCTGTCCCCTAGAGAGGCTCCGATCGCGATCCCCTCTAATAGGCTGCTGCCTATGAGAAGGGAACGCCCTGATTGGCTAGCAAAATTTATAAAAAAAACAAAACAAATAAAAACCAATAAACATTGCAGCAGCGATCAGAGCCCACCAACAGAAAGCTCTGTGGGTGGGCAGAAAAGGGGGTGGGATTAATTTGTGTGCTCGGTCGTGTGGCTCTGCAGCAAGCCATTAAAGCTGCAGAGCACTTATTTTTATAAAATAGCCTGCTCACTAGGGGTTTGCAAGCCGGTGGTCCTTAAGTGGTTAATGAAGAGAAACAATGTTATAAAAAAGAGAACACCAAAATTCTTGTTGAACAATGAAAGCTAACTAATAAATTTAACAGCAGAAGATGATTTTGCTTGAGAAGATTATCTTGAAGCCCTAGAAATTCAGAAGTGGCTGTTGAGGGGCCTCCTGTCAAGTGAAAATTATGTACATTTGAAAAGGGCGCCTGGAAAACAGGGCACCTGATATAGACGAAAAAAGCCAAATTCGGCTACAAAGGGTGCCTGGTGTAGCCGAAATGTCAAATTTACCTACAAAGAGCGCCTGGTGTAGCCGAAATGCCAAACTCGGCTACAAAGGGCACCTGGTATACTCGAAAAGATAATTTTAGTTTAGAAAAAAGATGATGCTATAGGCAAAATTTGTTGGGCTATAAAAGGGCTCTAAATATAGCATAGAAAAGTGATATAGCTGAGAAAAGTGATAACTATGACTTAACTTCCCCCTACTCTCACCCAGAACCCTCCCCTGGTGGTGCCTAACCCTAAGACCCCCCTGGTGGTGCCTAACCCTAAGACCCCACCTGGTGATTACTATGACCTAACTTCTCCCTACTCTCACACAGAACCCTCCGTTGGTGGTGCTTAACTCTAAGACCCCCGTGGTTGAGCCTAACCCTAAGGCCCTTTTGTAGCAGAATTAAAAACCTTGTAGCCGAATCAAAAATCTTGGCTACAAAGGGACGACCTTTTGTAGCTAAATCAAAAGCCTTGTAGCCAAAACGAAAACTTGCCCTTTTCACTACCTTGTAGCCGAGATTTGCAGAAACAAAATTGAAGTCTATGGAGGCGCTCTTTAAAAAAAGATGGCTCAGGCTCCCTTTTCAACTGATTTCTTAAAATTGACTTAGGTATGTTACATCATCTAATCAATTTGAGTAAGTTGGAGGGAAGACAATTGAACCATTAGTGGATATTGACCATTGACCATTAGTATGTTTTGGAATGTGGGGGAAACCAAAGTTCCCAGAATAGACCTATGCAAGAACAGGGAAAAAACATACAAACTCCTTCAAGACAATGAACTAGCTGGGAATCAAACATTTTTACAACTCTAATGGAAGACTGCCTGGGGAGCAATGTGATTTGTAATATTCAATTGCCTGTTACTTGACCAGCAGCCAATGCCCTTATTAGTAATAATAATATTATAATGAAACATTCCCGGAATAAGTAATATCACGTTATTCAGTGTGACCTGCAGAGTGTCAACTATTCACAGAAAAGAAAGTACACAATTCCAAAAACTGCAATTTTCCCTACGCAAAATGCTGAGCCAGGCCTATCATTACCATGCCAGCTGCACCTGGTTCTGTTCAGCTCTGTTCAAAACAAACCAGGAAAAGGAGAAACCGTGTGCAAGCAAAAATCAGTAATATGTGGTACAGAAGCAAGTTCAGGACATAATCCCGGATGACCAATGAGAAGGAAGCAGAGAAAACTGTACTGGAATCTTTACTGTCAGACAGCAATTAGAAATGTTTTCCTCCATCTGAAGGACAATATGAAAAACAGGAAACAGGGCCAGTGCTGAGAGTACAGACCTGCCGTGGCTGTTAAAGAGAACCCGAGGTTGGTTCTAAGAATGCTATTAGCACACAGAGGCTGAGTCTGTATATAATGCTCAGCCTCTGTTGCTATACTGTTTCCCCCTAGACCCCCCTGCACTCTGCTTGCCCCCATAATTCACACAGCCATGCTAGCGACACGCAGCGTGTCGCCAGCAGGCTGTTTACATCTACACTGTCACTCTCGCCGCTCCACCACCTCCTCTATATCGCTCTCCGCTACCTACCTGCATCCCTTCTCTCCAATCAGCGGGGAGGGAAGGGATGCAGACGGGGAGCGGCAACATAGAGGAGGCGGGGGAGCGGCGAGAGTGACAGTGGAGATGTAAACAGCCGGCTAGCGATGTCGCTAGCACAGCGTTTGATTTATGGGGGATAGCAGAACGCAGGTGGGGTCTGGGGGGAGACAGTATAGCGACAGAGGCTGGGTATTATATGCAGACCCAGCCTCTGTGTGCTAATAAGATTCTTAGAACCCACCTCAGGTTCTCTTTAAATTGGACCTGAACTATTGCACAGGACACAAGGAAAACACAGAAAAATCCACAATGTGTATTTAGAGAGAACAGCCTGTCTAATTCCCCCCTCATTATTCAAGTAATCCCAAGTGTAATTTAAGCTCTCAGCTGTGTCAGCACAGGAATTGTGTCTCAAAAGACACAGCTAATATGTAAACACAGGAGGTTAACCCTTTGTCTGCTTCCATGTAAGCAGGAAGTAGACACACTGCAAATATTTTGCAGGAGTTCCGTAAGCTGTAACAAATAAATGTTTTTCTCTAAAATTGATTATGCTTATCTTTTAGTTTGGAGAGTTCAGATCTGTTTTAAGGCTGCTATTTTCATAGTGTCTATATTTTGCCCTGCTTCACTTTACATCCACTACAATGGAAAGGTATGTAAGGATGCAAGCAGGAGTAGTCAGATGCTTCTAACTTCAACCATGTGTGTATGTGTTTAAAGTCAAATATAAGTAGTACTAAAACTGGCAGCAGTGTGTAATGAGGGAAATGTTCCTGAAGAGAATTATCAAAAAGCAAAAAAAGATATAAACAACCAAAAGCCAATATAGTGTACTAGCAGACTTAAAAGGCTAAGCCCGTTAACATAACAGACTCTAGGCCTCCCTTACAACCCTCCCCTCCTGCCCCTGTGACCGCTGCCACACGTCAGCACGCATGGCCCGCACACGCCCCCACCCCCCTGCTATCCCAACGGCCGCCCGTGTGCCACACATGTGCATTAGCGCAAAAGCACGGACACAGGGAAAGGAGGGGACGCAGAGACACGGGTTTTATACTATAGGATTAAATCTAAAAAGGTAGGAAGATATATGGCAATATGAGATGGGCACTCAGTTCACAGTCACCTAAGAGGCAAGTATCCACAAGGCAGGTGAGTAAAGCAAGCCTGTCCTCACTGTGTCTGCGGGATTTCCCATTATCAAGGGAAGTTGCTTTCAAACAAGGGAGGGGAATTTAAAGTGCTCTCTATTATAGTGCATCAGTTTAGCACACTATGTTATTGCTTCCATCATTATAATCTATTTACTATTGCGCACCCCATTATTGTTCCATTCACTATGGTGCCCTTTATCATAATGACCCCAGTGATCCTCATTACAGCACCCAGCGCCAGTTCCCTTCACTATAGTGCCCCCAATTACAGTAATTCCTGTTATAGTTCCCACCATTATAATTCACCTGTCATAGCGCCACCAGTTATAATTTCCTCCCCCATAGAGTGCTCCCTTCATTATAGTTATGCTGTTAGTGCCCACCCCTGCTCCATATAACAGTCTTTTTCCAGCCACAGTCTCCTAAGTCTCCAAATGATAGATTGACAGAGGGTACACTTTGCAGAGTGATGGAAGTTAAGTACAATATAGAGACAGTTGACTGGGTTACATTCCGAAGACATACAAAGCTGGAGTTCAATAGATGAGCAGAGGTTATTGGGGTACTGAGGAACTAAATGAATTATGGTGTAATAGAGGGACAAAGGGTATTGTGGGAAAATAGAGATAGAGAAAACTGTTCAGCAATAAAGAAAAAGAAAAGTGTGATGGGTACCATAAATGAATAAAGTTGGAGTAAAATAAAATCACATAAAGGGTTAATATAACAAAGAGAAGCGAGCAGATTAGGATACTGTATATTGGAGCAGTGAGATTTCAGAAGGATAGTTCAATACTGTGATCCCATGCTCAGTGACAATTAAGCTTATTTTGACACAGTAAAGTGCACTTGTGTTAAATGTCTGTGTTGTAATCTTTGCAAAAACAAAAGGTTAATGATTCCATTAACAACATCATCACAAAGTACATTGTGTTTAATGCGGTGAAAATAGCACGTGCTGGACGTTCTGCAGCAGATGACTTCTGTTTATTTTACCTTTCACTGAATCTAACCTCATGCTCTAGACTCAGCTGCCAGTCTTTTCAGGTCCATTTACCTATGAAAGAGTTCATGTTCTGGAAATCTTGCATGTCTGTCTGTTAAATTATGAATGAATTCTCAGAGGCTCCATCATGGGGACTGCAGCCCTGAAAGAGCTTTACAAAAGCGACCATTCAGGGTTCACAGCATTGTCACAGCTAAAAGCATACCTGAACTGAGAGGGATATGGAGGCTGACATACTGTTCTTTTAAACAATGCAGATTGCCTGGCTGTCCTGCTGGCATACATCAAAAAAGGCACATAGAAATGTGGATGCCCAATAATGGCGATAGCAAAATATCGGTATTGATAACCCAAAACCCACCCCCCCACAAAGTACTTACCTGGCATCTAAAAAACTCCCTGCCACCACTACCACCTAGAAAGAAAAGGAAAAAAAAAGTACGTTCTCGGATGCCGCCATAGAAATATCAGCCATAGACTCTGAACAGGCATGCAAATCAGATGCTCTGACTGGTCTAACTTGATTAGCTACATGCATGTTTCAGGTGTGTGATTTAGACACTACTGCAGCCAAATAGATCAGCAGAACTGCCAGGCAACTGGTGGTGTTTAAAAGAAAATAAACATGAAAGCCTCCACATCCCTCTCAGCAGTCAGTTCATGTGTACTTTAACTACTTTACGTCCGCCTCACGCCAACCCCAGGACCACCTAACACAGATTAGCGTGCAGTCCTGGGGATGTGTTTTGCAGGAGATTGCGCGCATCGATGCACGTGCATTTCCGCTTCCATGGCAGAGGTCAGTCTTCCAGTGGCGATCACCGCTAGGAGACTATTTTTACAGTGTACAGCGCTGCAATATACGGCAGTGCTGTACTGGGGACAGCTGTGTGACACGGCTGTCCCCACAGGAGTGATCGCTGTCATAGGCTGTAGCCTATGACAGTCGATCACGGTGATTGGCTGGCGGGGAGGGAGGGCGGGCTTTCAATAAAAAAAAAGTAACATTTATCTAAAAAATAAAGATAAATAGAAAAGATACAAAATAAACATCCCTGCAGGAATCAGACCCCACCAACAGAAAGCTCTGTTGGTGGGCAGAAAAAGGGGGGGGGGAATCACTTGTGTGCTGAGTTGTAGGGCCCTGCAGCAAGGCCTTAATGCTGCAGTGGCCTAAATAACAAAAAATAGCCTGGTCACTAGGGGGGTGTAAGCCTACAGTCTTTAAAGTGGACCCAAATTAAAACCTCCTACTATGCTCAGAAGTAATGGCTGTCACCTGTATAACCCGAGTTATGAAAAATGAAGGGTGAAAAGCATGCACTGAAATGTTCATAAGCTTGAAGGAGTGTTTATTTATCTTTGTATGTGTCAGGGGTTTATATGAAAAGGGCGCCTGTAAAAAAGGGCGCCTGGTGGAGCCCATATATACCAACTTCGGCTACAAAAAAGGCGCCTGGTGTAGCCCATATAAAAACTTCGGCTACAAAAAAGGCGCCTGGTGTAGCCCATATAAAAACTTCGGCTACAGAAAAGGCGCCTGGTGTAGCCCATATAAAAACTTCGGCTACAAAAAAGGCGCCTGGTGTAGCCCATATAAAAACTTCGGCTACAAAAATGGCGCCTGGTGTAGCCCATATAAAAACTTCGGCTACAAAAAAGGCACCTGGTGTAGCCCACAGTAAAACTTCGGCTAGAAGAAAAACTCCGGGATGTGTTAATTACTATTCCCCCTCCAGGCCGCCATGGATAGTGGGGGAATGAAATAATTCGGCTTCCAGTGCTTGTAGCCCATATAAAAACTTTGGCTACAAAAATACTCCGGGATGTGTTAATCACTATTCCCCCTCCAGGCCGCCATGGATAGTGGGGGAATTAAATAATTCGGCTTAGAACGCTTGTAGCCCATATAAAAACTTAGGCTACAAAAAGGCGCCTGGTGTTGCCCATATAAAAACTTCGGCTACAAAAAAAAGGCAATAATATGGGCTACAAAGGTGCACCCTACTGTAGCCGAAAACCTTGTAGCTGAAAAATATATGGGCTACAAAGGGGCGCCCTACTGTAGCCAAAAAATATGGGCTACAAAGGGGAGCCTGCTTGTAGCCTATATCAAAACTCAGGCGCCCTTTTCTACACCTTGTAGCCCATATTTCCAGAAATAACATTGATGTCTATGGCGGCACCCTTTTCATACAGTCAGCTCGGGCGCCCTTTTCAACCGATATCAGAGTAGTGCAACTAAATATTTTGAATCAAAAAAATGTTTGGTTTGGGTCTGCTTTAAGTGGTTAAAGACGTCAGTTATCTTTTATTTACAGACTAAATAAAGCTGTGATTTTCTATACTGTATTTAACACAAACGTATTGGGTAAAGAATAAACTTTATTGTGGAGCTCTGTCTGCTGCCTGTATGCTAGAAAGCAGTATGGCCTACTGAGCGTACTATTATGTGAGGCTGCAGCCTGGTTATTATTATTCTGCATTTATATAGCACTGACATCTTTCACATATCTTTACATCACGATTTCACTAAAGGTGGCCACACACCACACAATAAAATGATCCAATTTTACAGCAATTCGATAAAAAACGATCGGTTGTACAGAAAAACTTAAAGCTTTTTTTTTTTTATTTGTTCAAGAAATCTATTCAAATTTCCCATCTTTATTCAATAAAAGAAGGGAGTGTCGGATTTTTATGATCAATTTATATGATAATTGAATGGTGTAGGGTAGATTGGCAATTTCTTGATGTACAGACCCAATACATTTCTTCTGAGTTCCTGATTATTTTTTTTTATAAATCGGGAAAAAAATTTACATATTTGGTACATTGGTCAGATTTTTTAAATGTTACAATCAGCAGGGATGTGCTCACGAGTGTTTCCGGCTTGAAGGAGGAAGTGCACACTAGTGAGTCTTGTAACGCATCACATAGGCCGCCTGCGAGACGTGATACGCATAGAAGTCGGTGGAATTCTGGGACAGTAACCCCTCGTCTCCATTTAGTGAGCGCAAACTGTATTGTAACAGCTGGACAGCTCTGATCAGCATGTACAGGACTTGTCTGACAGTGGTTATTGCCCATAAAAGAATGTGCACTATTTGTTGAGTACTGTGTATGGTATGAGTCCGCATACCACAATTTCCATTACTAGCAATGTTTCTTTAAATACATTTTTCTATTAAAAATATGCAAAGTAACAACCCCCCCCCCCCCCCCCCACACACACACACACACACACACACACACACATACACAAGGAGAACAACCTCCATGCAGCTAGTGTATGAAGCATGGACTTCAGCCCTGCACCGGTAAATTTACTTACCATTAAAGGGAACCTGTACTGAGTAAAATTATTTAAAATAAATACACGAGGTAACTTCAAATGAACATTACATATTTACCTTGCCATTAGTTCCTCTCAGAAGCTCACCATTTTCTTCTGACAATGATTCCTTCCAGTTCTGACAACATTTTGTCAGAACTGAAATATATCAGTTGCTGTCAGTTATAGCTGAGAGGAGAACTGAATGTGCAAGGTGTCTGTTTCCCTATGGCTCAAGTGGGCGATGTTACAGTTTAACAGTGTGCTGACCAGAAAGCTGTTATGAGGTAATGGCCATTTTCAAAATGGAGGACGGAGAATTCCCTTGATGACAGTGGAAAAACAGGATGCAGGAAAGGAGGAGGAGATTGAGGAGTAGACTACATGGGAGGTAAGTATGACTTGTGTATGTTTATTTTGACTTTTCATTTTCAGTTCAGGTTTTCTTTAAGCCACCGTGACATTCAAACAAGGTGAACAGAGGTTCTTATAAAGAATGTAGTGTGAGATTTCCCTGCTATCCCTTCTTATATAGAATGTTTTATAAGAAGGGTGACGCCTCTTTATAAGAACGTTATACTTCCTCCACCCTTCATAGGAAAGGTTAGCCATCCGGCATCGGAAGAGTGAATAGAAAAGCCCTCATATTCTGCTGTGCAAAAGAGTCAAGCCTTTGCACAGGAATGGTTAACAGATATGTCTCAATAGTCTCATCTAAATGGGAAAAGTGGATAGGGAGGCCCCTGTACTCCACCCATCAGAGGAGAGAGGTTTTCAAGCACTATACAGCATATGGAGCTGGGTTTTTTCCATAGTCAGCAGTCTGCTCTGTAACGATCGCTCATGGCTGCTCAGAGCCCCCCCATATTGGCTCTCTCAGGATGAACTCACTTCTTTTATCTTTTATTCCAACTCAAATTGATTTTCTTCTTGTCCAGATCACTTCAAATTATCACCTCTTCTAGTCTGCTGATGGGTTTTTTGTTTAAAATTTCCCGAGGGTTTTTTCCAGTTTATGAATTCTTTCTGCAGCCCCTGTGATAATCATACTACAGGCAGCTCCTGTACAGAATCAAATGTACAGAACAGCAAGGCGGTGTATACACACGCTGTACTGTATTGTGACCTTTTATATCTCAGGCAAGGGCCCCTAACCACAGTGGAGCAATGCCTGTGACTGCAGAAGGGCCAACAGGTGTAAGGGGGCCCCAAATACTACTTTGTTCCCTCAGATCAAGGCTGTAAGGTGGCAGCAGGGGCAGTAGGGGTAGGCAAGTAAAATGGGTGTGAACAGTAGATGGCCCCATCAAAGATTTGGGACCTCGGATTTGTAGTTATGCCACTGCAGGCAGGGCTTAGCATCAGTCTGTATCTACAACATGCGGTATAAAAAGGAAAATAGTCTTGTTGGCAGAACACATTAAATATGTATTTGGCATTTCCAAAACGGAAGCATTTAGGCTCAGATACCTGCCCAGCCACATGGGGTAAACATTAAAGTGGTCTGAAACTCTGACATAACATTCATTAAAAATGTGTTTTCCTACTTGTTATTACCCATACAGTTACCATATTTGCTTGTGTGCACACATAATATGGTCCATTTACAAATTACAAGTTCCCAAAGTAAAGTTTATCTACTCTGGAAGCTGCCAGTGCATTTTATTCCAGCTGCTTTTTATTATATATAACATCTTCTTCTGAGGCCTTATCAACTGTTTGCATACTTGAAGCAGAGAGAGTTTGTTTTCAGTTGTTACACAAAATGTAATAACTGAGGAATTTAAACAAAAGTTATCTCTTTTGGATGTGGATCCTAAGCTGAAAGGGGTTTTCCAGTGCAGAGCAAAGTGCTGTGTTTAAGGGCGTAGCAATAGGGGTTGCAGAGGTTGCGACCACATCGGGGCCCCCGAAGGGCTTTCCCTCAACTACAGTATTAGCTCTCTATTGGTCCTGTGCTCATAGTGGTAATTATGAGTAGTGGTGCTTTGAATAGTGGTAATTATTAACAAACTGTTCCACATCCCCTTCTTGCACCACTGACACTGTAGTTGCCATTGGCAGGATTTGGTGTGCCGTATCAATTGCTATGTACAGAGTGCTTGGGGGGCCCCACTGTAAAATTTGCATCGGGGCCAATAACAACTCCTTTGCTACGCCACTGGTATGAGGCACAATGCATCCTAGAAAAACTGTGCAGTACCGTCTGGTCGGACGGAGGTTTCAAGTAAATTAGAACCGTGGATTTATGGGCTTTCATTTACTTTTATACTCTTCTCTCGGTATAGAAGGATGGGAAAAATTATGCTTGTAGATTTACTTACATCCTTTAAAGGGAACCTAAACTGAGAAGGATATGGATTTCTCCTTTTTAAAATAATACCAGTTGCCTGACTCTCCTGCTGATCCTGTGTCTCTAATACTTTTAGCCACAGCCCCTCAACAAGCATGCAGATCAGGTGCTCTGACTAAAGTCAGACTGGATTAGCTGCATGCTTGTTTCAGGTGTGTGATTCCGCCACTGTTGCAGCAAAGAGATCAGCAGGACTGCCAGGCAACTGGTATTGTTTAAAAGGAAACATCCATATCCCTCTCAGTTTAGGTTCCCTTCAAAGTGGTCAGAAACTCAGCATTTCTTCTTTGCAGTAAAAGATTCCTATAGCCTTAACATTACTATCACAAAAAATTGTAGCAGAACAGCATTCAAATGGACTACAATATGGATTAGACTGCCACCACCTCCTATTCCATAATTTTAATCATACAAGCAACAGAAGCTAAGCTCATCCTTGTGTATGCGCATGGTGCACATGGACACATAATGTTAGCTCCCTTGTGGGATTGGTAAGAGGCACTGTCTGTCCCAGGAGAGGACGTCAGGATGTGTGCTCCTAATCCATTGATAGGTTTGATGCAATGAATGTGTTTGCATGTCTGCACTATACATGTTACAGGGCCAGAGTTAGGACACCTATGTTTACCTGGGTACTTCTGCGCAGTATAGGTGACTAAGCATAAGAATGCATTCTTCTGTGAACTAAAACCCCGGCTTTTAACTTAGCCGTAGGGATAACAGTTGTGCCTGGATGAGTGAATCTGTGAATGCATTTGTTTGAACATTTGCATGCGAGAGTGCGAAGGGTTAATAGATTTTTCCTTTTAAGGGACCAGGATTTAAATGGGAAAGTAGGTGCTGAGGGGAGTGGTCAATTAACATACATTCATTAAAGGATACATGAGCTGAATTAAATTACTGCAGATCTACTTACCTGGGGCTTCCTCCAGCCCATAGAAGTCTATGTGTCCCTCGCCACATCTCTGCTCTCAGCCACTCTCCTGTGGTCCCCTCCTGGGGTCCCACTCGCGGTCAAGCTGCACATGCGCAGTGCTTCTGCACCTGGGCAGAACACTCCCCGTAGTGGGAGCACAACTGGGAGAAAATCACATCAAGCTGGAACTCTCGTAATGATAAAAACAACTTAAACGCAAGATGTATTTTGCTGCAATGTTTGGGTACAAAAAGCATTCCGTACAAAACCCTTTCACCAGTGTTCAGGTTTCCTCCGAGTCAAAGGATTTTAATCAGGGGCATGATTTTATTTATTATAATTCATCTGTAAGGTAGAAGGATAGGTGACCCACCACAGTCAGGAAGCCACTGGGAGCACGACAAGAGCAGCACCCAAAAGCACATGCACAAGTGAAAAAATATTTGGCCGACCACTTGTGGTCAGGGGGTTTACTTCAGGACTGATTGTGGAAAAACAGAGCCTTACAGAGGGAAATGGAGCAAGCGGTCCTGGTGTGGATTATTTATTGAATTAGCCTCCATAGTGGTAACCTCGAATCAGGCTCAGGCCAGAAATCCACAGCTCAGAGCGGTAACCCCAAGCCTTAATCATGGTAGCCACTGGGAGGTATCTACAGAGCCTGTGCGCAGTGGGCATTTGCAACTCACCTAGCCCGGGATCCAGATGCTGGCAGCCATTCTGCTTCCGGTCCTTGGAGGCACTCAATCCCTATGGTGAGATCGCCGTCTATCGTCATGACAACAGATCGCGACCTTACTAGAGGGGTAGAGTGCCACAGATCTCTATAGCGGCATCATTTTTTTCCTGCTTTTAGGGTCTAAAAACTTGTGCAGTTTTAGGCCCTAAAATCTGGAAGTAATTATATAGCAGGGAGGTTAAAACAGCGCCAACATATAACTCAGCACTGGACAATACATATACAGTATATACCATATTGGATGTACTGTATGTATATACTCCTTTTGGCCACTTTTTTTTGTAACATCCTTTAACCTCCTTGCCGGTTATCCCAAGCTCAGCTCGGGGTAACCTGCGCAGGAGGATTTCTCAGGCCCCGCTGGGCCAATTTTCATAATTTTTTTTTATTGCACGCAGCCAGGAAGGTTAAAGCACTAGATGCAGAAATGTACCAATACAACATAATGAAAATGAGAAATTCTCTCTACAATGGATATAGAAATGCACCAATAGCACCATGAAAATAGACTTAAACATTTCACAGACTAAAAAATGCTTAAGTATTTGTAATCAATCTCTAGTAATAAGTCTATAACATCATTTGTAAGTTTTAACAGAATTAAAACATTTTGTTCTTCAAATGTGATCAGCTCCAAAAGTTTTTAATTATCCTCAAACCTTCCTTGTAATCCGAAGTTTGACTATAACCTAGCATGCACAACAGATCAGATCAAGTACTGGCAGATTCGATTACTTTAAATTTTTCTGATTTCTCCTGCTTTGATGAATCTATGAATAATGTTTGATAAACCCGAAAGCATAACGCTGTATCAGAACAAGTGCAGTGGAAAATTAACATCATATGGGTGGTGTGTTGATCTGCGGAGCAGCAACTTCATACTGCATCAATCAGTTAAAAAAGATGTACACAGACAGGTATGATTTATACCAGATTTCGAAATCTAAGATGTAGCATGGTATATTTATCACTACTCCCAAAGCATTATTTTCATAGGGAATTGGCTCCGTTTGGTACAGCACTATGAGGTTAATTACTAACACTTATCTACTTATCTTACGAATTATATTCCTTGGGACCTATGCAGTTGCAGGAGATAAAAGACTCGCCAGGTGCCATATGCAATTCGAGGTGATAAGACACTAAAAATGTGTGTGCTTCTTATCAACTCATATCCCTCAGGATTTACCGGCATGGCAATGTCCGAGTGTAAAGAGCATAACACAGGTGAATAATAGCTATTCACCTGAGCTATGCTCCTGTGCGATGCTAAGCTAGGTTTTTGTGTTGTGGAGCTGCCCTTCAGCACCAAGGCACTGCTGCCTCACTTTCCCAGGAGATACACGCACACCCGAAGTCAACAGCGAGAGCCAATGGACTTCCAAGCACTTACCCAACTTCTGGCGCTGTACACCAAGCTCTGCTGGCATCATCAATCTCCGTCACTCTGCGTTGGCCGCCTGACCCACTGTGCCTGCCACCGCTGCTCTCCTCTGTCTTCTAGTAGTGGAGACCCAGCAAGCGCATATTTGAAGCTCCCACCAGAGTCCCCCGTTAGTGGACCAATGAGAATCAGGATGGTTGAGTCAACCTGCATGGGGTTTATCGCTGGAGAGTTAGTGAAATTGTACAGGACCCCTGGAGTGAGTTTTTTTTAATCTCCTGACATTGCGGCGAATTCAATTGCCAGCGTCTTGCCAATTTTTGTGTGAAGTTAGCCTCACACAGATGAATTAAGGAAATCGCCTGAGCATTGCAGAGGGGAAGTCAGGAAATGTATGAGTGAGATGCAGAACTGTAGAGTGCGCCATGCCACTGCTACTCGCTTTTTTATGTTAAAAAGTTAAAATAAAAAAGAATGTACCGTAGTTCTTCCCCCCACCATCAGAGTTCTTTAAAAGGACCCTGAGCAGTAAGTAAAAAAGGAAATCCAGACTTACCTGGGGCTTCCTCCAACCCCCCGTAGCCCGCGAGGTCTCCCGGCATCCTATGGTCCCTTCCGTGGTCCAGCTGGCAGCTCACCCTGTGCATCATCACGCCAGTCGCCGTAAGAGTCCTGCACATGCGCGGTTCTCTAAAAAAATAGAACCAGCAACTTCTAACCGGAGCCTCCAGCGGGACCATGGAAGGGACCTAGAGGACACTGGAGGACCTCGCAAGCTACGGGGGGATGGAGGAAGCCTCTGATAAGTCCGGATTTCCTTTTTTTTCTTACTGCTCAGGGTCCCTTAAACCCCTAGCCCCCCACACTTGCTAGGGTGGCTGAGACCATACTGCCATACCAAACGATACAAGCTTACATGGTTTATGACATGAAAGGAATTCTGCAGGAAAAGGAAAAAATGTTGCTCTTCACAAGGATCACAGACTGAGAACGATATTCCCTAAACCTCCACTCTTGTCATATCGGCAACCACACAATCTAAAACAGATGATTGTCAGGAGCTCTTTGAATAGGCCTCAACAAAACGGAACATCACCCTGCCGACAAAAAATATGTGGGACCTGCAGACACATTTACTCCACTGACAGGGTAACAATACCAGGTTCACAACAGGAGTACAGAATACAAGGTACATTTTCTTGTGGGTCCACCAATCTGGTATATCTGATCATGTGTGCTAAATGCCCCAATGTTATGTACGTGGGAGAAACTGGACAAACTCTGCGCAAACGTATGAATGGACACAGGCACACTATTAATGATACCAAATCTGGACTCCCAGTTGCTACACACTTTCGGTCCAACGGACACAGCATGGATGATCTTCGTGTCACTGCCCTGAAGGGCGGCTTCAAAACGTCAAATGACCGATTAATAGCAGAAACAAAATTTATAAATTGTTTCAAAGCTGTGCAGAAGGGTCTGAATAAGGACAACAACTTTCTATATTGGTATGAGATTGATGATATATGAACTGTCTCAGCCACCCTAGCTGAACTTGTGAACTAAGAATTTACGATACCTCTGGGTCAATCCTAATACCAGGTCTGTGAGCAATAAAGTAAACAAGGATCCTTATCTTACCCCATTTAGATGGTCTGTTTGTATTAAGGCATCTTAATGATGTATTTATGCTTGAAAAAAATATCTGTTTTTCCTTTTGATGTTGCATGTATATAAGCTGTCTGTACCACCAGCTTGCAAACTAACAGGATATAAACCTGACGAAGGCTGCAAGGCCGAAAGCTTGTTTATTCTTATTCATTTGTAGTTAGCCAATAAATGGTATCACCCTGATTTAAAACTTCTTGCCCGCAGTAACCGTGTCAAGGACAAGGGACTTATCCCTGCCTTGGGCTCAGTGTGTAGGAGTTGGCCCTGGGAGAACTTGTGGCAGAATCTGAAAGTCAATCAAGGGAGCCTCTGATGTCCATCCCTGAATCCCAGGCAAATATGGAAGTGGTGTCAAAATTTTAGACGAAAGTAGGAAAAAATAGGAAAAAAGTTTATTGTATAAAATATTTCACGTGTTTTTATTCCTCTCTCTGCTTTTTTCTTCTGAAGTCATCTTGTTCTGCACACTTCTTTTTCTCCTCTCTATGCTCCTTTCACCTCTTTCCTTCTGCCTCTTTTCTTCCTCTTTAAGGAATATAGTAAAACAGTGAAGCATTGAGTAGCAGTGGTGTCAGGGGAGCCCATCAATGGAGTGATGGGTAGTAGCAGTGTCAGGGGAGTCTGGCATTGGTGTGGTGGGTAGCAGCAGTGTCTAGGTACCTGGCAGGGTAGTGGCACAGTCCATGGTGCCCGGCAATGGGGTGGCAGGTACTGGTGATGCTGCAGTGATTTGCTGTGTTATTGATGATGATGGGGTTACAGTTAACTCGATTAACATATAATTAAGCAGAATGGTGCTGGGGATACATTTTTACTTGATTGACAGATAATTAAGCCAACAGAAACCCACATGGGTTTGCATTGGCTAGGGGATAAAATCACTCTCACTGGCCCCACACTTCTATACCACTCATACAATGAGAAAGGGTGGGTTCAAGTGAGACTGTGGGAGCATTACAGACAACATCATGGAAAAGTTCATTTAAGGAAATTACAGCTGTAGAGGATAAAAAAAAGCTTATACCAGGCAATGATGTTTACAGAGACAGAAATACTGTTATTATTAATTTGTCAAAGCAGTATTTAAAAATTGAACTCCAGATATTGGAGCATTTTTTATGTAATGCATTATCAATCTCTACTTAACAACTTATTTATAGATATCAGATTTGCAAGGTTATCAAACTAAAATATAGAAGATGCAGTACACAAAGCTGCCCCAACAGCGTTTATAAATCTTCATACATTACTTAATATGACAAATAATTATCCATTTACAACTTCATCCATCTAGAACTGCCAAAAGCCAACTCAGCGACGTCCAACAAATGTTGATATAAAGCCAAACGATAAACAGAACCTCTCAAACCTAAACCATTTGCCCAGGGATAGGAAATAGGCTTGTAAAGCCTCAAATAAAATAACCAGGTGCAATCAAGCCAACCCAGCTGTCACTATAAAGAATTTTTCACCACATCGTTCAGCCTGAAGGAAAAAAATAATGTTGTAATCCTATCAGCAAAACCATCTTATAAGCTGTGTTAAAATGGGAGCGCCCACTTTTCTCAAAGAGCGCCCCCACTGTGAGGGAGGAATAATTTTTCATGTGTCACCCTTTAGGTGCTGTTGTGATCTGTGTGTTTAATTTCCACCCATATAGCTATGAGCTTAAAGAAGACCTAAGGCCACCAATGAGGGCAGTATTAGTCATACAAGACCAATATGACACTGAGGGCAGTCATCTCTATAAGTGTTTTACAAGTTAGAACTCCATTTTCCATCCTCAGTATGAAGTTTTCCTTTGAGATATATGTTCTTCTAGCACGTTGTGCTTTGCCCTTGAGGTATTTGATATCTCTATCTGCCATAGCATGGACTGAATACAGGACATGAGGAGCAAAGACAAATGGAGCTTTCAGTGGCATCCTTCCATATTTCTATTTTCCCTGAAAATCAATTCATATCTCACACAACTAGGGAATTCTCCAGTATCACTTGTTACATTTATCAAGAGATGCCATGCTCAACATACAGATGCTTGTTTTACAATGTGACTTTCCTGAAGCCATATTCTACAGTAGAGGCTAAAACTGACCACCAGAGTATCTTCCAATTTTCTGGCACTCACATAAAATATGACGGAGAACCACAATAGTCTTATATTTTGAAGAATGGCGTGTTTTTGTCGTACATAGCAATAGGAAAGGACATACAGGTCAATGGTAAGAAAAGATGCAGATAAATGGCAGAGACATGGCAAAAATTACACTATGAGGAATAACTATAAACAACTATCAATGTGAGATTTGATAAAATTGTGTTATAGAGAGGATTCTGCACTGCAATTGGCGGTATTACCATGTACAGAAACTTTACTACGAATTCTTTACTTCTACTAAAAGTGCTCATAGATACAGTACTTGGTCAGCAGAAACACCTGGTATCCACTATTTCAGATGACCAGATGGTGTAAGAAACCTCAATACTGTACCCTGTGCTGAGAATTGCATTATCATGTATCTATGGAAATGTGAGTGCATGGAGCTTCACTGATCACATCTTCAAACACCATCAAATTTTCAATTGATGTTAATGGTTGGACACTATTTCAGCAAATGTTAGTCTCATACGCTCCTCTGCAAATGGTAGTCTGGCCAATGGTGCTTGCTGGCCTACCATCTGTGGATAATGATATTTCTAGAAGTACCACAAACCTTTTCTTATTACACCTAGGACCTCCTGGATATTCTACATTAACTTTCTTCACTACTATTTGTAATATCTACCAATACAGGAGAATGGTGGTTCTGTGCAAATGTTTAAATCTCACATTTATTAAATTCCTCCCAAAGATCATACGGTAGTAGAGAGGTTCTAATAACAAGCTATACTACACAGGAGTTACCATTAACCTTTTCTGCCATTGCCCAGAAGAGTTTTTGCAGCATAAGCAGAGGACCCCACCTTCTCCAGAGACAGCGATAAGCACAAGGATGCCATATATCTCCATCTCCTCTTCCCAGGCCATGTGCTGCTTGCTCAGGAAACGGCTGCTCTCATTTGATAAGTGGATTTTATGGTCAGATCTCGGCCGCTATCCAGCAAATCGAAGAAGCAGCAGGAAGAAAAAGCAGAACTCATCTGTGTCTAGAAGCAACGCAGCACTCAGTAAAGGTCAGAGCGGTAGGGGAAGCTGGCTGAGAGCTCTCTCCTTACCAGCTACAGACTTGGGTACAGCCTGAGGAGGGCAAAATGAACAAACCAATGAGGAAGAAACTGTCTGCTACCTTGTCACCTTGATGTACCTCAAGTTCCAGTACCATTTCCAGATTGGCTATAGATCACAAATAATAACCAAGAAAGAAATTAATAAGTTATTCTACCTGTAATTGGCATCTCATTTTTTGATGAGTGCTGTGAAGGTAAACCATGTAATGTTTTTCTCTATCTGATGGTTACTTCAGCAAGCAGATGCCTGTATTTGTGTCTCTCCTGCAGCCATACAAACGGGCTTCCCCCCTCCCTGTAAATGTTTTTGTTTTTAGAAACATACGAGGGATGTGGGAACTGTCCAAGGTGGGGAGATGAAAAAAAAGAAAAACACAGGGGACTTAGGGTTACCCATGAGATAACAGAAGCAATTAAATAACAGAGCCCATTATACTTAAGGTGCAAATACAATAATAACTACTGTATCTATGGAAAATGCTTCCACAGGCTAAAGCAATAGAAATACATGAGACCACATGAGGGAGACTGATATTATGATTATGGAATGCATTTGTTGAAATGTGTATTTAGCAACAACAGTCTATTATGTGTATAAGATACATTCCCAGCTATAACTACACAATGGCAGTGTGTATTTAGTAGCAGAGGTCTTTCTTCATCCTGTGTCTGTAAAAGGAAGTTGTGAATAATTCTCTTTGTTATTCTTGGTGTATAACAGCCAAGAGAGCCACTAGCCATGAGGTCTTCTGATATGTTTCTCCTGCATTCTACATTGCTGCATACTAAGAAAGCATGTAACCAATAATTCACTGAGTCATATGCCCTTTATTATAGAACGTCCTAAAGTACAGCCACTTTAAAGTACACCTTTCACTCTCTCATGTCCATGTTTGTTAAAATATTTATAGTTAAGATGTCTAGCTACAAGGACGTGATAATAAGCATTTATAAACCTATAAAAAAGGATTTGCCTAGCGTCACCAAACCTTATTAGCATGATCTAGACAGTGCTGAAATGTATTTACAGTATCACCATGAAAAGTGTTTCTATACTAAACACAAACCTTACTTCACAAATCTGGGTATATTTTGTCAAGTGTAAGGAAGTGAAACATTTACTTCACACACATTTAGCTCTAACTGTGCACCTCTAAGGCAGACAATCTGTAAAAAGGTTACTTTCCCAAATCTAGTCTTGTAGATATTCAACCTTCTTGGCACAGCACATTATTGTTCTAGTGTGTACAGAACCAAAATCCATCTCTTCAAGCACCCTGATAAACCTAAAGGGATATGCAGCGATATGCTGTAGCAGTAAAAGCTATGGAGCAATACTATACTATACATTATAAGTAAGACAAACACAACCTACTTCATACTCAAAGAGGTTCATGAGGATGAGATCCATCTTATAAAACTGTTCAAATGGCGACTTTCAGAAACAAAGCGGCGCTTTGTCCAATGTGAATCTTAAGACTCTGCTCACGGTACTTGTAAATTATTTATTCTGTGTGCTGCAACATAACAGTTGTCCAATCTCATTAAGAGGTATCCTATTGCAATACAAACCCGGTGCAAGTGCATAGACAGAGCTGTCTTCATCAGAGAAAGAAGTAATTGCTGCTTATGGATATACCGATCCTTCCCACTAAGTGATACAGATGAATGGGACAACACACTATTAATATTACAGTGTTTAAGAATCAAAGGCCGCCTCTGTGTACACGCTTAGTGTACGGGTGAGTGAGACGCTCTCCTATTCCTCGCTTACACCAGTCCTTAACTGGCAGCAATTAGAATTGTTCATTCAGTGAACATAATGAGACAAAATTTTTAAAATGAAATGTTTGCTGATTTTAAACATAATAATATTAACCACTTGCCGACCGCCCACAGCCCATGGGCGGCGGCAAAGTGGACGCCTTAAGGACCGCAATACGCCTGACGGCGGCGGGTCCTTAAGGCGTGTCCGGGGAGCGATCGCGTCATCTATGACGCGCGCTCCCCGCGGCGAAAGGTCCCGCCCACCTTGCCCGATACCCCGCCGGCCAATTAGCAGCGCCGGCGGGGTTTAAAAATACGATCTGGCCAATAGTATTGTATAATACACTTTGTTTACGTAACAAAGTGTATTATACAGGCTGCCTCCTCCTCCTCTGCACGCATCTTCGCACGGATCTCGGAGGAGGAGGCAGCCCTGTTAGAGCAAGCACAGAACAGGTTTTTTACACCCACAGACCCCCCGATCGCCCACCCCAGCAGACCCAAGTTTGCACCCAAGCACCCCCTAATAAACCTATCAATCACCCCCTGCCACTATCTGCCGACGCTATTATTTAGATTAGGTCCCTAACTGCCCCCTAGGGTCCCTTGATCACCCCCCCCTACCCTCAGATCCCCCCAGACCCCCCCCCCCAGCCCCCCACCCCTGTATACTGTATACTGTACTGCATCTGCCTCACCCACTGACCACCTGTCTATCACCTGTCTGTCACTTGTCTATCACCCCTTGTCACCACCACCCATCAGAGCAGACCCTAAACTGTCCCTTGGGGGCACCTGATCACCCACCCAGACCCCCAGATTGTCCTCAGACCCCCCCCCCTGATAACCTCCCCAGTGCATTGTTTACATCTATTCTCCCCTGTAATCACTCACTGACCTCCCATCGGTCACCCCCTGTGTCTGCCACCCATCAGATCAGGACCCAATCTGCCCCGTGCGGGCACCTAATCAACCCCCCTCACCCTCAGATCGCCCTCAGACCCCCCCCCCCCCCAATCACCTTCCCAGTGCATTGTATTTGATTGTGCTGTCATATTGTGCTGTCATTGTATTTGATTGTCCCGTAATTGTATTTGATTGTCCCGTGATTGGCCTGTGATTGTCCCGTGATTGGCCTGTGATTGTCCCGTGATTGGCCTGTGATTGTCCCGTGATTGGCCTGTGATTGTCCCGTGATTGGCCTGTGATTGTCCTGTGATTGTCCCGTGATTGTCCCGTGATTGGCCCGTGATTGTCCCGTGATTGGCCCGTGATTGTCCCGTGATTGGCCTGTGATTGTCCCGTGATTGGCCTGTGATTGCCCCGTGATTGGCCTGTGATTGGCCCGTGATTGGCCTGTGATTGTCCCGTGATTGGCCTGTGATTGTCCCGTGATTGGCCTGTGATTGTCCCGTGATTGTCCCGTGATTGGCCTGTGATTGGCTTTGATTGTCCCGTGATTGGCCTGTGATTGTTTCTGATTGCTTCTGATTCCCCACTCGCCACCACCCCCCTGTCACTATCCTAGTGATCTAAAAACAGTGATCAGTGGAAACTGTCACTTTTTTAGTATCACTAGTGTTAGCAGTTAGGCCAGTTAGCTAGGCCCCTTTGTTAGTGTCAGTTAGTGCTCAGCCCACTGCACCACAGTCACTAATTAGCGTCATCACTGTCGCTAATCAACATTGTTACTATATAGTATCTGTAAGTGATCATTACTGATCGCAGTCAGATCTATTAGGGTCACTAGGATCCACTAAAAAACGCAGTGTTTGCCCGATCAGGTCTGATCGCTCGCCTGCACTTGCGTTCAGCCCACCCCACCGCAGTGACAGAATTTTTTTTTCTGATCACTGCAAAAACCACTGTACACTAGCTGTGCACTGTAAACATCAGTTTTGATTTTTTTTTTAATCAAAACTCAGTGATCACAGCTTTCTACCGCTCAAATACTCCCTTTCGCTAAGTAGGTGCTCTTTTTTCTGGGTAGTCTCAGAGGAATACCCCCTAAATTTAGCAGTCCACCATGGCAAAAAAGGGGTATTCCGATGATGAGGTTCTCAGGTACATGGCCCAGTCGGATGAGGACGATTGGGACGAACCATTCGACGAATCATCTGGGTCAGAGTTTGTACCTGAATTGAGCAGTGGCTCACTGACCGATAGTGATGACGAGGTTGAGGTCCCGGCTAGAGCCAGCCGTACCACACCCCATGTCGTTGGACCGCAGGTGGCGCAGGATCAGCCTCAAGGGCAGCAGAGTGGTGCTCGTGCTGGTCTGAGATTTCATGGTGGGGCAGGCAGCACAGCATCTCCTGGACCTAGAACCAGTACTTCCGTACACCCTGGTGAAGTGGCGAGCACCAGCGTGGAAGTTGAAACTGGTTCGGTGGCACGTGTAGTAACACCCCAGTCGCAGCCATCAAGTAGACGGGCCCGTACTACCCCTAGTTTACCAGAGGTGCTGGCAAATCCAAATTGGCAATCCCCTGATACCGCCACACCCGTACTGCCCCCTTTCACCGCCCAGTCTGGAGTCCAGGTGATGACAGATAATCTAGGATCGCCCCTAGACTTTTTTTTATCTGTTCATCACCCAGGATCTCTTAGACCTAGTCGTGGCAGAGACCAACCGTAAAGCCACACAATTTCTAACCGCCAATCCGAATGTCTTCCTTGCCCAGCCATTTCGGTGGAAACCAGTCCAAGTTTCCGAACTTAAAATTTTTTTGGGCCTTCTCTTAAACATGGGTCAAATCAAACAAAATGTGTTGCGGTCTTATTGGTCTACAGACCCATCACAACATGTTCCCTTGTACTCTGCTGCCATGTCCAGGACACGATTTGAGAACATCCTGCGCTTCCTGCACTTCAATGATGATGAAACCTGTCATGAAAGTGACCACCCTGCTTTTGACCGGCTCCACAAAATGCGGCCCCTCATAGACCACCTGTCATCAAAATTTGCAGATGCTTATACTCCTGAACAGCAAATCTGCGTAGATGAGTCCCTCATACGTTTTACCGGGCGCCTTGGCATCAAACAGTACATCCCAAGCAAGCGCGCCCGGTATGGGGTGAAACTGTATAAGCTCTGTGAAAGGGCCACAGGCTATACATCTTATTTTAGAGTCTATGAGGGAAAAGACTCCAAATTGGAGCCGGTCGGATGCCCTGACTACCTGGGGAGCAGTGGAAAGGTTGTCTGGGACATGGCGTCACCCTTGTTCCAGAAGGGGTACCATCTTTATGTGGACAATTACTACTCAAGTGTGGCCCTCTATCAGCACTTAAAGTTAGAAGGAATCCGATGCTGTGGCACCGTGCGGCATAGTCGCCGGGGCTTCCCCCAACGGCTCATTACCACCAAACTTCAACGGGGGCAGAGGGCCGCATTGAGTGCTGACGACCTGCTCGCGGTGAAATGGAAGGACAAGAGGGACGTTTACTTTCTGTCCACCATTCACGCAGACACGACAGTCCAAATTCAACGGCGAACTGAGGTCATTGAAAAACCCCTTGTCGTCCACGAGTATAATACCAACATGGGAGGGGTGGACTTCAATGACCAGAGGTTAGCGCCCTATTTACTTTCCCGCAAAACAAGGCGCTGGTATAAAAAAGTGTCCTTTTATTTAATTCAATTGGCAGTTTACAACAGCTTTGTTCTCTACAGTAAGGCTGGGAGAACTGGATCGTTTCTACAATTTCAGAGACAGATCACTATGGAACTCCTGTATCCAGGAGGTGCCCGGGCCCAACCCCAAGATGCAACTAGCAGGCTGCATGGAAGGCATTACGCCTATCCGATTCCAAGTACCCCAGGTCACCGAATCCGAAGAAAACGCTGTCGTGTCTGCAGCAGGGCTGGAACAAGGCGTGACACCACTGTTTATTGTCCCCGCTGCCCTGACCAGCCTGGACTATGCCTAGGGGAGTGTTTTGAGAGGTACCATGAGCAGGTACACTATTAGAGAGTAGGGAACTACAGACACAGCGGTAGGCACACAAGGGTCTCTCAGTGCTATTTCACACTGCTGCGATGCGTTAGGGCAAAATGCCTAGCGAAAGTCACACTTTGCGGTCCCCCCCTACGCCGGAAGTGCTTGACTTAACACTAGTGCATGCCTACGTTACTGCGTGGCTTCTGTGGCAATTTCGATCGGCCCGGAAGTCATGTTAGTCTATGGCGACGCAGTTCATTACTAGGCCGAATGCTACTCTTGTGGTATTCCCTGAAGGTCTGTTTTGGACGATACGGTGCGGCGGGCTCGACCCACCGGATATGTCAATATGCAGTGTGAAACCAAACATCTGGTTTTGAGAGAGCGTAATACACAGGGCTGCCAGAAACCTCTCCTTTCACTTGGGACAAAATGCGTAATGTACTTCGCCACAACTCTGTGCGATTTGCACTTCGCACATTGTCCCATGGGGGAGGAGAGGTTTGTCCTCGGGAGGTAAGTTAAAAAAAACAAGAAAAAAACAAAAAACAGGTAAGCAAAGAAGCTAATGTTTAGTTTGCAATGTTAAGGTTTTTATTAAAAAAGTTCAGTTTATTAATGTTAATGAAGTAATTGCTTTGCTGCTTGCCTGTTTTTTGTTTTTTTTTGTATTTTTTTTCCTTTTTCCATCCAATAACCTTCCAGGTGGACCGAGCGAACGACTAACCAGCTGCAGCACTGATGGTGCATCCTGACAGAACATTGCGCGTCTGTCAGCTTACACATAAGTCGGTGCATGCAGCGCTGCAGGACGAGATTTCTCCTCCTAAGTCAAAAAGATACGTTTGCCGAGGCATATGGGCCGAGGAGTGGTGTTGGGGATTCATATGCTTTGGCAAACACTTTGTATCAAAAAAGAACTCTGGCAATGATTTGTTCATCCACATCGATCGGTGTGAATGGATAAATCAGGTTTGCCAGGGCATACGAGCTGGTGGGTTTGGATTTTTGGGGCGGCAGCTCCTATGTCCTGGCAGACGCCTTCTCCTCCTTTTTGTATTGTTTTGTCTTTTTTCTTCTCTCTTTTTTCTATCCAGACCGACCAATCAGCTGCAGCACTGATGGTGCATCCTGACAGAACAATGCGCGTCTGTCAGCTTACACATAAGTCGGTGCATGCAGCGCTGCAGGACGAGATTTCTCCTCCGCAGTCAAAAAGATACGTTTGCCGAGGCATATGGGCCGAGGAGTGGTGTTGGGGATTCATATGCTTTGGCAAACACTTTGTATCAAAAAAGAACTCTGGCAATGATTTGTTCATCCACATCGATCGGTGTGAATGGATAAATCAGGTTTGCCAGGGCATACGAGCTGGTGGGTTTGGATTTTTGGGGCGGCAGCTCCTATGTCCTGGCAGACGCCTTCCTCTTTTTTTTTTTTTTTTTTTCTCCAAAATTTTTTGGCAGATATTTTTTCATCCACATTGATTGATTGTTTGACGTTAATTTTTCCTTTCAGCCCACAGTGCATTACCCTTATGCCCAATATAAGGAGTATAGCAGAAACTCCTAATACTGGCCATACATGTAATGATTGCAGAGACCCTAAAATGCCAGGACAGACCCCACGAATGATGCCATTTTGGAAAGAGGACACCCAAAAGTATTCCGTGAGGTGCATGGTGAGTTCATAGAATGTTTTATTTTTTGTCACAAGTTAGCAGAAATTGTGGTTTTGTGTTTTTTTTTTTTTTTTTCACAAAATGTCATTTTCCGCTAACTTGTGACAAAAAATAACATTTTCTATGAACTCACCATGGCCCTCATGGAATACCTTAGCGTGTATTCTTTCCAAAATGGGGTCATTTGTGGGGTTTGTTAACTGTCCTGGCAAGTGGGCGGGGTGCTAAATTTTGAGCACCCCTGTAAAGCCTAAAGGTACTCATTGGACTCTGGGCCCCTTAGCGCAGTTAGGGTGCAAAAAAGTGCCACACATGTGGTATCGCCGTACTCGGGAGAAGTAGTACAATGTGTTTTGTGGTGTATTTTTACACATACCCATGCTGGGTGGGAGAAATACCTCTGTAAATGACAATCTTTTGATTTTTTTACACACAATTGTCCATTTACAGAGTTATTTCTCCCACCCAGCATGGGTATGTGTAAAAATACACCCCAAAACACATTGTACTACTTCTCCCGAGTACGGCGATACCACATGTGTGGCACTTTTTTGCACCCTAACTGCGCTAAAGGGCCCAAAGTCCAATGAGTACCTTTAGGATTTCACAGGTCATTTTGCGGAATTTGATTTCCAGACTACTCCTCACGGTTTAGGGCCCCTAAAATGCCAGGGCAGTATAGGAACCCCACAAATGACCCCATTTTAGAAAGAAGACACCCCAAGGTATTCCGTTAGGAGTATGGTAAGTTCATAGAAGATTTTATTTTTTGTCAAAAGTTAGCGGAAAATTGATTTTTATTGTTTTTTTCACAAAGTGTCATTTTCCACTAACTTGTGACAAAAAATAAAATCTTCTATGAACTCACCATACTCCTAACGGAATACCTTGGGGTGTCTTCTTTCTAAAATGGGGTCATTTGTGGGGTTCCTATACTGCCCTGGCATTTTAGGGGCCCTAAACCGTGAGGAGTAGTCTGGAAATCAAATTCCGCAAAATGACCTGTGAAATCCTAAAGGTACTCATTGGACTTTGGGCCCTTTAGCGCAGTTAGGGTGCAAAAAAGTGCCACACATGTGGTATTGCCGTACTCGGGAGAAGTAGTAAAATGTGTTTTGGGGTGTATTTTTACACATACCCATGCTGGGTGGGAGAAATAACTCTGTAAATGGACAATTGTGTGTAAAAAAAATCAAAAGATTGTCATTTACAGAGTTATTTCTCCCACCCAGCATGGGTATGTGTAAAAATACACCCCAAAACACATTGTACTACTTCTCCCGAGTACGGCGATACCACATGTGTGGCACTTTTTTGCACCCTAACTGCGCTAAAGGGCCCAAAGTCCAATGAGTACCTTTAGGATTTCACAGGTCATTTTGCGGAATTTGATTTCCAGACTACTCCTCACGGTTTAGGGCCCCTAAAATGCCAGGGCAGTATAGGAACCCCACAAATGACCCCATTTTAGAAAGAAGACACCCCAAGGTATTCCGTTAGGAGTATGGTAAGTTCATAGAAGATTTTATTTTTTGTCAAAAGTTAGCGGAAAATTGATTTTTATTGTTTTTTTCACAAAGTGTCATTTTCCACTAACTTGTGACAAAAAATAAAATCTTCTATGAACTCGCCATACACCTAACGGAATACCTTGGGGTGTCTTCTTTCTAAAATGGGGTCATTTGTGGGGTTCCTATACTGCCCTGGCATTTTAGGGGCCCTAAACCGTGAGGAGTAGTCTGGAAATCAAATTCCGCAAAATGACCTGTGAAATCCTAAAGGTACTCATTGGACTTTGGGCCCTTTAGCGCAGTTAGGGTGCAAAAAAGTGCCACACATGTGGTATCGCCGTACTCGGGAGAAGTAGTACAATGTGTTTTGTGGTGTATTTTTACACATACCCATGCTGGGTGGGAGAAATACCTCTGTAAATGACACTCTTTTGATTTTTTTACACACAATTGTCCATTTACAGAGTTATTTCTCCCACCCAGCATGGGTATGTGTAAAAATACACCCCAAAACACATTTTACTACTTCTCCCGAGTACGGCAATACCACATGTGTGGCACTTTTTTGCACCCTAACTGCGCTAAAGGGCCCAAAGTCCAATGAGTACCTTTAGGATTTCACAGGTCATTTTGCGGAATTTGATTTCCAGACTACTCCTCACGGTTTAGGGCCCCTAAAATGCCAGGGCAGTATAGGAACCCCACAAATGACCCCATTTTAGAAAGAAGACACCCCAAGGTATTCCGTTAGGTGTATGGCGAGTTCATAGAAGATTTTATTTTTTGTCACAAGTTAGTGGAAAATGACACTTTGTGAAAAAAACAATAAAAATCAATTTTCTGCTAATTTTTGACAAAAAATAAAATCTTCTATGAACTTACCATACTCCTAACGGAATACCTTGGGGTGTCTTCTTTCTAAAATGGGGTCATTTGTGGGGTTCCTATACTGCCCTGGCATTTTAGGAGCCCTAAACCGTGAGGAGTAGTCTGGAAATCAAATTCCGCAAAATGACCTGTGAAATCCTAAAGGTACTCATTGGACTTTGGGCCCTTTAGCGCAGTTAGGGTGCAAAAAAGTGCCACACATGTGGTATCGCCATACTCGGGAGAAGTAGTACAATGTGTTTTGGGGTGTATTTTTACACATACCCATGCTGGGTGGGAGAAATAACTCTGTAAATGGACAATTGTGTGTAAAAAAATCAAAAGATTGTCATTTACAGAGGTATTTCTCCCACCCAGCATGGGTATGTGTAAAAATACACCCCAAAACACATTATAGTACTTCTACTGAGTATGGCAATACCACATGTGTGGCACTTTTTTGCACCCTAACTGCGCTAAGGGGTCCAAAGTCCAATGAGCACCTTTAGGCTTTACAGGGGTGCTTACAATTTAGCACCCCCCAAAATGTCAGGACAGTAAACACACCCCACAAATGACCCCATTTTGGAAAGTAGACACTTCAAGGTATTCAGAGAGGGGCATGGTGAGTCCGTGGCAGATTTCATTTTTTTTTTTTTGTCGCAAGTTAGCAGAAATGGAAACTTTTTTTTTTTTTTTTTTTGTCATTAAGTGTCATTTTCCGCTTACTTGTGACAAAAAATAATATCTTCTATGAACTCACTATGCCTCTCAGTGAATACTTTGGGATGTCTTCTTTCCAAAATGGGGTCATTTGGGGGGTATTTATACTATCCTGGAATTCTAGCCCCTCATGAAACATGACAGGGGGTCAGAAAAGTCATAGATGCTTGAAAATGGGAAAATTCACTTTTTGCACCATAGTTTGTAAACGCTATAACTTTTACCCAAACCAATAAATATACACTGAATGGGTTTTTTTTTAATCAAAAACATGTTTGTGCACATTTTTCGCGCTGCATGTATACAGAAATTTTACTTTATTTGAAAACTGTCAGCACAGAAAGTTAAAAAAAATCATTTTTTTGCCAAAATTCATGTCTTTTTTGATGAATATAATAAAAAGTAAAAATCGCAGGAGCAATCAAATAGCACCAAAAGAAAGCTTTATTAGTGACAAGAAAAGGAGCCAAAATTCATTTAGGTGGTAGGTTGTATGAGCGAGCAATAAACCGTGAAAGCTGCAGTGGTCTGAATGGAAAAAAAGTGCCTGGTCCTTAAGGGTTAGAAAAACTGTAGTCCTCAAGTGGTTAAAGTGGACCCAAATTAAAAATACAAGATTTCAGAAATAAAATCTATTTTCTAAATGATAATAATAAATAGCAGCCTTTTTTCAGCTGCATGATGACAAATCTAAAATATTTTACATTTATTGGAGGAACCCCTCCCTTCCTTTCATATTGACGGGACAGAATCCGGCAAACTGGTGGCGTAGATGGTGTCCGACAAAGGAGGAATTGCTAATGGCTGCCACCTGTATAACCCTAGTTATGAAAAGAGAAGGGTGAAAAGCATGCACTGAAATGCTCATAGGCTTGAAGGAGTGTTAATTATCTTTGTATGTGTCAGAGTGGTGCAACTAAATATTTTGAATTAAAAAAAATGTTTGGTTTGGGTCCGCTTTAAAGGGGAAACAAATCTATCAAGAAACTTCAGATACCAGCATTTGTAGTTCTGTGTAATCTGCCCTTTTCTGCATTCCTGATGGCTTCTCTTATGAGTTGTCAGTAAAGCTATTTATTGACAGAGGGTCTCTGCCAGTCACTGATTTGTATTATTATTCTTATAAAGAGGCACTATACTACACAACTCTAAGGCTTGACAGGTTATGTCCACAATCAGTCCCTATGCCGTAATCTAGTGCCGTGACTCTAAGTCCGGCCCGCGGTCTTCACCCCCGCGTGAACAGAACACTGGATGTCTCCTGACTACTGTTACCCCCAGGTCTTAACGTGCAAGGTATACAGACAGATGTAGAGTGGCCGATAACCTCTCAGAGCCCCACTGAGGCAAGTATCAAAGTTCAAAGGCACAAAAGTATCAAACTGTAGTAATACCTTAGTGATGTGAATGAGGCCCACAATAGCGACAATCGAAAGTACAGTGATAATTGGATCAGAGTGTCCAGGTAACAAGAAAGGGTCGGTCCAGGCAGCAGGCAAGAGTATCCAGGTAACAAGCAAAGGTCGGTCCAGGCAACAGGCAAGAGTATCCAGGTAACAAGCAAAGGTCAGTTCAGGCAGCAGACAAGAATGGTCAATAACAAGCCAAGGGTCAATATCCAGGAACAGTAATACAAGTATAAATGCACACCCAGCAACTAGCCACAGCTATGCTATCACGGGCGATGACTGGGAGCACTCACTGCGTTTAAATACAACATTCAACCAATCAGTGGCCGGGCACACTCTGCACATCCAATCAAACATTAGCTTGATCCTGCCTACGTGTTAGCTGTAAGAGTCAGCTGACCGAAGTCAGCCGACTATTGTTTACCTTTGCAGAAAGCGTACTGAGAACGCGCTCTCCACCTATCAGGAAGTGCGACCTGTGTCCCAGACTGCGCGTCCTCGGCGGGGAACAAGTGCCAAGAGCCGGAAGAGAACGCCTTAGCCTGGCTCTCGGTGAGAATTCCATCAGATTCAGCTAAGTTTCTTACAATAACACCATGGATCAAATAATTAGAAATACATACATTATACAGTATTTAAGAAAGATGCCAGTGTCTGGAGGTCATGACAGAAGCAGACACTAATTTCAGTGGTAATGGACATGGCAATGACTTGCGGCGACAAAAGAAATGACAGTGTCTCCAATGTACTTTGTTGGTCCACGCTGGCCAAAAGTAGTTTCTGCCTGATTAAAAGCTATAGATAGAAATGATCAATAGTATACTTGGTGTCATACTGACATCAGGCCAAGATGGCCCTAAGGCCCAATTTCCCCTAGCTGTGTTTGCATTTTGAAAAACAAATTCTCATTTACTTGAATGAGAATCACTTAGAAAAATCGAGTTGAAATTGACTGTGGAAATTTTGCCACAACTGTCATTCAAGTGAATGAGAATGCATTTTTCAAAACGCAAACAGAGCGGAAATGCAATGTAAATGCAGCCAGTGATAACTGTGTATAAGTCAGTATTTTTCCTGTCACAAACAAGATCATAAAACGAATACAGATAGGTAAAAATGAGTGAATCCAATCAGTATTATTTACTTCTCTAACTAAAAAGGGCACTGAACTCTCAGGGCTCGTTTCTACTATAGCGAATCCGCATGCGGGCACTGCATGCGGATGCGCATACTCAATGTTAGTGGATGGGGCTGTTTCCACGTGTGCGGCGGCGGTGGCGTTTTTCGGTGCGGGAAAAATCTGCACGACAGGGTTGTCAGATTTCGCGTGCGTCAGGAATGCGGGCGAATCGCCGCTAATGCATTCAATAGGGAAATCGCATGCGGCTTTGTCATGCGGATTTCCCCGCGATTTCGCAGGCGATTTCGCATGAAAGGCAATGGAACTTTACACAGGCAGTGACATGGTTAAATTCGCCTGGCTCCTTGCCATGCAAAATCGCATGCGAAATTGCGGGTAAATCCGCATGGGGAAACGCGGCCGCATACGATTTCTTCAGCGGTGGAATCCAGGCGATTCCGCACCGCTACAGTGGAAACGAGCCCTCACAGTTGAATGTGTGTATGCAGAGGAAACGGTTTAAGCAAAAAAGGGGGATTACCCATAAAATAGCACCACTCTGGTTTCAAGAATAATTAACACATTTATTATATCAAAAACTGCATTCCATATGAATACTACACAATTAAAAACAACAACAATTAAAAACAACCTCAATCACTGATCCAAACATAAGCCAATAAATAGAAATATATCAATCAAATTCTATGAGTAGACCTGGTGTATCAATATATATTGATACAGGGTGTATGAACCCGGGTTCAGAAAAGAACATTATCCCACTTCAGAAAAGAACATTATCCCACTTTGTCAAGACCGATACCCTGAGTCGGCTTGACAAAGCGGGGTGACGCCCGTGGAACCAGTGGACTTGTCCACCCTGGCTTATTGCTGATTCCCTACTTGCTCCTGATCCACTCCTGGTCCCTATCTCATACCCGGGTGAAGTTTATATATCATATCTATAACAATAGCACTTTTCCATTAGCACTTTAAATTGCAGTTTGTTACCTTTGCACCATGTGGTTTTTCTCTGTATTATTGACAGCAGTATTTTGTATTTAGTGATGTTTATTTATTGTACAGTTTGCACTTTGTATACTGCTCTTTGCACTTGTCTGAACCCAGGTTCATACACCGACACACAGTCTAATACTGTGTGCAGCTTACATATATTGATACACCAGGTCTACTCATACAATTTGATTGATATATTGCTATGTATTGGCTTATGTTTGGCTCAGTGATTGAGGTATATTTGTGTTTAGTATTCATATGGAATGCAATTTGGATATAATAAAATGTGTTAATTATTCTTGAAACCACAATGGTGCTATTTTGTGGGTAAACCCCCTTTTTGCTTAAATTATTTAATTCTCTGTTACCACCTACACATATTTTGTGTATATTGCATGTTTACTAAATTACTAGAAAATGCTTGTTATGTAAAATCAATGCTATGTAAATAGATGTTACTGTATGTCATATTACCTAAAAAAATCAGAATTATCCATTGATGGCGAATAAAGAAAAGCCTTTCTATGCCCCAAGTGTCTGGGCCTGTCCTGCTGATGCAAGCTGCGAGTTCTATGAACGCCAGAGAAGAGGAGAAACTATTGCTAACATTATATAAAATACATTTTCAGTACCCTTTGGTTATGGGGGGAACACATACAGGCATGGCCACATACATAATAGTGATTAGAAATGTAGACACTGTGGGTTTGCCCTAAAGAGATAATGTAAACATGTACAGAAAAGCTTAAATGAATGATGAGAGTTGAGTCAAGACAGAGATGGATTAAGATGTAATGGGGCCCTAGGCAAAGTAGCAGATTTGAGGCCCCCTTGTGGTCCTTTTGGTAAGCTGAAGTGGAGAGAGGTCAAAGAAGGTGGCAGGTGGGGCCCTTGACACCCACCAGGCCCCAAGCCCCTTCCTAGGTTACCCTTCCTAGGTTATCCTGCTCAAGATTTCAGATTGGGGATTATTTAAAGGAACACTATCAATTAACATCTTTTTTTCAATTGAGATATGAGTAGTTTGGGGAGTGCTGTTAAGTACTGGTGTATACATTTCAATGCTTATCTCTTTGTTTACTGCTTTGAAAGTTCTTTCACACTTCACTGATGCCAAATCTGACTACCCAGTGAACCATGTGAGGAGTGGGATTCCCTCACACTACATCTGTTATCCCTGTGCATGAGAAAGCTCTCACTGACAGCTGCCTGTGTCTCTGACTGAGCTGTCTTTATAAGAGCAAAGGAAATGTAACTACTTTGTAATTGTGTGTGAAACCTGCCACCAGAAGGTTTTCATATAACTCTGCAGTCTCTCCAAAGAATAGCAACATGCTATTGAAGCACAGACAAAACCTGTTCATCAATAGATTGTTCCAATACAGCTACATAATGAATTAACGCTTTTGCCTCTGATATTTAACATGAAAAGTAGGAAAATGTTAAACACAGCTACTTAGACATTATTTGTACATTGTCATTTTAGGACACTTGGTTTGATAGTGTTCCTTTAAGGATGGGTTAAGAAATAAAAGTAGTATGAGTTTAGAAATGTTCCTGTGTCAGAGTAACTTGAATTCCTGGTAGAAGTGGGGGTGCCTGGAGTAGTTTGCCTGTGTATGGTAATTTAATTGCAATTAATCGAAAGTAAGGCAAACTAAATCATTGAAAAAGAGTCCGTTCGTAATTGTATTGTTTTGCTGAAAAAATAATTCTTCCAGTATTAGATTGCGTTTAGTCCATATGCAGCACAGCAGGAGTTACAGGCTAAGATTGGGGATGTTTTGACCAGACAGGCCAGAGAATATTGCAGCACAAATGGGAGAACAATAAAGTCAAGCCACCTGAGACAGAGAACTGTAAAAAGAGATTTGTACTGTGAAGAAAGAATCTAATAGCAATAAATGTCATGGTTATGAACAATTCCACTTTTTGTTCTCTTCTCTTACACTCTCTTCAAGGTCAGGGTGCATACCATCCCTCTGGCATTAGCTTCTCTGCTTATGGGAGCACCCACAGAGCTCCGCTCATACAGACTCTAGCAGATAAAGAGTGCAGATAATTGGGGTACAGGAGAGGATGAACATGCAGTAACCTCAGAGAGTGTAAATGTACACCCCCTGAGCAGATCCTTTAACCTCCTATCCTAGAGAAAACAGATATAGTCGCTACTGTTACAGAAGGTGGAAGGAGCTCTCTGAGCTATTCATGCCTTATATCATACTACCAGCAGAAAGGGGATGTATAACTAAATAGAGTTAGCCCGAACGGTTCGGCCACGAACTTATTCATGCGAACTTCGGTGGTTCACGTTCGCGAACAAAAGTGAACTTTATGGCGGTTCGACCCGCCCCCTATGCTACATCATTAGGGTCAACTTTGACCCTATACATCACAGTCAGCAGACGCAGGATAGCCAATCAGGCTACACTCCCTCCTGGAGCCTCCCCCCCTCCGAATAAAAAGCAGGCAGCATCAGCCATTTCACTCACTCGTGTGGCTGCAGTAATTAAAGAAGGGAGAGGTGCTGCAGAGACATTAGGGAAAGCTTAGTTAGGCTACAGTTAGGCTTGTTAGGTTGCTCTAAAGATGGCGCCCACGTGTGCAGCCTCGGTCACATCGGCTCCGGCAATTGTTTAGTTTAGTTTAGTGTTTTAGAGCGAGTGTTTAGTTTAGTTAGCCAGTGTTTAGTTAGTGTTTAGTTAGTGTTTCAAGGTAATTAGAGTATTTGGAGTAGAGTTGAGCTGAAATTTTCGTAATTTCGCATTACTATAATTACGCATGCGAAATTTGCGATTACGATGCGAAATTAGCGTAGCGAAATTGCCATTAAAATCGTAATTGAAAATACCGTAAGCGTAATTTTCAACGCGAAATTTCGCGTTTCGTTCATGCTGTAATTTCGCATTAAACGCTACCGTAATTTCGCGTTAAACCGTAACGCTCCGTATAATATAAAAAAGCCGCCGACTTTAAGGGTTAATAGCAAAGCCCCCTTAAATGCTAAGAGCCTCAAATTTGGAGAATATATTAAGGAGATCAGGAGGAATAAGAGGAAAATTTTTTTTTTCAAAAAGACCTTATAGTTTTTGAGAAAATCGATGTTAAAGTTTCAAAGTAAAAATGTATACATTTAAAAACCCACCGACTTTAACGGTTAATAGCAAAGCCTGCTTAAAGTTTAGGAACACCAAATTCCTAGGGTATATTAAGGGGATCAGTGGGAATAAGAGGAACATTTTTTTTTTCAAAAAGACCTTATAGTTTTTGAGAAAATCGATTTTTAAGTTTCAAGGGCAAAAATGTCTTTTAAATGCGGAAAATGTCAGTTTTTTTTGCACAGGTAACAATAGTGTATTATTTTCATAGATTCCCCCAAGTGGGAAGAGTTTTACTTACTTCGTTCTGAGTGTGGGAAATATAAAAAAAAAACGACGTGGGGTCCCCCCTCCCAGACCTCTTTAACCCCTTGTCCCCCATGCAGGCTGGGATAGCCAGAATGCGGAGCACCGGCCGCGTGGGGCTCCGCACCCTGACTATACCAGCCCGCATGGTCCATGGATTGGGGGGTCTCGGAAGGGGAGGGGCAGCCAAGCTTTCCCCTCCCCCTCCGAGCCCTTGTCCAATCCAAGGACAAGGGGCTCTTCTCCACCTCCGATGGGCGGTGGAGGTGGAGGCCGCGATTTCCTGGGTGGGGGGTTCATGGTGGAATCTGGGAGTCCCCTTTAAAAAGGGGTCCCCCAGATGCCCACCCCCCCTCCCAGGAGAAATGAGTATAGAGGTACTTGTACCCCTTACCCATTTCCTTTAAGAGTTAAAAGTAAATAAACACACAAACACATAGAAAAAGTATTTTAATTGAACAAAAAACATAACCACGAAAAAAGTCCTTTAATATTCTTAATTAACCATTAATACTTACCTGTCCCTTTAAATAAATGATCCCACGCAATATCCTCGGAAATGTTCTATCAGTTACAATGTAACAAAGTTATTACAATGTAACAACTTTGTTACATTGTAACTACGCCGCACCCGACGTCACTCACCGCCGCCGCCGCCGCCGCGTCTGCGCTGCAGGACCCGACAGAGCTCTGAGCTATAGCTCAGAGCTCTCGAAAGCATCTTTGTATTTGGGCTCCAAGGAGCCCCATTGGTCCTTAGCAGACCAATGGGGTTCCTTCTGATTTGAAGGAACCCCATTGGTCTGCTAAGGACCAATGGGGCTCCTTGGAGCCCAAATACAAAGATGCTTCTCAGAGCTCTGAGCTATATAGCTCAGAGCTCTGTCGGGTCCGTGCAGGACGCTAAGTCCCCGCCGGCTCCGCTGCCCTCCCCGCCTCTCCCACATGTCACCCACATGTCACCCACATGTGGGTGACATGTGGGTGACAGATGTGGGCGGGGTGGACAGCGGGAGCTGCGGGGACTTAGCGTCCTGCACGGACGCGTATGCGGCGGCTGAGCGGCGAGTGGCGTCGGGTGCGGCGTAGTTACAATGTAACAAAGTTGTTACATTGTAATAACTTTGTTACATTGTAACTGATAGAACATTTCCGAGGATATTGCGAGGGATCATTTATTTAAAGGGACAGGTAAGTATTAATGGTTAATTAAGAATATTAAAGGACTTTTTTCGTGGTTATGTTTTTTGTTCAATTAAAATACTTTTTCTAAGTGTCTGTGTGTTTATTTACTTTAACTCTTAAAGGAAATGGGTATGGGGTACAAGTACCTCTATACTCATTTCTCCTGGGAGGGGGGGTGGGCATCTGGGGGACCCCTTTTTAAAGGGGACTCCCAGATTCCACCATGAACCTCCCCCCCAGGAAATCGCGGCCTCCACCTCCACCGCCCATCGGAGGTGGAGAAGAGCCCCTTGTCCTTGGATTGGACAAGGGCTCGGAGGGGGAGGGGAAAGCTTGGCTGCCCCTCCCCTTCCGAGACCCCCCAATCCATGGACCATGCGGGCTGGTATAGTCAGGGTGCGGAGCCCCACGCGGCCGGTGCTCCGCATTCTGGCTATCCCAGCCTGCATGGGGGACAAGGGGTTAAAGAGGTCTGGGAGGGGGGACCCCACGTCATTTTTTTTTTATATTTCCCACACTCAGAACGAAGTAAGTAAAACTCTTCCCACTTGGGGGAATCTATGAAAATAATACACTATTGTTACCTGTGCAAAAAAAACTGACATTTTCCGCATTTAAAAGACATTTTTGCCCTTGAAACTTAAAAATCGATTTTCTCAAAAACTATAAGGTCTTTTTGAAAAAAAAAAATTTTCCTCTTATTCCCACTGATCCCCTTAATATACCCTGGGAATTTGGTGTTCCTAAACTTTAAGCAGGCTTTGCTATTAACCGTTAAAGTCGGCGGGTTTTTAAATGTTTACATTTTTCCTTTGAAACTTTAACATCGATTTTCTCAAAAACTATAAGGTCTTTTTGAAAAAAATTTTTTTCCTCTTATTCCTCCTGATCTCCTTAATATATTCTCCAAATTTGAGGCTCTTAGCATTTAAGAGGGCTTTGCTATTAACCCTTAAAGTCGGCGGCTTTTTTATATTATACGGAGCGTTACGGTTTAACGCGAAATTATGGTAGCGTTTAATGCGAAATTACGGCACGATACGACTGTAATGCGAAAATTACGCGGAAATTTTGCTTACGCGAAATTTCGCGAAATCCTTCTTCATTACGATTATGTACTTACGGCCATAATCGTAATTACACTAATTACGCGAAATTTCGCAAAATCGTAATTAGGTCATTACGCTCATCTCTAATTTGGAGTATTTCACTCACCCACTCAGCCTGCAAGATCCCGACCAGCACTATTTTCCCGGTGCTGCTGCACGGCCTGCCTGCCTGCATCGCCGCCGCTGCTCCTGCTGTCCCAGCAAACTCCCAGGGCTGCTGCGCCGAAGTCCGACTCAGCCTACTACTGGGGACCGCCGCTGCTCCTGCTGTCCCGGTAGTTCTGATCCTCCGTAGCCGCCGGGCTGCCAGGCGACCCCTGACCCCCATCACCTCTGGAGAGGCCTGTGCTTCCGGTCGCCGCTGCAGCTCCGGTGTTCATCGCTCGGCCACCTCTCCCGCTGCACACTCCATCGCCGCGGGAGGTAGAGGGCACTACACACTGGCTCCATTCCCGTCGGACGTGACTTGGCTGCTGCCGCTCGGCCACCCACGTGGCCCCTGGTCCCCATCACCTTAGGAGAGCACCCCTTCGCCGCTGCCGCCGCAGCTCCGGAGTCCCGCTCCTCGGAAATCCCCTGCTGCACTCCATCACCACCGGAGAGAGAGGTCTGCTGTCGGCACCATCCATCCCTGCCGGACGAGTCTCCGCTGCTGCCGCCGCTGACTACCCACGTGGCTCCTGGCCTACATCTCAGCCAGAGGGTCTCCGCATCTGCAGTACTAGCGTCGGAAATGGTCTGCCACCCGTCCGCCACCTTGCCTCCCTTCTAGCCGACACAGCCAGCACCAGCCACCTGTCCTGCATGATGGTGACATCCCGGAGCCTCCATTCCGTTCCACTCCTTGAGATGTGGGTGCCATGCCTGCGGTAAGCTACAGCTGCTTCCCCTGCTCTCTGCTCCCCATCCACTGCCCACGGTCAGCATTCCCTGGGGGCCCCAGCCACTGCCCACTGTCGGGCCAGCAGTACAACTCCTTCTGCCCCTGCTATCCTGCAACCACCTCTGCTGCATCTGCCCTGCATCCACCTCTGACGCACCTGCCCTAGAATTGAGTCTGCCCTGCGTCTGCAGCTACTGCTCTGAGCAGGAACTTCTGTAGGGAGCAGGTTGCTGTGCCACGATGCACTCGCCATCGCCCACCCCAGTGGTACAGTACCCCGGTGCCACTCGGTACAGCCCTTACCGGCACAGACTTTATGCATCCCTTCCAGCACCGAGGGGTTCGTCCACGGACTCGTTGTGCCACACCACTGCCCCCGGGAAGCAAGCTCCGCTAAGGGGATCTAACATGGCCTGCAGTACTATGCCACTGCCCCCGGGCAGGGGAGGAGGGCAGGCAAACTTTCCCGCACCTCCACACCCTTTCACCTTGTCCAGGGAGGACCTACTTCATTGGGAGACCAGAGTGCGCAGCAAACCATTCGACCAACTGCGGGACATTGTCAACACCCACATCAACCACCTGATGGTCAGCGTCCACAGCGCCCCGAAGAAACGGCGCCACAGGGGATGTAGAGCAGGTGCCCTTGTGCGTCTAAAGAAGAAGGGTCTCCGCTCCCCCATCCCTGCCATTCTTCTAGGGAACGTCTGTTCTCTCACTAACAAGGTGGACGAGCTGCTCCTACTTCTCGACAGCAAACCAGCAAGCTGCAGGAACACCCCAGTTCTCTGCTTCACAGAGACCTGGCTGAACGATGGCATTCCCGACAACCACCTACAGGTGCCAGGCTACAACCTCCACCGTGCCGACCGTGATCCCATCCTCTCCGGGAAAAAGCGAGGAGGAGGGATATGCTTCTACATAAACTCCGCCTGGTGCACCGACACCACCATCCTCTGCACTAACTGTTCCCGATGCCGAGATCCTAGCAATCAATTGCAGGCCACAGTACTCGCCCAGAGAGATCACATCCTTTGTTCTCGTCGGAGTCTACATCCCCCCTGACGCAAACACCAAGCAGGCCCTACATATCCTGAGCAACTGCATCTCTAGGTGCGAAACCCTCCTCCCAGGGGCCCTCCTCATCATACTGGGGGACTTTAACAATGCGAAACTGAACCTAGAACTGCCTCAGTACAAGCAGCATGTGACCTGCCCCACCAGGAACGACCGCACCCTCGACCACTGTTACACTGTCCACAAGAATGCGTACAAGGCTGCTCAAGGCGCTGCCCTGGGGAACTCCGACCATTGCCTAATCCACCTGATCCCCACCTACAGGAGACACCTTGACACCGTCAAGCCTGCCATCCGGTCATCCAAAAGGTGGTCTGAGGAGGCTAAGCGTGAGCTCCAGGCATGCTTTGACTGCACGGACTGGTCAGCCCTGGCGGCCCCCACCCTGGAGGAATGGAGTGAGAACATCACCTCCTATATCAGTTTCTGTGAGGACACATGCATCCCAACCAAGACCTTTAAGGTGTACCCCAACAACAAGCCTTGGTTTAGCAGCAAGCTGCGCCGGCTCAGGAAACTTCAAGGGAGCCAGACTTGTGCGCTACCTCCTTCAGAGTTCAGAGCTGCCAGGAATGCCCTAAATCGTGCACTGAAGCATGCAAAGAGGGCCTACTCGGACAAGCTGTGTCTGAGCCTTCAGTCCAACAACTCACGTGAGGTCTGGAAAGGCCTGAGGGCAGTTACAAACTTCAAGCCCCCCCCCCCCCCAGCAAACGCCACCTAGCACCCAGCTGGCTGATGAACTCAATGACTTCTATTGCAGGTTCGAGCAAAGTCCCAAGCAGCCTGGAGTCTCTGGGGCCATGGCTAGAGAGGCGAACTCCCCTCCACCTAACTTAGAGGACAGTGGTCTCGCAGCTTCAGAGGCAGTCCAAGAAGCGGAGGTGCTACGTCACCTGCGCAAACTCAACCCCAGGAAAGCCTCAGGCCCGGATGGCGTGTCGTCAATCTGTCTGAGAACGTGTACTGTCCAGCTAGCTCCTGTCCTCACCTCCATCTTCAACAGGTCTCTAACGGAAGGCAAGGTCCCCTCCTGCTTTAAGAGATCCACGATCATCCCAGTCCCCAAAAAACCGGGGAACACAGATCACAACAATTTCAGACCAGTAGCCCTAACCCCCACCATCATGAAGATCTTTGAGCGGCTCATTCTTGCCTCGCTGAAGCTATCCACGAACACCCACCTAGACCCACATCAATTTGCCTACAGGGCCAATAGGTTGGTAGAGGACACCATCAACATCAGTCTGGCATACATCACGAGCACCTCGATAGACCTGACTTTTATGCTAGGCTCCTGTTCTTGGACTTCAGTTCTGCGTTCAATACCATCTGCCCAGACATCCTGCTTGCCAACCTTGCACAGCTGAGAGTAGCCCCCTACCTCTGCAGGTGGATTAGAGACTTCCTTTCAAACGGATCGCAGAAAGTTAAGCTTGGCAATTGCTACTCCAGCGAGCGAACAACTAACACAGGAGCACCGCAGGGGTGTGTTTTGTCCCCGCTCCTGTTCTCATTATACACCAACAACTGCACCTCAACTGATGACTCTGTCAAGATGATTAAATTCGCAGATGACACAACAATCATCGGCCTCATCAGCAGGAATAGCGAGCATGCCTATCGTTATGAGATAGACAGGATCTGCAACTGGTGCAAAGACAACAATCTCGTCCTCAATGCGGCAAAGACTGTTGAACTGATTGTGGACTATAGGAAGCGTCCGCCCCCCCTCCTTCCAGTTCACATTGGGGAGACCGAGGTCTCCAGGGTTCCGTGCGTTAGATTCCTCGGCACAACCATTACTAATGACCTAAGATGGTGGGAGAACTCCACTAAAATCCAAAAGAAGGCACAGCAGTGGCTATCTTTCCTGCGCCAGCTGAAAAAATTCGGCATCCCGCGTAAACTGCTTAAGAGCTTTTACACGGCTACCGTGGAATCCATCCTGTGCTCCTCTCTCATCGTCTGGCATGCAGGGGCATCTGCCAGGGACAAGTACAAACTGCATAGAGTAATCAGCACCGCAGAAAAGATCATCGGAGTGCCCCTGCCGCCCCTTGATCTTCTCCACACTACCAGAATGAGGACAAGGGCCATCAAGATCTCGCAGGACCCCTCCCACCCCGGCAACCGCTTCTTCAAGCTTCTCCCACTGGGCCGCCGTTTCAGAGCCATCCCCTCCAGAACCACCAGACGCTGGAATACCTTCTTCCCTCAGGCGGTACACCTTCTGAACTCAACCTCGAGCCCCTCATGACCAGTTCAGCCACCCCCTGGCCCTTGCCCTGAATGCATGTCCCCTAGGCTCTCCATGTGTGTTATGTTATTTTGATGTAGTGCAATGCTATGTTGTATATGTTTGCTATGTTTGTATATGTTCGACTGCCATGCAATGCTATGTTGTATATGTTTGTATATGTTTGACTGCCATGCCATGTGTACCAAAAACAATTCCGGGTACGTCATTCCGCGTACTTGGCGAATAAAACTGATTCTGATTCTGATTCTTGCTGATACTTATTGCTAAAAAGCACTCCTCATCCTCAACAGCTCTTTTGAGAGCTAATGTTGTTCTTGTGATCTATTTTTTTGTGTGTGTGTGTCCCACTGACACTTGTGTTGCATATACAGCCCTGTCAGTCAGTTGCAGCTGCTGGTGGGACCTTGGTAATTCCTACTGTGCCACTGCCAGGCCCAGCACATTCAGTGAGTACCTCTGTGTGTGACAGCTGCACATTTGGAATATCCATCACTGCATATACCTACCTGTTGTTCAGTGCACCCACCCACCTACCTATGTGACTGCATGCAGTGTCACTGCACCTGTTCACGGTACCTGTGTGTGTGTGTGACAGGTGCACATTTGTAATACCCATCACTGCATATACCTACCTGTTGTTCAGTGCACCCACCCACCTACCTACGTGACCACATGCAGTGTCACTGCACCTGTTCACGGTACCTGTGTGTGTGTGTGTGACAGGTGCACATTTGTAATACCCATCACTGCATATACCTACCTGTTGTTCAGTGCACCCACCTACTTACGTGAGCGCATGCAGTGTGATATTTAATACCACCAGTCACTGTACTTGTTCACGGTACCTGTGTGTGTGTGTGACAGCTGCACATTTGTAATATCTATCACTGTATATACCTACCTGTTGTTCAGTGCACCCATCTACCTACATTAGTGCACGCAGTGTCACTGCACCTGTTCACGGTACCTGTGTGTGTATGTGTGTGTGTGAGACAACTGCACATTGGTAATACCAATCACTGCATACCCACCTGGTGTTGTTTAGTGCACCTACCTACCTACCTACGTACGTGAGCGCACTCAGTGTTATATACCACCAGTCACGGCACCTGTTCACAGTACCTGTGTGTGTGTGACAGTTGTAAATTTGTAATACCAGTCACTGCATACCTGTTCACTGCACCTGTGTGACCGCACGCTGTTTTATATACCAGTCCGTGCATACCTGTTCACTGCACCTGTGTAACCGTACATTGTATTAGCCAAGTCAGTGCATACATTTCACTTCATCCCCCCCCCAATATGGACAAAACAAGAGGCATAGCCAGAGGCAGGAACCTGGCAGGTCTGTTCGAGGTCACGCTGTCGTGATTGCGTGTGGCCCTCAACCAAAGTACAGTGTTCAGAAGAAGGCACGTGCCATCAACCCCCAATATTGTCAGGACATAGTTGACTATTTAACACAGAACACCTCACCTTCCTCAGCTTCCGCTCGGAAGCGTGACATATCTTCCTCCTCATGCTCTGATTCTGGCACCCCACTTAACACTCCGTCGGCAGCCATCACCAAAGTACCATCATCACAGGGCCGAGCGGTGTGGAAATTTTTGTGTGTGTCTGCCTCAGATGAGAGCAATGCCATCTGTACTCTCTGCCACCGAAAATTGAGCCGTGGAAAGACCAAGACCCACGTAGGGACAATTACCTTACAAAGGCACATGATTACAAAGCACAAACTGCAATGGGATGACAACTTGAGGAAAAGCAGCACACAAAAGCAAAGCCACACACCGCAGTGGAAGATACCAGGCCGCAATTATTTCTCAAAAAAGGCGATACCTAAACTGTACCGTGATGTTGAAAGGCAAGTGGTGACATCTCTGGCACACAGCGTTGGGTCAAGGGTCCATCTGACCACGGATGTCTGGTCTGCAAAGCATGCTCAGGCCTGCCCGAAGACTAAGTCAGTCCCACACACAGCATCTCTGCCTGCACGCCGTGTGACTGCCTGCCCCAAGACTAAGTCGGTCCCCACACAGCATCTCTGCCTGCAGGCCGCTTGACTGCTTTCTCCACCACCAGAAACAGGGTCCAGGACTCCAGGCGGATTCCTGAATTTTTAAGGCCGCTGCTAGCAGCGGCCGCTATAATAATTTTTCTGGTGCGTGTACATGCCTGCCTAATTTTTCTGGCTGCACTGCAGCTGCAACAACAAAACAAAAGGCATGTCCATGTGTCAATTCCCCTTCATGATCGATACCTTGCCGCGGTGAAGGGGCTTGCGTATCACAATGAAGCAATGACCGACGGCTATATGAGTGTCTTTGGGGGGCACACCCAAGATAATAAGGTCGTTGCTTCATTGTGGACAGACCAAATTCGATTAGCTGGACACAGTCACTGTTGTTCTGTCATTGAGCAACCTCAGCCCAGGCGACCATATGGGCTTGAAAACCGCCATGACCTGCACTCTCGCCATGGTGCGCACCAGTCCAGTGCGGCCGTCACTATACAAACAGCTGTGTGCAGTGCCTTACACAGTGAGTTTGGTCTGTCAGTGTGAAGCAGTACTCTAATTACACTCCCTGATTGATGTATACACATGCAAGATGTTTTAAGCACTTTAGGCCTCCAATTTAGCATGCAATGGGCTTGATTCACAAAGCGGTGCTAACCTACTTAGCGCGTCTAAAGTCTTTAGACGCGCTAACCAGGGTGCTAAGTAGGTTAGCACCGGATTTCTCAATCAGATCGTGCGCTAACTTTACGCGCGCAAAGTTTTACGCGCGCTAAGTCCCATAGGCTTTAATGGGCACTTCGCGCGGTGCGCCCTGTGCTCTGTGCAGTACGCGCATAAAGTTTTACGGGCATAAAGTTTTGCGCGCGTAAAGTTTTATGCGCGAAAAGCTTGTTTAGACGTGCTAAGGGGGTTTTCACAGGCGTGCTAACAGTTAGCACCGCTTTGTGAATCAAGCCCAATGTGATTTCTGCCCATAAAACGCTGCTTTGCGTCAAATCCAGATTTTTTCCCCGGGACTTTTGGCATCTATCCCATTCATCCATGCAAAAACTCAGATGTTAGACCCCTTGAAACATCTTTTCCATCACTTTTGTGGCCAGCATAAATGTTTCTAGTTTTCAAAGTTCGCATCCTCATTAAAGTCTATTGTGGTTCGCGAAAGTTCGCGCAAACTGAACTTTTGTGGAAGTTCGCGTTCGAGGTTCGCGAACCGAAAATAGGAGGTTCGAGCCATCTCTATAACTAAATACATCAAAGATTACAGTGGAGGCTAAGCAGCAGTGGGTAGTAGGCCCTAACTCCTACTAACATCTCATACTGTACTCCCCCATAATATAAATTCTTTATATTTACCACCTTCCAATTTTAGCTAATTGTCCACCCTGCTCCCTCTCTCCCCAGACATAATGTGCAGCAGGAACCCTCAGCTCTGTGTGTGTGTGGCAGTCAGGAGAGCTGCCTGCATGTGCTGTATCTCCTAGCTGGGTGCTGTACAGTGTGGAGCTGTGGAGCCAGTAACTGGCAGCCAGAAAGTACTGTATGTAGCCAGGGCTGTATTTAGGGTTCTGGCTGCCTTAGTCAACTCAGACCTATGACGCCCCCCCCCCCCCCCCGTTCCCTGAAAGGACAAGGGGGGAAATAGGCATGGCCACACAATGCAGTGGGCATGCCCATAACATGCAGTGGGCGTGGCCAATGAAACTTTCCTAGTAAGAGTGCGACCCAAAGTCAGTGGGTCCGCGTTTCCTCCCCAGATACGAGTAAAGTGACCCTTAAACAAGTATGAAATGTTCCCATCATAAAAACACAGTCAGTGTTATCTCCCACAAAATGGTAGTAGGTATTAGATGGTGAGCGCCTCTGAGGACAGTCAATGACATGACTGTGTACTCTGTAAAGTGCTGCAGAAGATGTCAGTGCTATGTAAATACATAATAATATGGTAGGACATTAGACTATGACTATGGTGGGACATGACTATGTACTTTGTAAAGTGCTGCAGAAGATGGCAGTGCTATGTACAGTAAATATATGGTAATAATATGGTAGGACATTAATATGGTAGGGCTTTGCTGGGTTTTGTTCTGGGTGGTTAGCCTGGCTAAGTTAACCCTCCCTCACCCGCCCGCTCCCTCACACTGTGCTATGCAGGCAGGGCTGGGGGCTTTGCTGGGTGCTGTGCTAGGTGGTGGGCGCTATGCAGACAGGGCTTTGCTGGGTGCTGTGCTGGGTGGTGGGCACCATGCAGGCAGGGCTGGGGGCTTTGCTGGGTGCTGTGCTGGGTGGTGGGCGCCATGCAGGCAGGGCTGGGGGCGTTGCTGGGTGGGAGGGCTGGTTACCGCGCTTACCTCAGATCAGTGGGGGACAGTAGAAGCAGAGCGGCATAGTGGCAGAGAAGGGCGCACACTCCCTGTTGGACCGGTACACTTCACATGCAGGAAGTGACTAATGATGTCAATTCCGCATTTGCTGTGTCTGCGGCATAGCGGCAAAGAAGGGCGCACACGGCAAATGCAGAAGTGTCGTCATTAGTCACTTCCTGCATGTGAAGTGTCCCGGTCCAGTAGTGTTGTCCGGATCATGAACGATTCGGATCTTTGATCCGAATCTATTTTATGAGTCGATCATCCGAATCATCAAAATGAGTGATTCGGATCGCAAAAGGGGCGGGGCCAGGCGCGACACGCCCCCTCTCAGCGGGCAGCGGGGTCCTGGAAGCAGAACACAGAGGGATTGCTCTGTTGGATGGGAGGCAGCCTTGCAGGGAGACAGGTAGATGAGAGAGAGGGGACATGGGTGCCACTGCCAGATATGTGTAGAGCACACATACTGGCTATAACGTGCTGCCCAATATAGGCTGTCTGTTCCGTAGTGCTGCACAGTGATCACATGGGAAGCTTTTGGCTCAGCACAGCTCAGTAACTTTGCAGGCACTGTGATTGAAAGGCAATATAATCCTCCTGCACTCGGCACTAAACAGCTGCACTTATCTTCTGGGAATGCTTTCTTTCACTGTGCGACCTTTTCTTTCAAAGTGTACAGATGAACATATAGGTGAAATATATGTAAAGCATATGACTTCAGCATGTGGGTATTACGTGCAAACATTTCTGCTCTCTGCTCGTCCCTTCTCTGTCCACTCCCTGCCCTCTGTCCATCTTCTCCCCTTCTCTGTGTGTCCACTCCCTCCCCTTCTCCTGTCCACAGACCTGTCCTGCTGTTCATTTCACCCCCGAATGCTTCTGGTAGTAAAATGATCCGAGATTCGGATCAAAGATCCGGATCTCTTCAATGATCCGATTCGAATCATCCGGATCATTGAAAAGATCCGAACTTCCCATCTCTACGGTCCAGCAGGGAGTGTGAGCCCTTCTCTGCCGCTATGCCGCTCTGCTTCTACTGCCCCCTGCTGATCCGAGGTCTGAATTTTGGGCAGCGAGGACAGCTAATCCACTGGACCAGTCCGAGCCTGACACCAAACGCTGACACAGACGGCAGCTCCTCCCCCCCCCCCCCCCCAAAAAAAAAACGTAAAATGCCGACAGCCTGGCAAGCTGGCCGTCCCGCCCTGAAGAGCCGCTAGGGGCCTGTCCCCACAAGTGCCTTTTAATAGATGCGGGCCCGTATGTAGCACTGATGGGAGACAAAGGCAGCACTGAGTAGCTGCAGGAAGCTCGATCTTCTCCTGCGTACACACAGGCAGCAGCTGAACAGAAAAGTTCATGCTTACCCCCTGGACACAGAGCACCACAAGCAGGAGAAGGAGAGGAGCTTCACAAACACTTGTAAAATGCTGTTGGCTGCAAGGAGGGGAAAGAAGAGGGAGGATAAGTGAGAGAGCCAAGAAGGGAGAAGGAAATTGGGAGATTATAAGGAAGGGGTGAGACTCAGGACATGGGGAGGATCCCGGGATTGTTCCACCCAATTCGGGACTCTTGTCTGCTATGTCCATCATTTGCCACATCTTCCCAACTGTCCTTATCAGTCCTTCCTCACCAATCATGGAAATCAGTCACACTTCCCCATCTGCTGCATCATTTTATCTTCAATCCCCCACATAATTTCCCCTTTCCTTTTTCTCTTTGCCAGTCTGCTCTGCACTACCTCCTCTTCCTGTGTGTCTGTTCTGTCACACTCCTGTGCATCACTCTTTCCTCCCCAATTCTGAGGATCAGATGCAATTCTTCATTGCTCAACTTACTGATATCCCACCTCTTTCTATACCACCTTTCTTTTCTATAAAACTGTCTTCTCATTACTCTGTACCACTCTTATTAACCTCTCTCTATGTCAGTCTCGTCTTCCATGTCAACCCAATCTCCTCCATCCTGTCCATCAGTTTTATCTGCCATATCCAGCTGAAGACCTACCTAATCTAGTTCATGCAATTATATCCTCCCGCCTGGACTACTGCAATGCCCTATTCATCAGATCCCCAGATAAAGTTCTGCACCAGCTACAGCTAGTACAGAATACAGCAGCCAGATGCCTATAGCCCCTACATCTCACACACCTCACCAGTACTGCAAACCAGTAATGATCTCCGAATGGACTCCGAATTGATTTTGACTCGAAATCATTCGAAATCCAAATGCTAATTACTGCACCTGAGAAGGCGGGTGAGGGAGGGTGAGGGAGAGACAGGCTTCCATCTTCTCTAATCGGCGTGTAATTGTGCCCCTCGTCACATTCCATGTCATGTCACGTGACTACCACGCTTCCTCCTTCCGGGTTGAAGGAGGAAGCGTGGTAGTCACGTGACGCGACTTGGAACGTGATGTGGGACGCAATTAGACTCAGATTAAAGAGGATGGAAGCCTGGCTAAGTTAACCCTCCCTCACCCGCCCGCTCAGGTGCAGTAATTAGCATTTGGATTCCAAATTATTTAGAGTCAAAATCAATTCGGAAAACATTCGGAGCTCATCACTGCTGCAAACTTCTTCACTGGTTGCCAATAAAATGGAGAACCCATTTTAAGATCTGTCTGCTGACCTTCAAGGCTCTAAATCACGTGGGACCCAAATACATAAAGGATCTAATGGAACTACAGTAGAATCTCGTTATAGTACACTCGGATATAGTAAACCTCTGGATATAGTAAACTCAGTCCTCAGGTCCCAGCAAATGCATCTGTATAAATATACAATGTATGAACAATTCTGATATTGTAAACATCTAATATAGTAAACTACTTTTCCTGGTCCCTTGGAGTTTACTATAAAGAGATTCTACTGTATATACCCCTCCACACACCCTCTGCTCTGCAAATAAGACACATTTGGTTATTCCCTGGATCCACTTAAAAACACTTGTTGCACGAGTCTTTTCCCAGGCAACCTCTTCTCTATGGAACTCACTTCCACAATCAGTGTTAGAGGCCCCTTCTCTGGACAGCTTTAAAGGGACACTTAAGTCTCTGTAAAAAAATGAGTTTTACTCACCTGGGGCTTCCAGCAGCCCCCTGCAGCTGTATCGTGCCAACGCAGACTCCATCAGATGCTCCTGGCCCCGCCGGCAGCAACTTCCGGTTTCGCCGACAGGAAGGGAACGTGAGTGATTCTTCACGTTCCCACCAGGAACGCGAAGAATCCACCTCTTTCCCAAGCCTTTGAGAATGCAGAATGCAGGGGTCACAGCGCTTTGAGTTCCTCAGGGAAAAAAACGCTATAAAAATATTATTATTATTATTATTATAGTCTGCATCAGTCTTGCCATACATCCTCTATGTTATCTTAAAGTGTACCTGAGACCAAGCAAGAAAAACAACTGATACCGTGTTTCCCCGATTTTAAGACATCCCCTTAAAATAAGCCCTAGCATATATTTCGAGAATACTCGAAATATAAGACATCCCCCCTAAAATAAGCCCCTTGTGACAGTGGGCGCTGGGGTCCTGCTCCCTTCAGTCTCCCACGAGTCCCCCCCCCCCCACCCAAATCGCTCGCCCACCCACTTTATCTCCTCAGTGCCGGCTCCTGTCCCCCTCTTTAACAAAGTCAGATCCCCCTTCAGTTTATGCCGGGCATAATTCAAACTGCAGATCAGCGGTGACGTCAGCTCCTGTAGCACAGTAACAGTGCCGCCCTGTACAGGAAGTAAATAGAGATCACTTCCCGTATACGGCAGCGCTTACTAAACTGCATTAGCTGCCTTCGCCGGTCGACGCTGATCTGCAGTTTGCATTATGCCCGGCATAAACTGCAAGGGGATCCAGACAGGAGCCGGCACAAAGGAGGTAAAGTAGGCGGGGGGAATCTGCCTATATACGCGGGGGAATCTGCCTATATACACACAGGTGGGAATCTGCCTATATACACAGGGTACACGGGGGAATCTTCCTATATACATAGGGGGGAATCTGCCTATATACACAGGGGGGGAATCTGCCGATATAGACAGGGGGGGGGGGGATCTGCCTATATACACAGGGGGGAATCTGCCTATATACACAGTGGTGAATCTGCCTATATACACAGGGAGGAATCTGCCTATATACACAGGGAGGAATCTGCCTCTATATACATGGGGGGGGGGGATCTGCCTATATACACAGGGGGGAATCTGCCTATATACACAGGGAATCTGGCTGCCCCCACAAAATATAAGATCTCCCTGAAAATAAGCCCTAGTACATATTTTGGAAGAAAAATTAATATAATACAGTGTCTTATTTTCAGGGAAACATGGTACTTACATCGGGCTTCCTCCTGCCCCCTTCAGGCTGTAGGCTCATTCACCGTCTCCTCCGGGTCACACTGTTTGTCCACTAGCCGGCCTGGGAAAATGCCTCAGTCGCAATTTGTTGCACATGCAAGGGCTAGTTGTGAGAGCTCTCCCATTGTGCTCCCGTCCCTGGGAGTGTTCTGCGCCTGTGCATTAGTGCTGTGAAGGTGCAAAACACTCCTGACTATGGGAGCACAACGGGGGAGCGAACGCGGCCACAATGAAGCCCGACGGAGGCAAGTAACCAGGCCGGCTAGAGGATGAGCCAAGTGGTCTGGGGAGACAGCAAGGGAGCCTAGAGCCTGAAGGGGCTGGAGGAACTTGCCTAGGTAAGTATCAAATCTTTTTCTTGTTTGGTCTCAGGTTTCCTTTAACTTCTCATGTTCTCAAAAAGTCCTGCATTTTCAGCATCATTACTGCACCATGTACTACAACTGTCCTCAATGTTTCAATGACCACTTTCCAATCCTTTACATCCTAGGTTCTCAACGTGTGGTACGCGTACCCCAGGGGGTACTTCTGTTGGTTCCAGGGGGTACTCAGGCTTGATATACTTCACCAAGAATAACAAATTTAGAGTTTTAGACAATGATAAATCTTATTTAAACAACACCAAATCTGTGTTTTAGCTAATTAAAAGCAATAGTAAATGCTTGGAAATTGTTTAGAAGCAATTATTATGTACTAAAATTAAATATATATTTGTCAAGGGGTACTTGTGATAATGTTTGCTATGCTAGGGGGTACTTGGTGAGTACAGGGTTTTAAAAGGGGTACATACCAATAAAATGTTGAGAAACACTGCTTTTACATCATTTCTTATTTGAGCACCTCCCATTTGTTGTATCAGCCCTTCCTCTTCATACCCCACTTCATCTGATCATGTTATTTTAGATTTTCCTTCCATCTCCACAGGGCTGGATTTACAGCTCAGGAGTCTATGGGCACAGAAGTTCTGGCACCCTAAACCCCGCCCCTCAGCACAGACCACACCCCAAATCACACCCACTTTTCCCATGAAATAAAACCACGCAAGGAAATATATTCTAACTAAAAGCATTTACTTACCTGGGGCTTCCTCCAGCCCTCTGTAGGCCGTGGGTTCACTCAAATCCTTCTGGTCCCGTCCATTTCTTCCATGTCCAGCCTGGTAGTTTGAGACTACTGTGCATGCACAGTGAAGCGTGATTAAGCCCAATTGCGGCTTTAATCGGGCTGGACAGGGGAGGAACAGACGAGCCCAGGAGGATGACAAGGAAACCCCAGGTAAGTATAAATGTTTGTAGTTACAAAGTTTTAGTTAAAGGGAAATTAAAAAAAAAAAGATTTTAACTTACCTGAGGCTTCTTCCAGCCCCCTGGACTTGTACTGTGCACACAATGTCCTCCTGATCCCCTCTGGCCAACAGTGGTGAACCCTTCAAAGCTGCCCTGTCACCACCAGTCGGTGGGTACTGCGTATGTGTGGCCCCAAGCCGTGGTCGCCCTGGTTGAGCTCCCACCATTGGGAGCGTTCCGCGCATGCGCAGTATGCAGGAATTGTGAAGGGGATCAGGAGGACGTTGTACGAGTTCAGGTAGCTGAAAGAAGCCCCAGATAAGTTAAACTTGTTTTATTTCACTTAAGCTCCCCTTTAAGCTAAGTACTCACCCAAAGATGGAACGGGGATCCACAGCAACGTCGATGCGACATACGAGCAGATCCACGATCCATCTTCCGCAATAGCATACTGTGGGAACAAGTGATTGATACGAACGAGACTTTAAGTGATTGCAGATTAGCGTGGGAGTCTATGGGGATTGGATCGATGGTCCGCAATGGCGCCAACGGGATCCGTCTTGATGGTCACAATTGCCGCACATTGTTAAAGGTAATTTAAGTTTAGTTACACAATCATCATAAAAAAGCCATCAGTCACTGGGAAAAAAAATAGCTGCAAAGATCGTTTAGTGGGTATGGGCTTTACACTACAAGCCCACACCACCAACACACACCGACCCTCCCCCTCTCCCCAATAAACCCACACCAACACATACAGACCTCCCCCCCCCCCCCAAAAAAAAATCCCACACCACCAACAACCGCCCTCAATACAACCAAACCACCTACACACGCAGACCCCCCCCCCCCCCCAAATAAACCCACTCCACTAACACACACCAACCCTCTGCCCCCCCCACCAAAACACACACACCTGAAAACATCCCTAACCCACCTCCCACCCCTTCCTTCCCCACTAGACATTTGAGCAGATAGAAAATAGAGGAGAAAATATCACCACAGACCTTCCATTGAAAACACCCTCTGGCTGGAGCCGCAGAACAGCGTTGAGGCTGAGCTCAGGGAGAAGGTGGCTGCAGCTTAAGCGGCTCTGTCCCTACCTGCGCACTGTGGCATCCTGACTGCCGTACTGTATACGCCTCACCTCACCTCTCCCGCAGCAGGTTGAAGCAACAGAGTGGGGACTGGGGAAGCAGGCAGCGGTATCAAGATGTGTATGTGCTGCCGCTGGTTCACAAACACACTTCCTGCAAGCATCTGAAGTGCAATGCGTGCCGCGTGCATGGGGGAAGAGGGAGAACCGAAGGCCAGGGTAGGAGGTTAAGTGAAATTGTGTTACATACAGGGGAGCTGTATGTACATACCTAATGGGACCCGTCTCTGCCCCATAAGGTGCCTGTAGGCACGTGCCTACATTGCCTTATGGAAAATCCGGCCCTGTCTCTCCATCACCCCCACCATTCCAATTCTCTGTCAATTTGTTTACTATTCTCTGTATCAGCTCTAATATCATTCCTCCCTACCCAGATTTCCAAATAAATCCTACTTCTATTATATTCTGCAATATAACTAGCTTCCCATCCTTGTAATCCATCCTCACTCCTACTCATGTCAGTGCTACCTCCTATATCCTGCATCGCAGTCCCACCTCTCACCCTATTCAAGTCAGTGCCTCCTTCAGTGTTCTCCATGTCAGTTCAAAATCATCTTCTCATTAAACCTCACCTTGAATTCTCTATGTCAGTCATATTATGTATCCTGTGCATCATTTTTACCAAACTTCCTATGGAGTATGATAAATTCAAAATTCACCATACAACACACCAGCTGATATCAGCTGTACTTTAAATAAACTACTTCTGTCCTTGGACTTTCCTCCAGAAATATTTGGCAAAAAAGCTACATTTATTGCAGCTGATCACAGAAACATGAAATAGTGTGATAAGTATTGTGTAATGATAATGACAGTAGGTGGACGGCCTTCACATATTTCCAGTTAACTGTGAAACATCCACAGATATGCAGAAAAATCATGGTACTGACGTGCAAAGAGAAATTATTTTAAATCTCTCTAGAAAGTCTTGGTGTAGATGATGCTACTTTTACATCTGTTCTTCTGTTCTTTTCTTTACATTCATAATATGAACTTGATTTCTTGTCAGCCATGGCACAAGCACAACCTCCTGTCTTTCATGTTCATTAGGAACTATCTCCTAGATTAAGAATATAGTGAATGCCGATTAAGGATGAAACAGATTTTGTATGTAAAATTAATTTTGCAGCATAACATGTCTGTTCACATCTGCCAAATGTTTACAAAAATATGCATTTTCAATACCAGCAAAATCGTCATCAGTATTTTTTTCCTGTCTTGGACTCCTTTCACACTGGATAAAAGGGGGGAGGGAATGAACTTTCACCCTAAACGAAAAAAACACAGACAAAGAGAACCCAAATGGTGCAGTACGTCACACTCAATAGATGCAAGGGCGTAGGGCCCGTGGTCGCAGCGGTCTCCTTGGCGACCGGGCCCGGCTCCTGAGGAGGCGGGGGAGGGGCCCGGGGGGGCCCATCTCCGTTTGGAGGGCCATGCGGCCCGTGCGTGCTGGTAGGGGGGAGCCACAGCCGCGGGGAGGGCAGCCCGACCTCTCCCTCCCTTCCTCTCCCCGGGGCCCCCCCCCTCAGATGCAGAGTGAGCGGCTCACGGAAGCGCTATAGGCAGAACTCACCTCCCTGCGTTCCACTCGCCGCTGATCTCCTCTCTGGCTGGCTCTGCATAGATGCTGTTACACACGCAGCTTCCTGTTTAGCCGGAAGCTGCGTGTGTAACAGCATCTATGCAGAGCCAGCCAGAGAGGAGATCAGCGGCGAGTGGAACGCAGGGAGGTGAGTTCTGCCTATAGTGCTTCAGTGAGCCGCTCACTCTGCATCTGAGGGGGGGGCCCCGGGGAGAGGAAGGGAGGGAGAGGTCGGGCTGCCCTCCCCGCGGCTGCGGCCCCCCCCTCCATTATGTGGACGGGGCACCTACCTACCTGCCCTATACTGGGGGGCAGCTACCTAATCTATCCTGGGGGGCAGCTACCTAATCTATCCTGGGGGGCAGCTACCTAATCTAACCTAATCCTGGGGGGAAGCTACCTAATCTATCCTGGGGGGCAGCTACCTAATTTAACCTATTCTGGGGGGCACCTACCTAATCTATCCTGGGGGCAGCTACCTAATCTATCCTGGGGGGCAGCTACCTAATCTAACCTATACTGGGGGGCACCTACCTAATCTAACCTATACTGGGGGGCACCGACCTAATCTAATTTATACTGGGGGGCACCTACCTATCTAACCTATACTGGGGGCACTTACTTATCTAAACTGTATTGGGGGCACCTAGCTAGCCTATACAGGTGGCAACTAAACTGGCTACCTATATTGGAGGCACCTACCTAACTAACCTATATTGGGGGCACCTACCTATCTAACCTACGCTGGGGGCAACTATTCTGGCTACCTATATTAGAGGCACCCACCTAGCTAACCTGTACTGGGGGCACCTATCTATCTAACTTATACCGGCGGCGCCTGCTTATCTCACCTATACCGGGGGCAACTATACTGGCTTACCTATGCCTGGCTACCTATACTGGGGGGACCTATAGCTGGCTATAGGGATTTTGATATGTGTGTGCGTCCGTCGGGTGTTGCCGGGGGGAGGGGGGGCTGTTGTTGCCGGGGGGGCCCACATCCAGATTCCACATCGGGGCCCAGAGGTTTGTAGCTACGCCACTGAATGGATGTAATAAGAAATAGTATACAGAGGGTACTCACAAAGGGAGGTTGCAATGGGGCAACCAACCACTGCAGGCAGGTGGAGATCAATAAACCCGACTCTACTTGGGGGTCCAGGAGTCAGCGGAAATGGTCACACCTTTCAAGGAAAAAAGGGTCCTAGGGACTCATAGGGGTGCAAGGGTATCTTGAGACCGGGGGGGGGGGGGGGGTGTATTAAATGCACAAACAGGATGAAAAGGCACCCAAAGGATAATAAAAGGAGTTAAAAATCTATAAAATATATAAGGTTCAATGAAGACAAATTCATATGTAAATGAATAGTATTTAATAGCACTGGTAATGCGTGTTGTGGGTCTCCGCTTACTTCCTCAGGCCAAATCAAGTGCTACGCTATGTTCAGAGCCAGATAGAGCACCCCATTTCCGGCGCTCTATTTATGGCTCTGAACATAGCATGGCACTTGATTTGGTCTGAGGTAGTGGGCGGAAACCCATGAAACGCGTTGTCAGTGCTATTAAATATTATTCATTTATATATGAATTTGACTTCAATGAGGTAAGCCACCTCAAACCTTATTTATTTTATACATTTTAATTCATTTTATAATCCTTTGGGTGCATTTTCATTCTGTTTGTCCTTCCAGACTGCTTTATTGTTAAAATGTTTAAGTTTTGCTATGCAAGTAGGAAGACTGCAACAGCAGGTCAGTAGAAGTCTGAGGATTTGTGCAGGATGGAAAGTACGTGTGTCCCGGGTGTCACCAGGTTGCTTTGAGCTTCCGGTAATTTGGAGTGAACTGACTAATTAGGGAAGAAGCTCAGCTGTGACTGCTCCACTGATTCAGGACAATATAAGCCTTCTGTCCTCAGGGACGACACTTCCATAGTGGTAACTGCCAGGGCCCAAGCCTGCTGCATGGGGCTCCCAGGCCTCCTTCCTTAACTTAATGGTGTCCCCAAATCAAGGCCAGTGAGATCCTAATGCGATGGGAGGGCGAGGGAACAAAGGCCACCTAATGGTGCTATCTGTGGAAGGAGCGAGGGATTTAGTGAGATAAGTGAGAACAGGCATGTTCCGTAGGTTCATTTCATTGTATTGACATGAGGCATTCAGGCATTTTATTTACCTCCTACCCCTCAATCCTTATTCTTCCCCATTTTGTCTTCTCCATGGCATGTCCTGCCAAATGCCCATTTCCAAGAGACCAGCGGACCTGCAACAGCCCATTACTTTGTGGGCCAAAAAAAAGTGGCACAGTGATTTGGACACAAGGTTTCCAGATTAGGCTGTTTCAGAGCTTTAATCTGTCTGGCAGTGAAAACAAACACCTTCGATGTCCTTGCGCCAAAATATAAGGGGGGGGGGGGGGGCAGAGTCTCTGTGTTTGGAAGGTGCTGTTTAAATTAAATTTCAGCTTATGCTCCTTGGAACCACACATCTTCCTAATACAAAAATGCTTTCTCATGACAACATATTGGAATAAAAAAGAAGACCTCTTGTTGTTCAATAGTTTTTTGTATTGTTTTTTACCATATTGCAATAACATGTGGTTATCATCCCACCTTAGAAGTTTTGGTATTTTCATGTGTCTGTATCTAAAGTGCAGAGATAAATATGAGTTTGATGTATTCTATGAGAATGTCATCCAAACACTGCAGAGCAATGCCTGAGATGCTGAAGAGCAGCAGTGTGAGGCATGCATACACACACAACCGGAGTGCACAAGACAACAGGATTCATCTAAAGAGATGAAGTGTGACAGTCTGGCAGCCATTAACAGTCCACAGGTAAAAGAACCTAAAAAGAGCTAAGAGATCTGCATGGCATGACCTTGAGAAGCCGCGTGGGCAGAGTGATAATCGGGAATATTCAGGCTCTGTGGCCAAGGAGTGAAAGTGAGTGTGCCATCCCACACCATCTGCTCAGCCTGCATGTCACCACATATCCATCCAGTGCTGGAGCACCATGCACAGCTTAAGTCCGCTTTTAACACTATCTGCTCTGGAACAAGCCATCTGCTATGTCTACATGTCGCGCTGCTCATATTTGATATGGGATTGACATCCCAGTGCTGGTCCATTTACCCCTTGCTGCGGATGAAAATACAACACTTCTCAGGCTAAAGTGAGTCAGTGAGCCAGCTGCCTGGAATCCACAGGAAAGTGCAAACTGCATCCTATCAGATCCTTAGCATCATCCCTTATCCTGCTTCATGAATACAGCTCAACAATATTCAAAGGCAGCTGAAAAATGTGTTCAGCCAGCCTGCAGGGTAACCAATGCCCAGTGCTCACCCCTTCCTCAACAGTGGCTGTATAAACATTGCATAACAGGTCTGGTGACAAGGTCCTGCTACATTCAAAGCAGCTTCCAAAGTGCCCCCCACACCCACCCAACCGACCCTTTAGTAGAAACTTCTGTACAACCTTAAGAGCTAAACTCTTAATTAGCATCAGTATAACAGATGCTGGTCAAGCAAACAGACTTTAAGCCCATATGCAGCACATTATAAATGTGATTCATTAATTGTCTTGTTTGTAAAACAACATACCCAATCATATCTTAATCAATATGAAGTTGCAGAACTTCTCAGTACATGATGTGATTAATGGATGACTGATCAGGGGTGAGACCCATCTCTATGGAAATAGCCTATAGTTACCGGAGTTCTGATTCCTTCTTATTACCGTAATTGCTCATTAACAACTTTTGAAAAGCTGTGTTTGAAATTTCACTTACTGTATGATGTAATGATACCTTCAGCTCTTTATAATTAATAAGTCTTACTATCTGGCTGGACAGCCAATCAATGTCCTCCCACTATGCTAGTGTAATAAACTAATAGGAAGACTTCTCTTTGCTCAAACATTTGATCCCTAAAGAGAACCCGAGACAGAAGCTAAGCCGCGACCCAGGAAGTACCTCCCAGGTTATGGCTCAGCTTCCGATTGGAGGAAGTTCACGGCGGCGGAGACAGAGGCGGTCTGATAGACTGACAGCCTGCCGGTAAATACAGAGCTAGCGACAAACTTTTTTCAGGGGGGCACAGGAGACCCCGGGGGGACTAGAGGCGGCCATAGCAAGACCCAGAGGCGTGTCATTATGCACAGGACATGCCTCTATGGTGTGTTAAGATTTAAAATACCCGCCTCAGGTTATCTTTAAAGGTATTGTCCAGGCTAGAGAAAAAAAAAAGATCTACTTACCTAGGGCTTCCTTCAGCCCCTGGCAGCCACTATGTCCCACGCCGCAGCTGTGCTCTCAGCCGCTGGCTCCCAGTCCCCTCCGGTGCAGAGGCTGACCTCGCCAGGTTGTCCTCTACTGCGACTGTGCGAGCTCCGCTGTCAATCAAGTCCATGTTGTCTGGAGTGTACTGTGCAGGCTGCAAACTGCACACTGCATAGTTATTTGTGTGCTAGGCACTGTACATACACACGTCTATCTCATCATGTCACATGTCACCTCGGAAGTCCTTTAAAGGGAACATGAGGTGAGAGGGATATGGAGGCTGTCATATTTGTTTTCTTTTAGGCCAGCTGCACACCTAATAGTAGTGGAGCCATCATATGACCCTACGCCATGGTGCGGCGTCAGGGTCATATGCATAGAGCAGCCCACCAGCTAGTGATGTACTCCCTGCTGGGCAGAAAGTATGTCACTAGGATTCCCGTTGGACCGCTCATGGGTGCCGCGTCGCACTGTGCTCCCGTTGTGCTGCATCACCCATTGACTTTCATTGCTACATAATCCGTGTGGTAGGCACGGATCATGCGGTAACATGCTGTAGCCTTTGCATCAGCATTACAGCAATTTGGATACTTCCAGCACACCTTGTCAAATTGTATGAACTGTGCAAGTCTCCGTAGACTTGCATGGCCCTTGCGGTGGGGATGCGGCATGGAAGAGTAAGCTCGCAAGTGTGCAATGGGCCTTAATCTATTCCAGTTCCCTGGCTGTCCTGCTGATTTCTTTGGCTGCAGTAGTGTCTGAATCAAACACCCGAAAGAAGCATGCAGCTAATCTTGTCAGATTTTTTGTCACCTGATCTTCATGCTTGTTCAGGGTCTAGACGCTAAAAGTATCAGACACACAGAATTAGGGGAACACGTTTCATTTTGTTTTACGTCTTCATGTTTGTCACAAATGTTTTTGCATTGTCATCTAATGGCATTGCATTTAACCCATGTTTTACTTAGTTTTAATGCATTTTGTGATTTTGCTGTGTTTTTAAATCGTGTAGCAGTAATGCCTTTTTTGTGCGCGATTCGGATGTAATGTAAGTCAATGGAGACATAAAAATTGTATTTGTTACGCAAAAATCCAATTTGAAGTTAATTAGAAACATTTTCAAGTACATGAATTTCATTGGTATGCACAGCGAAATCGCTTTCCATACACAAAAACACTCATTTGCAGAGGAAATATTTAAAAGGCCAAAATAAAAAATATCGCAAAACGCAGAAACGGACATGCGGAAAATCACAAGCAGAATTTGGAGGGATAAGTGTGCATGTTGCCAAAAGAAAGTCCTATATATTATGCTGCTATAACAATCATAAAAATGAAAACCCCTTTCCTAACCCTAATCACCTGCCTTGCTGATATGAGCTGATCTAATCTTATAAGCCCAGAAGCAAAGGGTGACTTTCATGCTTCCAGGTTGCATTTATGTAAGGTACATGTTTTTATACAGTGCTGCATACGTGACGGCCTATCAATGCAATAGAAAGTAGATGCTGAAGGTTTACTGAAGGTCATATTATACAACTGTCACTTCTTTTTTCTAAGCTTTGTTGGAAAATCATCAAAATAAAAATGTTTATTCTAATGTATCCATTTAGCAGCAATTAATTTACAAATAGAACATATACGGATGAAAGACACCCAAATATAGATGTGTTTTTTTTTCTTCTGCGTTGTCTCTCGGCTACTTATAGGGCTGAGAGCAAATGGATAACTTTTATGCTTCTAGGTTGTATTTCTTTCTTTTTTTATTCATTTTCCTGTAATGTATTGTATTTGTAAGGGTCAAACAGTGGCAAAGCATAAACATGACCCCAAAGAGATCATGCAGAAGAACTTGAAGGCCCCAAGGCTTTTACTGACGAGTATATTATATTATAAGAATGGAACGTTCATTTTTTGTTCTGAATTTTAAAGAAAGATAGTCCAAAATAAGAAATTGACCTGTTATTCACTACTGTGTGCGAGGATCTCAGAATACATTATTTCAGTTCATCGTGGCTTCAGGCTGCATTTTGTCATGGAACATTATTTCCATTTTTTTAATGTACAGCTCTATGCTGCATAGTAGATCTAAAAGCACTCTACCCCAAAGTGGAGGTTCAGAGATGCATTCAGGGCAGCGTCAGCAGTGTTGCCAACTCATCCCTTTAGTTACTTACTATTGTGGCTAGTAAGATGCAATTTATCCTCTATAATAAAATCCCCTGTGTCCCTACGTCCTCCTCTGTCCGTGCGTTTTGGCCAGCGCACATACACCACATAGGGGCGGACGTTGGGCAGTACAGTGGGACGGGGCGGGCGTGTGCTCGAGTGGTGCGAATACATGCATGCTGACCTGCGGCTGGAGGGGCTTGTGAGGGGTATAGTGGCAGAGGCCTAGCGCCCACTATTGTAACGGGCCTAAGGTCTAGTGTACTAATAATATGTAAGTAGTCCCAGAACCTGCATAGCTTAGACTTAAAGTCAGTAATTAAAGGGATGATTTGGCAACCCTAAGGCCCCTTTCACACTATGGGTTTTTTAATTGCACCACATCGTTTCCGAAAGGTCAACCACATGCTAACAGTGCGCTGCAACCATACAGAGAGGCATACAGCACAATGAAAGTATGCCACACTTCTAGGGTAATTGCATACATCGTACGACTCATGCATGCAGTGCATTACTGTGTTGGTACCAGCCGTGCCAGGAGCAATGTGATAACCACATAGTGCTATCATTGCTTCTGCATTTAAAATATGTGCAAATGTAAACAAATAAGAAGTGCGTTACTTACAGAGTAAAATGAGCCATAAATTACTTTTCTCCTATGTTGCTGTCACTTACAGTAAGTAGTAGAAATCTGACAGAAGTGACAGGTTTTGGACTAGTCCATCTCTTCATAGGGGATTCTCAGCAAGGCTTTTATTCTTTATAAAGATATTCCCTAAAAAGGATTTAAACAATGATGCTGGCCAGCTTCCCTGCTCGCTACACATTTTTTGGCAGTTGGATAGAGCAACTGCCATTCACTAAGTGCTTTTGAAAATAAATGCATTCCTGAGAATCCCCTATGAAGAGATGAACTAGTCCAAAACCTGTCGCTTCTGTCAGATTTCTACCACCTACTGTAAGTCACAGCAACATAGGGGAAAATGTATGGCTCATTCCACTCTGGAAAAAATGTACTTCTTATTTGTATATGTTTGCACACATTTTACATTTTAAAATTTTTCGCCCTAGTGCCCCTTTAAAGAGACCCTAAAATGAAAAATGGATGAGATATACAATAGTCTCTATCCTCCTACTGCTAAATCCTAAAAGTAGGTTTAATGGTTTTAACGACTCAGCTGCAGTCTTTGAAGGTAGCCATATACTTTACAATTTTTTGCCCAATTAGATGTTTGATCTAATCGATCATGAAATTGAAGTGAATTTAAGTACTTACGACCATAAGGACGATCAATATTATGAAACACTGTTGATAATAGTATCAATTGTAACTACGATTGAAATTACAATCAAAGGCAAAATTGTATAGTGTATGGCCAACTATAGCCACAATCTATGGACTATTGATCTCTTTTATCTACCCTTTGCACTCAAAAGTTGTTCCCTGCAAGGCACGAGTTTTATAGTCTTTAATTAGTCACTTTAGTAGAACTTTACTAGGGCTGACTGCTGTGAAACAGAGTGTACCAGGAGGATGGCAAGGGGGCAAATAAACTTCAGGAGACTGGAGGAAGCCTCAGGTACACTAAGCAGAAAGATGCAACAAAGCTCTGCAGGTTGATTTGGACACAGACATCTTCATCAGGGACTGTTTTGCTTGTGGGAGAGTGGCACCAAATGTAAGTGTCTAAAGGCACTCTCTCATCCTCCCCATTGCTGCATCCAATACTGATTATCCAATAAAGATTATAACTTGCTAGAATATCACTAATAGAATATTCTATCCACTATAGTAGAATATTGGTAATTTTACCGATATTCTACTATCTGCTATAGTAGAATATTGGTAGTTATACCGATATTCTACTATATCCCTCTGCACTCGGACCCTCCACTATCTACGCCTAACACTAACCACCCCCCACCTACACCTAACACATACCACCCCGACATACCACTCCTAACAGTAACCACACTCCATTTGCTGCTATTTTACACCAAAGTTTGGTTACAGTGTAGCCAAACTCTGGTTAACTACTGCTCCCAGCATACCTGCTGCCATTCCTACAGAGTTCCGCTATACAGTCCGCTGTATTGCACCTGAGGTAGACTACACTGTAAAACGCCCTGGGGTCTAATTGTCGACTCCTTTGAATCCCCCACACTTCACCTTTCCAAAAATCAATCACATGCAAAGCTGTTTCCTTGCCTAGGACCTCATTTCCCCATAATGAATCTTTGTATGGGTAGGTTAGAGAGAGATGTAGCAACTTACAGCATTCTCAGTAGTAAGCTACCCTGGTAGGTATTTTGAGCATTACGGAGTCTTGTCTAAAGACTTCTTTCTTTATGGTTAGATACTTAGATACTGGTTCCAGCCTCATGTGTCAAAGATGGTGTTCAAAACCAGGCAGTCTGACAAAAGTACAAGGAAAGTCATATTAAACACAATGTGAAAAAAATATCAACACATTTTACATCACCAAAATCAGCTGGAGGCAGCTTGAAGAAGTGTCAGCGCTATATACTAGGCCTAGAAGTCCATTCACAGAAGTCAATAGAATGAAGTAATCAGCCTATGAGCACCTTAGTTCTATAATTTACATCATAGGAGCTTATAGGTACAGATGGAAACGGGAAAAAAGGGCGCAGGCAGCTAGTGGACAAAAAGGGCGCCGCCATTCACTCTCATAATAAATAACGTTTAATGGGCGCCGAGCAGGAAAAAAGGGCGCCGGACATAAATAACGTTTACAAACGGCGCCTGGAGATTTTTAACGATAAGTGTGCTTGTGGTGATTTACGTTTATAAAATGCACCCGTGCCGAATAACATTTATAAAAATACTAAACATATTTATCTTATTTAACTAATTAAAACATTATTTAAAGTTTTATCCCTTACTGTTTGTAAAACATTATTATTCACAAAATCACAAAATAAAGCGATCAGTACGTCACGTAAATTGCAATATATTTTTTGCAGCCACAATTAGTAAAACATTATTATCCACATAATAAAGGGGGGTCTTAGGTTTAGGCACCACCAGGGGGGTCTTAGGTTTAGGCACCACCAGGGGGGTCTTAGGTTTAGGCACCAACGGGAGGTCTTAGGTTTAGGCACCAACAGGGGGGTCTTAGGGTTAGGCACCACCAGGGGGGTCTTAGGGTTAGGCACCACTAGGGGGGTCTTAGGGTTAGGCACCACTAGGGGGGTCTTAGGGTTAGGCACCACCAGGGGGGTCTTAGGGTTAGGCACCACCAGGGGGGTCTTAGGTTTAGGCACCAACAGGGGGGTCTTAGGTTTAGGCACCACCAGGGGGGTCTTAGGTTTAGGCACCACCAGGGGGGTCTTAGGGTTAGGCACCACCAGGGGGGGTCTTAGGGTTAGGCACCACCAGGGGTGTCTTAGGGTTAGGCACCACCAGGGGGGTCTTAGGGTTAGGCACCACCAGGGGGGTATTAGGTTTAGGCACCACCAGGGGGGTCTTAGGTTTAGGCACCACCAGGGGGGGGTTTAGGTTTAGGCACCACCAGGGGGGTCTTAGGGTTAGGCACCACCAGGGGGGTCTTAGGTTTAGGCACCACCAGGGGGGTCTAGGGGTTAGGGATAGGTACAGGGAGGGTTCTGTGTAAGACTAGGCTTAGGTATAGTTTTAGTAAAATTTTAGTAATACTTACTAATGTTTTACAACACTTATTACGAACGTAGTTATATTTATATCATCGTTATAAAGAATATTTTCAGATTTTATTATAAGAACAAACCATAAATGAAGGTTATTCACAATAATATACAATTATAACAATTAAACATATATTATTGTTTTTTTAATAAACGTAATTATAAGTTTAACTTTTGAAACAGGGAATATTAACGTTTTCACAATTGCCGATTTCATAAACATTATTTAATGATTTATAATTTTGTAAAACATTATTTGTAAACGAAATATAGCACATAAACGCTATTAATGATTAATTATTGATTAGCGTTTACACCCCGCGCCCTTTTTGTCCGGGCGCCCTTTTTGTACGTACGCGGTACAGATGTCCTTGCACCCTAGACTTCACCCTCCATGAATCTAGAAACTCCACTGAACCGCAGCGAAAGTGTGCTGGCTGGCTCAGCTGCCACTTCTCCCTTACTTCTTTTACCTGTCATAGGTAGCTACAGGTGTCCCTTAGCATTAGGTAGCCAGAGGTACCCTCACTATTAAGTAGCTAGAGGTGCCCCCAGCTGAAGGTAAATATCAGCAGTGGAATGTTGAGAGCTGAGTGAGTAACCTCATTTACAATCAGCTTGAGACTCTGCATAAGGAAGGAGGGCGACACTAGAGGAGGCGATTGAGCCGCCTTTCCATCATCAGGCGCCTGTAGGCACGTGCCTACAGTGCCTTATGGTAAATTCGGCCCTGATGATTGCTCAAAGTTCCTACAGCTTCTCTGTAAGGTACATATATTTGAACTGAGTAATTGGTGTGCATACCGTGAAATGTGTTGACTACTGTGCCATTCCTAATAAACCATGAATACAGAACAGTTTTTTTCTTGAAAGCAAGCAAAGACTTTACTCCTTTTAAACACTGGGCATCTCTAATTTCTCTCATCAGTTAGTTAACCCTGTTGATAAGTAGATGTTTATGTTTTTGTCATAAAATGTCTTTTTTTGGAGAGCAACCGCCTGCCATAATCAAGGTCGTGTAGGGACAATAATTACCCACATGCAATTACAGTGGTTGCTTGGTGAAGAAGCCCTGGTTTGTAAGTATCCTTTTATATTATAATGGACTGTTACTAACTGCCACTTACATACTACATTAGAACAGGCTCCCGGTGTTCCTGTGTTTTTTTTCTTCCTACTCTAGTACCTCTACATGGCGGAAAACAAATGTATCTAAGGATTTTCAGTGCCCGCCACACGCAGCATAGCACCACAGCTTGATGCGGCAATAGCAGTAATGCTATAGTCTCAGTCTGTGGCCTACGCATGGGTTGTCCGGGGATCCGGCAATTGCCGGACCTCAAATTTCTTCTTCCTCAGAGTTGCTACAACTCAGAGGGGGAATAGAAATGAACACCACCCAGAATTTGTGTGGCAGCAAGATAAGCGGTCATTCAGCTCACCCTGCCCCAAAATGATGGGTGGCGTAATGCAATGTATACTATCTAATGTTGGGAGTGACCAACACCCCTGGATACATGGCTTTTTCATGCTGTTAAAATGTACAGGAAGGTTGTCACCTTGTGTGTCCTGATTTATGACATTGTTCACAGTAAGGTCATGGTAACACGAAAAACAAACATATTATGATTCCACTAGGTGGCTGCTGTGACATAACCTGTGAAAAGAGACATGCTAATGTCATGTATGCAGGATTCATTATTTGATGATAAAAGTGGTAGAATGGAGGAAACCTGTCATGCCCGAACTCGCTGGATGATAAATCGGCTACTTCTGATAAAAGCGTTTAATGAAATATGTCATCTGCCTGTTGATTGCACCATGTAGGATTCTGACACCTGATAGACACATTGATGGCACAAGGCCATCAAACATGACTAACTTTTCTGAACCCTAAAATCAGAAGCCCAGTAGCAGGATATTTTCCCTGTAGGAAATCAGTCACATATTAATGACATCATTAATTACAAATCATCAGACTGCTGCTGGTGTTGGGTGTGAAGAGGTAATTTATTTCCTGTCATCCACAGAGGGCCATATGCACAAGAGCCAAGGAACTGACACTGTTCTGTTTCATGGAACAAACAGACTTACATCCAATGGCCAAGTTTCTAAGCACAGTTTTATGCTAAATCAGTTCATCCAGAACCACCAACTGAATGAAAGGTGTGTAAAAATTGCCCTTATTTTTAAATCTTGACTGTAAGGAATGAAAGTTAGATGGTGATAGACCCAATAAACAAGAACATTAATGCAAAGATTCCATCAGTCTACAGGTTGACCCAGCAAACCATGCCAAGCAATGATGGAATAATGGCAACCAATTAATGTTACTAGACTTACTGCTGAAAGGCTGAATGCATTTATATCTAATCACTCACGTGCTGTAGTCAACTTTCTTTTTTACTGTTGTCCATAAAGTCACTTAGCATACTACAGGAGAAGTCTATTTAGTCAACAGTTTCATTTCCCATTTCATCAAATCTGTATGACAGATCACACATCACTATAATAACCCCATGTTCATCCAGGTCTAGGAAACTCTGTTCTCCACCCACTCATGCTCTGCCACCTCAATTTTCATTGTATAAGATTGGACAAATATAGCTCCAAACCTAAGTGATCTCATCATTTTGGCCCCTCTCTCCATCTATTGTACAGCAAGTTTCTATAATTAGCTGACTCTGCTGTGGCTATTCTTCTCCAATGTCCATCATCCTGTCCAGTGGCAGCTCTAGTCTTCGAACTCTTCTCCTCTCCTGCTACCCATTTTCCATCCATTATGAAACACCATTTTTATTAGAATTGTTACAAAATTACAAGGGTTATCCATCCAAAAACGAACAGCGATTTTAGTTTAATCAATGAAGGAAACATTTATGCCACACTGGCCCTTATTGAATTCCCTTTTTCTCTTAAGTTTTCTCCTAGGAGATAATTTTTCATCTTCTGTTTAACCCTCCTGGTGGGGGGCAGCAAAGCCGTTTTTTTTTTTTTTTCATGGTCTCGCCACATGATAGCCGCTGCTCAGCGGCATCCCCCCAGCAAAGAACGGGATCTCCTGGAGGGCTTCCCCCGTCGCAATGGCGACGGGCGACGTCAAAGGGGACTCCGATCCACCCCACAGCGCTGCCTGGCACTGATTGGCCAGGCAGCGCACGGGGTCTGGGGGGGGGTGGGGGCGGCTGCGGCGCGACAAATAGGCGGGTAGCGGCGGCGATTGTCATGCACACGCAGCTAGCAAAGTGCTAGCTGCGTGTAGCAAAAAAAAATTATGTAAATCGGCCCAGCGGGGCCTGAGCGGTGCCTTCCGGCGGCATAGCCCGTGCTCAGCACGGGCTTACCGCCAGGGAGGTTAAAATAACTTTTCAGCACTCTGCAACTGAAAAAAATACTCCAAAGTAGGTGAAGACGTACTGTCAAAATTAGCCTAAGTATTTTGTTTCTTCTGGTGGCTTAAAATACATTTAATTGATAAGGTGTAAAAATACCACCTAGGAAAAAAGGGAATTGATTGAATAGGGGCCACTATATATTCATCAAATGTTTTATCAATAAAACTTTCAATAAATCTATAACACCTTAGTGAATTCAAAATTAGATTTTACCCATGAGGTAAATTATCAAACATTAGGTAAAGTGTTTGATAAAGCTTAGTGAATTGAGGCCTATATCTTTTGATTAGTTCTCAACATAAACACTTCCTTCGGTTAAGCATTTATCGTATCTTTTTATAGAGTTTTTTGTTGTTGTTGTTGTAGTAGCATACCACTCCACACTTTATGAGTTGGAAACATGGCGGCTCTCCATGTATGTCATAGAACAAACAGTTAATGGTGTTTTGCAGTCATGTGACAAGCAGTGCAGGCAGAGAAGAGATACCCTGTATGACAGATAAAAGCAAATGGCTGTTGCTTCCTGGAAAGCCCTCACATATCAGTGCCCCATATGCCTTTTTTGGTCCAGTTCAAGTGCAAAAGAGAAAAATATTTGCCTGACCCATGCATCATCCACACTTCACTGTCTAATTCAATTTTTCAAAAATGTAAATATTTTTTCAATTCAAATATAATGCAATGCTTGAGATGCAATACTAAGTGGATCTTTCCTGGTATGTTAGTACATCCAGCACGAGTGTTAAGATGCAGTATTTAAGGATATTGATGGGGTTACATTTCCAGTATCTGAAAGATAGTTCAAACCCCCAAATAAACACAGGACTGTGGTCTGTCCCAGTTTGGGAGGAGTATTCAATTAAATTAAAGGACCACTATGCTAAAAAACTGTAACAGTGAAAATACATACATATAAGATGTACACTTGTCCAACAGTAAAACGCATTATAAATTATTGTCACTAAGGGCCCTTTTCCATTGGCGAAGTGATACGAATGTGTCTACCTCGCCACATCACTCCTGCTTGCATTTGCGTCACTTCCACATCGGGAGATGCAGAGGTGAATGGAGGAGACGGGATGCGGGTGGATGCGAGAATCTGTAGCATGCAGCAGATTCTTGGTTCCCTCCGCACCGCTCCGCATAACCAACACGCAATGGAAACTGTTCCATTGCCGTGCACTGGTTTCAGTTTGGGCGCGGTGTGCGATATGTAGCCGCATCGCACCATGTGTAGTGGAAACAGGCCCTTACAGCAGGTAGTAAAAATCTGTCAGCTCTGACAGGTTTTACACCAGTCTATCTCCTCAGGAGGATTCCCAGGATTTTACTGAACAGCCGTTGATCAGTCCAACTGCTAAAATAGTGTAAAAAAAAAAAGAAAGAGTAGGGTGGCTAGCCGGCATCTGTGTATAGATTCTTTTGCAAAGAATAAAGGAAATGCTGATCATCCCTCATGAGTAGTTGGACCAGTCCAGATTTCTTACTGCCGAATGTAAGCGACAGCAACATAGGAAAAAAGTAATTTATAGTGCATTGTACTTCGGAAAAAATACAGGTTTCATATGTATGTATTTACATTTATTTGATTTACTTTTCTTACATTTTAGCTTATCCATCCTGCCACCCGTTGTCTATCCATTGTAGAGCAGCTCTCCAGTAAAAAGGCAGCTCTATTCACAGCCACTGTGCTCCGCATTGCATCAGACATAAAAAGGGCCCCGATGAGGAGAAATATGACAATTACATTCAAATATGACAGTTTGTGTTTTGGTAACAGAATGCGCGGCAGCTCTCACCAGTATAGGTGCTGCCAACAGTAAAGCACAGAACAATTTTTGTTGGCACCAGCTAATTATCGGTGTTTGGCATTAAGCACTTCCATTATCCAAAAGGCCAATTCATCCGTAATGAAATAACACAAAAAAATGAACAGTTATTAAGAACACAAAGAGATGGAGACTGTGGCTTGCTCGGAAGATATGGAACACACTGACCTGCAATCTGCTCAGTTCATGGGACACATGCCAGTCGGAATAAGAGTGGCTAGAGGGAGAATGGAAAATTCCAGAAGGATTGGAACAAACTGAAGTTACCAGCAGATTCCATAAAGTTGGCTTCCGGACATAACGGAAGCTAAAATAAGCCCGAGTTCTGAATATTTCTGGAACAGGATTTTGAAGAGTATATCCTAAAATAAAAGATCACTTGTATACTACCTAAACCTAAGTACAAGGTAATAAAATGCCTGCTGTTATAGCTCAACGGTATAAGAAAAATATTTTAGTTTTGAATAGAATATAAAAGGGTTAGAACGTTTTATTTACATTTTATTGCTATTTGTTACCAGTGGGGAAACTTTCCATCACTGCTTGTCTATAACGTCCACAGGCCTACATGGCTTTAAAGTGTACCTGAAACGAGTCCGGTCAAAGAACTTATACTTCCTGGGGCTTCTTCCAGTAGTACTTAAAATTTAGAGCCCAGACCGGGGATTTGCGCTTCAGAGAGGTGGTGAGTGTTGTATTTTGGGCGTTGTCTGTGCACAGATGTACCAATGTATTTGAAAGTGGAAAACATTCAGACAATGTGTATGGTAGCTTAATAGAGTAGCAGCCAGCTTGGGTGCACTTGATAGATCCACTGCTAGCTTCAGCTTTAAATGGAAAGATATTATACACAATCACATGAGTAGTACTGATATGTAATAACAATTGCTTTCAACAAAGGTGATATTTCACTTTAAAGAGAACCCGAGGTGTGTTTAAAGAATGTTATCTGCATACAGAGGCTGGATCTGCCTATACAGCCCAGCCTCTGTTGCTATCCCAAACCCCACTAAGGTCCCCCTGCACTCTGCAATCCCTCATAAATCACAGCCGTGCTGTGAGGCTGTGTTTACATCTGTAGTGTCAGTCTCAGCTGCTCCCCCACCTCCTGCATAGCTCCGGTCCCTGCCCCCGTCCCTTCCCTCCAATCAGCAGGGAGGGAAGGGATGCAGGCGGGGACTGGAGTTCTGCAGGAGGCGGGGAGAGCAGCAGACTGACACTATAGAGATAAACACAGCCAGCTTTGACAAGCTGTTTGTCAGCAGCGTGACTGTGATTTATGAGGGATTGCAGACTGCAGGGGGACCTTAGGGGGGTTTGGGATAGCAACAGAAGCTGGGCTGTATAGGTAGATCCAGCCTCTCTATGCAGATAATATTCTTCAAAACCACCTCGGGTTTTCTTTAAAGGGCTATCGCACAATAAGCCCACGCTGTCCGACGATCCTTACCTGGTGGTGAACAGTTCAAATGACATCGCAGTGACGGTAACTGAGCGACTGAATTACCTATGGTGAGATTATCTGGACTCTGTTATAACTAGCTTGCAAGCTGAAGAGGAATCCGACTGCCCTCCATTACTAAGCACATACAAACTCTCTCCCCCTCTCTGAAGATACGGCCTAATTGGTACCGGTACCGTTAGGGGTGTTTGAGTGTGTGGCGTGTGATGAAGGTGCGGATGGTGTTGTGCTCTAAACAGGTTACTTTTAATTGATTTTAATTTTGCTACACTCAAATGGATTTTGTGTCACAATAAAGCTAATTTTCTATTTTTTCATATACCTATGATCTCTCCCATTTTTTTGCATATATTACTATACATCATATTTTTGATGGGGCTGATCCCTCGCAATGAGGTGCGGGTATTATAATTTAAGGTGGCTGTTGAGATAGGCAAGTTTATTTATGGTCCTGTTCCCCTACTTGCCAGTAACACACAGTAGTGCTTGTACCTACTTATTGTAGCACAATTTTTGTTGAAACTATATCATTATCTACCCTGGCATCCGGCATACAGCTCACCACTTCAGAGAACAGAACACCAGGGAAATTGTTTGATGTTTTCTTGGCATCATTGGGTTGTACTTGGAAATTCGATTTTATTTATTAGGTCATTGCTTTTATTTTCTGACATGCTATTGTCAAAGATCTTTGTAAGGGCAATGGATGGGATTAAAACAGAGCACTCCTCAATGAAATAATGATGTCTATGCAAGACTTCACAGCTGACCTGCCAAATGCTGTTCTTTAAAATGTGGAGGCTTAATACAACTGACCATTATATGCTGGGTTTTAAAAGCAACATGTCTGCAGAATTCCAGAACATTCAAGAACAGCTCCAAGCAACAACAAGAACCAAGCAGATGTCAGCAACATCCTCTAATCAACATTTCAGCTTTTCTTATGATGAAGAAATATAACTGATGAATCATAAAAGCACAACATATGTATGAGCCTCCAGTACCATCCTGCCTATGCACCAGGTTTTTTTGCATGGTTTTCTGGGAGGGATTTCAGCCTCCTGTCATATGATTCTGTGCCCTTTCATGTTGTAACATATGTCGATGGAGGTAAGTATAGAAGCAACAGAGAGAGAGAGCGAACGGATAAATTAACTATTTCTCCTGAGTTTTCTAATTACAGATTTTCTTATACCCTTTCAGTTCTTAGCAAGTTAAATGTTTTAAAAAGTAGGTAAGAAAGTGAATATCAAACTTAAAGAGGGATTAAACTCTGACACAACATTAATGGAACACCATCTATTAATATTTTTTTTTCAATTGAGATAGCAAACTTTTGGGAAGTGCTGCTAAGTACTGGTGAACACAATTGAATTCTTATCTCTTTGTTTACTATTATCTAATTACTTTCACACTGTTCTGAAGGCAAATCTGAAGGCAGAGTGTACCATGAGGGTAGCGGGAATTCCCTCACACTTCATCTGTTAACCCTGTTTGTGTGAGAGAAAGCTCTGCCTGACTGACTGAGCTCTCTGCAGAGGAAATGTATCTTATGTGCAACATAAACATTTGTAATTGCGTGTGTGAAACCTGACAACTTACAGGCTTTTTTCACATTACTCTGCTTCAGCCTTACACTTGTGTCATCCCACTGTTCGGACTGCATGGGGGAAAGCACAGACTGAATCTTTCTGAGAAGATTGCATCCTATAGCAATGACACTTTGTGATGCAGGAAGTAGCTACTTTCTGGACTCCTCATCAGGTACTTTAAATATTAAAAATGCAGGGACGTAGCAATAGGGGTTGCAGAGGTAACGACCGCATCGGGGCCCTGAAGGACCCTCCCTCAACTACAGTATTAGCTCTCTATTGGTCCTGTGCTCTAAATAATCACTTCTATAGATACTTTGAATAGTGGTAATTATTAACAAACTGTTCCAAATCCCCTTCCTGCATCTCTGACACTGTATTTGCCATTGGCAGGTTTTGGTGCACCGTATCAATTGCTATGTATAAAATGCTTGGAGGGCCCCATTGTAAAACTTGCATCGGGGCCCACAACTCCTAAGCTATGCCACTGTAAAAATGACAATGATGAGATGAGCTTGAATTTCAGCTTTGGCTTCACAGGAAGCAGGAATTATGAGCTGAACCACAAGTTTGCATTGGCTACTGAGATTCGGAAGGCTGATACTAATACCTTAAGCTGTCAAGTATCAAACATTGTCCTTCCAAATCTGATTGGCCTTCTGCAAAGTTCCAGTTGAGCCCATGTGAGTTCTGCTCATTACAGAGAAAATAAATAAAGGTAACCTTAAAGGACTTCCGAGGCCAAAATCTGCCCCCAAAACATAAAAAAAAGTTAACTACCTGCATGACTTTGTAAGACACGGAGGACGCCGTCTGCGCCCTCCGTGCCGTTCCGCCTGGTCCCCTCTGCTCAATAGCCCCCCGAAAGGCTGCGACCCCAAAAGGGTCTGCATAAAGATGGCCGCCGGAGCTGGCCACGGCTGCGCAGTCCGCATAGCTGCTACTGCAGCTGCGCAGCTCTAGGGCCAACCCTCCGATCCACGCTGCCTGTTATGTGGATCGGGGGTTGGCCCTAGAGCTGCGCAGCCGCAGTATGCACGCAGTATGCACTATGCAGTATGCACTATGCACGCAATATGCATAGTGTGCACACAGTACAGTGTGCATACAGTACAGTGTGCATACAGTATGCACGCAGTATGCATGTAGTATGCACTATGTGGACTGCGCAGCCGTGGCCAGCTCCGGCGGCCATCTTTATGCAGCCGTGGCCAGCTAATCTATCCTCTAACTGGTGTTTTGTAAAACACTCCGTTTTGTAAATCAAGCTACTAATGTTATTTACAACACAAAAATGTACAATTTTAATAAATAATTATCAGCCAAGGTGACTTAGACCCCCTCAAGGAATGTAATTCACACTTTATTGGTCACAAGATAAATTAAATTATTGTTATTGAGTGTTGGTAAGTAAAATTAATCTTTCCTATCCTCCTGACTGGACACCACTAATACAATAATCGGATAATGTGAATGCTTATATGGATTCCACACATCTCCCACGCAATGACTCGCCTCTACCAAGTTAATTATAGATAAGAAGCCTGGGGGAAATGTAGCCAGGGAAGGATTGCAGGGGTGGTGTGAAAAAATTGGAGAAGTGTGTTATAAATTACTGAAGATCTGTGAATCCATTTCCTGTGCCTTCAGGACAAATTACATATACGGTATATGCAGTATATACCAATCAGCAGATCAGTAAGATATTAAATGGTACATTTAGATCTTTGCCTGCAGATGGATTTTAACCCCTTTTCAACAGGCTTTGGCATCAAAGACATAACCACACCTTTACATGGCCTGCACAGTCATCCATCTTTTACATTACTGTCCCCAGCCAACCTCTTCTCTGCAGCATGAACATACAGGCGCTCCACTCTACCTACACAGCCTTTATAGCTATCCTGATCAGTGCTGTGGAAGATGAACCTGCTTAACTGCTGATGGTCATTCCATGGTTCTTTTTCTCAAAGGGTCCAGCATATTTCAGAGGCTGTGACAGTTTAGGCACTATGTAATACATATTTTGGGAATGACCCAAGATTCAGAGCTTTTCTCTGGAAGCGTTAAGTATATTTGTAGATTTTACCGATAGAACTTTAAACCTCCAAGTGACTAATGCACTCCTTTATCTACCTCTACAGGGCTTCTTCAAAAAACACAAAGGCATTATATTTAATGTTTACTGGAGCAGCCCATTGGACTGTTGCCTTGAACTGGAAAAGCTCAATTTTACTGATAACACAATTTACGCAGAGAATTGAAAGGATAATGATAGTGGAGAGACCTGCACATTCCACACATGATACTCTTACAACATTCCACAGCAAATGGGACTCTTGGATAGGATAAAGGGACACAACATGGCAGTAAAATGCTGTGGTTAGAATGTAATTCATGGTTATTTGAAATTCTATGTTAATGCTGCTTTTCTACAAGGTTTTAAGTGTGTCCTGAGGAAATTACTATGGGGAGCTGCGGGCCTGGCAAAATCTTGTTACATCACAATGGTACATTGCTGACATTATAAAACGGATACACAAGATTTATAAAATTTACTACTTATCATGAGCTGGAATATTTACAATACTTTCTTCTGAGCTGGCACGCTAGCTGGAAATATAGCAAATTATCACAAAGTTTTTTGTTTTGTTTTGTTTTTTGTTCTATTTGGCAAACTGTTGATGGTTTAAAGCTCACTCCTTAATAATAATCCGAATATTAATTATATAAACATTTGTATAGCGATTTTCTCCTGTCAGACTCAAAACACTCAGAGCTGCAGCCACTCAAGTGCTCAAGAGGCTACCTTGCAGTGTTAGGGAGTCTTGCCTTGAACTCCTCCTGCCATATGTATTTCCTATTAAACAATGCAAATGCATACCTACCAACTTTCTGAGATGAGAAAGCAGTAACATTTTACAATTAGAACAATATTAATGTAAAGGATGGGAATAAGGTTTAGATTCAATCAAACACATTTTTAGTAGAGAAATATATAGATTTTCATTGAAAGAGGGACAAAGTCCTGAAAGAGGGACAAATAAGGGGGAAAGAGGGACAGAGGGACAGGGCTCCCAAAGAGGGACTGTCCATCCAAAAGAGGGACAGTTGGTAGCTATGAAAATTGCCTGACTGTAGCTGAATCTCTGCCTCTAATACTTTTACCTATAGACCCTGAACAAGCATCTGGATCAGATGTTTGACTGAAAATTTTGCTGCATTTATGTTTTGGGTGGGTGATTTGGAGACTACTATTGCAAAAGGGATCATCAGCAGGACTAGCAGGCAACTGATTTTACTTAGAAGAAAAATAAATATGGCAGCCTTCATTTCCCTTTTACTTCAGATGTCCTTTAATGGGGTTCCCACGTGCCACCACATGAATATCCATTGGTTAGGGAAGCCATACATCAGATTGTTTCACATGGAATGCTGCAGGCACTGCATCCACTGCCTGTCAGCTACTCCACTGCACTTGCCAGGCACTTACAAGTACTTGGGATGGGCATTGCAGAGGCGTCCATGAAGGTGTATCAGAGCATGGCAGCAGCCAAACGCAGATTATTTATGATTTTTAGAGCACCCACATATTCTGTAACCCTGTACAACGTGCAAAACATACAATTGGGAGAATAGATACATGAGCAGTTCAACATACTGCGCAATCAGTACAACTAGTGATAAGTACCAATATTGTACATGCAATCGATGTGTAATTTCAATAACATCTCCAATACTGATAGATGTTCATTTAAATTCCACAGAAACAGGAAACAGAAGGAGGAGGTCCCTGCCCTTACAAGCTTAAAATCTAGAGGATAGTGGGTTTGAGACACTGGGGGAGTAGACATAGGGGTTAGCAGATGAGGCAGTGAGTAGGGATGCTCACCGTGTTCCGCGGAATTCCATTTTCCGCGTTTCCAGCCAGAATTTGATGATTCCGTTCCATCGCATCGGAATTGCCATAGAGCTATAGCGGAAATTCTGCGTAACAATACGTAATTCTGGCGGAATGCAGAATTTTGTTCGCCAATCACAAGAAAGCCCCTAGAAGAAGTTTAAACAACAAGATTTCTTCTAGGGATGCTTTCAAGTCGGAAAATCCGGCAGAAAAAAATTACGCCTCTTCCTCCTCCTCCCGTCTTGTCTTCCAGGGATTTGTAGTATGTCAAAAGCAAGCTCACATACATTGGCCAGGAATCGAACCCAGGTCAACTGCTTGGAAGGCAGCTATGCTCATCAGTATACCACCGACACAGGAGGAGGAGGAGGATAGAGAGAGAGAGAGAGAAAGAGAGAGAGAGAGAGATTTTTCCGCCGGGAAATTTGCAAAATTCAGCGGAAATGTAATGGCGATGGAATTTAGCGCTGGCGTAATTCCGTAGGAACGGAATTTGCTCATTCCGACCATCCCTAGCAGTGAGCTTTAAATTGTAGCTATAGCAAATTATAAGCTTGTCTTAATAAGAGTGTCTTAAGAGTACTTTGAAAATTTCCAGGTTTGGAACATTTCCAGGCTGTAAGAGAGAGTCCCAAAGGAGAGGTGATGCTCATGAGAAGTCCTGGATGCAAAAGTGAAAGGAGGTGACCAAGCTGGACAAGAAGAGGGTCTCTCGGGAGTAGCATCGAAGAAGCCGTGTATACAGCAAATCGCGATAGCAGAGGTAAGGACTACAGGGGGCTTTCCTTCAGGAGTTTTATCTCACTCTCTGCTTCCTATCACTTATACTGTTCCTTGTTTTGGGTTTTTCATTGCACCTTTAATCTCCTCGCTGTGGGTCTTATACATTGCACTCTACTGCAATTGTCATCCTGTCTGGTGGCTCTTGTCCTATACTATGTTTCAGCACTGTACTTTAATTTTTCGATTGGTTTCATCACCTGCTTGTTGGCAATTTTTGTTTTGCACTTATTTCACTGTATATTGAGATTGATTGCATATTGCATTGTACATCTTGTAATTATTTATAGATTTGTTGCACTGTTGTATTTGGTCGCACTATGCACTTTATATTATTGGCACCTTTTCCCTCTTAGAGGGTCCCGCTTTGATTATGGTTATTTGATATTAGTTGATGCTAGCTCCAACCAAATCTTGCCCCTCTCCCGCCCCAAAAAAGCAGGTAACCATCAAAAGTGGGCCCAAAGCTGTTACTTGCCTAGTGCCCCATTTCACCTTAATCTGTCTCTGGTCAGCAGCAGAACATGGAAAATGGGGTCCTCATAAGTATTGGGCATCAAACAGGGCAATTGAAGTGGATGGAGCGGATGGACGGAGCGGATGTAAAACGGACAGCGCAGATGTGCGACAGAGCGCAGCACATCCACTCTGCATCCATTCCAAGTAGGTACCAAGCCTTAGAAAAAGCAATATGTTTCCTGTATTATATGAGATAAAACAATAATTTTGCCATGCTATTTAGAGATGGCCGAACCTCTGATTTCAGGTTCGCGAACCTTCCGCGAAAGTTCGGTTCGCGCGAACTTTCGCAAACCGCAATAGACTTCAATGGGGAAGCGAACTTTAAAAACTAGAAAAATTTATGCTGGCCACAAAAGTGATGGAAAATATGTTTCAAGGGGTCTAATACCTGGAGGGGGCATGGTGGAGTGGGATACACTCCAAAAATCCCGGGAAAAAATCCGGATTGGACGCAAAGCAGCGTTTTAAGGGCAGAAATCACATTGAATGCTAAATTGCAGGCCTAAAGTGCTTTAAAACATCTTGCATGTGTATACATCAATCAAAGAGTGTAATTAGAGTACTGCTTCACACTGACACACCAAACTCACTGTATAAACGCACCACAAACAGCTGTTTGCGTAGTGACAACCGTGCTGGACTGGTGCACACCATGGCCAGAGTGCAGGCCGTGGCGGTTTTCAAGCCCATATGGTCGCCGGGATGTGGTAGCTCAATGATAGAACAGTGACTGTCCAGCTGATCAAATTTGGTCTGTCTACAATGAAGCAACGACCTTATTATCTTTGGTGTGCCACCCCCCGAGACACTCATATAGCCGGCGGTCATTGCTTCATTGTGATACGCAAGCCCCTTCACCGCGGCAAGGTAATGATCACGAAGGGGAATGGGCACATGTACATGCCTTTTGTTTTGTTGTTGCAGCTGCACTGCAGCCAGAATAATTAGGCAGGCATGTACACGCTAGTGTTGGGCGAACAGTGTTCGCCACTGTTCGGGTTCTGCAGAACATCACCCTGTTCGGGTGATGTTCGAGTTCGGCCGAACACCTGACGGTGCTCGGCCAAACCGTTCGGCCACATGGCCGAACTAAGAGCGCATGGCCGAACGTTCCCCGAACGTTCGGCTAGCGCTGTGATTGGCCGAACTGGTCACGTGGTTCGGGCCCGAACGCGCTCTGATTGGCCGAACGGTCACGTGGTTCGGGTAAATAAATACCCGAACCACGTCATATCTCCTCCATTTGTCTGTGGGTTTAGCTTTGGGTAGGCAGGCAGGGTAGTTCGCTCTCCAGCCACGCTAGCCAGGGTCCCCCCCAGTCATTGTGTGTCGCTGCTGGGAACAGTAGTACACCGCTCGCTCAGCCACACTATATATAGCATTGTTTACTGCCACTGTGTACCTCGCTCAGCCACGCTATATATAGCATTGTGTTTTCTGACACTCTGTGTACACGGCTTAGCCTGACTAATATAGCATTGTGTGTACTGCCACTGTGCACCTCGCTCAGCCACGCTATATATAGCATTGTGTTTTCTGACACTCTGTGTACACGGCTTAGCCTGACTAATATAGCATTGTGTGTACTGCCACTGTGCACCTCGCTCAGCCACGCTATATATAGCATTGTGTTTTCTGACACTCTGTGTACACGGCTTAGCCTGGCTATATAGCATTGTGTGTACTGCCACTGTGCACCTCGCTTAGCCACGCTATATATAGCATTGCGTTTTCTGACACTCTGTGTACACGGCTTAGCCTGACTATATAGCATTGTGTGTACTGCCACTGTGTACCTCGCTCAGCCACGCTATATATAGCATTGTGTTTACTGCCACTCTGTGTACACGGCTCAGCCAGACTATATAGCATTGTGTGTACTGCCACTCTGTGTACACCGCTCAGCCAGACTATATAGCATTGTGTGTACTGCCACTCTGTGTACACGGCTCAGCCAGACTATATAGCATTGTGTGTACTGCCACTCTGTGTACACCGCTCAGCCAGACTATATAGCATTGCGTACTCTGCCAGTCAGTGTGTATATTGCTGGGATCAGTAATACTCCACTCACCGCCAACCACTATATGAGCTCACCATGAGTTCCTCAGAGACCTCCGCTGTGAGCAGCACTCCCAACAACAGCAACAGCCAACGCCCCACGCAAGCTATAACATCCACTACAGCAGCCAGTGGTCAGCAGCAGCCCTCTCCGGAGGAGAATGTTGTGTCCATCGGTCCGTCACCAGAACGATTAATGAGGGCTGCCATTGAGGAGATGATGGGGCCTGATGTGGAGGAGGAGGTCGGGCTCAGGCCAGCATCCCAAGTTAATGTTGAGGACGATGAGGGGTCTGTGTCTGGGGATGTTGGGGTGGCAGAGGTGGTGGGTGGGTCAGACTCAGGAGAAGAGTTGTATGATGAGGATGATGATCGGGACCATCTGTATGTGCCTCAGAGTCCGACCCCGGAAAACATGTTGTATCGTGTGTTTAGGTACTAAAAACTGCGTTCCCACTTCCCAGTACTGCCTGCAGTGCCCGGGTCCACGGATCCATATAATTTTTTGGGCAGCACTATCAAACTGTGGTACTATGAGTGAGTTGCCATGGTCCTTCTGTGCTGCCTGTCACACTCACCGTCTGTCTGCAGATGGATTGTTCAACACAGCTACGCCATCTGACATGTAGTCCTGGACCTTGACCATCTTCTCTAGGCGATTGGTGTTGGAGGACGTGGAACTGCCCGATTGCTGTTCTGTGGGCTGCTGCATGGGTGTCAGAAAATGTTCCCACTCCAAGGACACTGCCAATACCATTCCCTTTTGGGCACTAGCAGCAGCTTGTGTTCTTTGCTGCCCTCCTGGTCCTCCTGGGTTTGCTGAAGTCAGTCTGTCGGCGTACAACTGGCTAGAGAAGGAGGAGGATGTCAATCTCCTCTCTAAAGTCTCCATCCTCAAGGGCCTGCTGGAATTGTTCCATTTTTGACCTGTCTGACACTTTCTTCAATCAGTTTTTTAACATTGTGTTTGTATAAACTGGGTATAAACCCAGTAATTGGTGTTGTCCAGATTCCAGAATAATGAATAATAATGAATAGTGAATAATGCGCGGGCCGCGTTCAATGCAGTCTAGCATGAATTGAGCCATGTGTGCCAGAGAGTCCTGCCAGACTCCTCTATCTTCATGTTCTTGTAAGCGTTGTGATTGTTGTGATGCACCATATTCGTCACCAGCATCACTTTCTTCCTCTTCTGCTGTCCTTTCCCGCTAAATTGTGGAAGTCCAACGTGCACCGCTCTGTCCCTCGGCAGTGGGGGCATCCAATTCCTGCTCCAACACCAGCTGTTCCTCGTCCTGTTCTTTGTCATAGCTGGGACCAGCGTTTCCTGAAGCAGGTTGCCTGATGTTGGTATCATCACGCTGATCGTTTTCATCTTCAGAATCCCCCACTTGCATCATGCCAGCGGTTTCCATCTTCAACATTGATTTCTTCAGTAAACACAGCAGTGGTATTGTAATGCTGACTGTAGAGTTGTCACTGCTCAGTCACGCAACGTGGATTGCTCAAAATTTTGGAGGACTTGGCAGAGATCCAACATGGTGGCCCAATCAGATCCACAGAAGCTTGGTAGCTACTAGCTGCTGGAATGCGCCTCGGCACTGCGCAAAAGCGTGCTAGCATGTGCAGCGTAGAATTCCAGCGCGTAGGCAGGGACATCACCCAGCGAGCGATGGTGCGCTAGATTGAAGCGCTCCTGCATCTCTTGGTGAGTCCTTCAGAAGCGGTACTGGACTTTTAACAATGTTTTTTTTTTTTCCTTCAACAGAAGATCTGCCACGTTGGAGTGAGGAGGACGCCGCCGACCCCGCCACCAAGCTGAACCCCGGCGAACTCCAAGCAGAGGATCTTCAGGAACCCTCAAGGCTTTGAGCAAGCTGAGGAGGATCAGCAGTCCCGACGAGACCTCTCCTCATATGCGACTGAGTGCAGTGGAGCTCCCCAGAACAACCTCTCAGTTGTCACTTTGTCACTGGTCACTTTGTCATTTTGTCACTTTGTCAGTTGTCATTTTGTCACTTGTCACTTTGTCACTTGTCACTTCTCACTTTGTCACTTGTCACTTTGTCATTTTGTCACTTGTCACTTTGTCACTTGTCACTTCTCACTTTGTCACTTGTCACTTTGTCATTTTGTCACTTGTCACTTTGTCACTTGTCACTTCTCACTTTGTCACTTGTCACTTTGTCATTTTGTCACTTGTCACTTTGTCATTTTGTCACTTTGTCACTGGTCACTTTGTCACTTGGTCACTTGTCCAGATGATCTCGGTACACCTCCTGAGATTCAAATTCCTGCACACATTGCTCTGGGATTTTGGTGTGATGAATGATGCATCTAACTGGCCACCGGAGGCAATTAAGGCCTTCAAAACATTGAAAGCAGCTTTCTGTTCCGCCCCCATTTTGCGTCATGTTGAGTTGTTGACGTCATGTTCATCCTCGGCCTCGCCTTGCATTTCAGTGCGAGGTGCATTTTCCACAGAAAAAGGTTGTGAATCCGGGCACAACATTTGTGGCTGTTCCATTGACCTTTCACAGGTAGAAGATTGTGGGGGTGGGAATAGCTCCTCCGAATAGCCCATTGTGTCCTGAAAACTACTCATTGCATTGCTTTGCGCACACATTTTTTTGTCCTCATGCAAGGCCTGAGTTGCACCTGAAAGCGTGGCCTTCTCCTCCTGCGCCTCCTCCTGTTCGATCACGTCTGCTGCTGCTGGGTTAGCGTTGACGCCCGGTCCCTGTTTATTGAACCTCTTATCTTTATTACATTTATGACTGCATGGCGGTAAAAAGCATGCTATCCGCACGCTTCTTGTCCTCATGCAAGGCCTGGGTTGTTGTGTCTCAAAAAGCATGGCCTTCTCCTCCTGCGCCTGCTCCTGTTCCATCACGTGTGCTGCTGCTGCTGGGTTACCGTTACCGGCCCCTTTTCCTGGAACCTCTTCTCTGTATTACATTTATGACTGCATGGCGACAAAAAGCATGTTACCTGTGCAAAGAAACATGACATTTTCCACATTTAAAAGACAGTTTTTCCTTTGAAACTTTACAATCAATTTTCTCAAAAACTATAAGCTCTTTTTCAAATATTTTTTTTCCTCTTGTACCCACTCCCAAGGTGCACATACCCTGCTAATTTGGGGTATGTAGCATGTAAGGAAGCTTTACAAAGCACGAAAGTTCGGGTCCCCATTGACTTCCATTATGTTCGAAGTTCGGGTCGAACACCCGAACATCGCGGCCATGTTCGGCCTGTTCGGCCCGAACCTGAACATCTAGATGTTCGCCCAACACTAGTACACGCACCAGAAAAATTATTATAGCGGCCGCTGCTAGCATCAGCCTTAAAAGATCAGGAATCCGCCTGGAGTCCTGGACCCTGTTGGTGGTGGCGGATAAGGCAGTCAAGCGGCCTGCAGGCAGAGATGCTATGTGGGGAGCGACTTAGTTATGGGGCAGGCAGCCAATCACACGGCGTGCAGGCAGAGATGCTGTGTGTGGGGACTGACTTAGTCTTCGGGCGAGCAGTAGCCCTCTGGAATCCATGCCTCATTCATTTTGATAAAGGTGAGATACTGAACACTTTTGTGACTTAGGTGTCTTCTCTTCTCAGTGACAATGCCTCCAGCTGCGCTGAAGGTCCTTTTTGACAAGACGCTTGAGGCAGGGCAAGACAGAAGTTGGAAGGCAAATTGGGACAGCTCTGGCCACAGGTCAAGCCTGCGCACCCAGTAGTCCAAGGGTTCGACGCTGCTCACAGTGTCTACATCCACACTTAAGGCAAGGTAGTCGACTACCTGCCGGTCCAGGCGTTGGTGGAGGGTGGATCCGGAAGCGCTAAGGTGAGGCGTTGGACTAAACAATGTCCGCATGTCCGACATCACCATGAGATCGCTGGAGCGTCCTGTCCTTGCCTGCGTGGACATGGGAGAAGGATTACTGGCAGTGGTACCTTTATTGAGTTGTGCTGTGACACCACCCTTAAACGCATTGTAAAGCATAGTTGTCAGCTTGTTCGGCATGTGCTGCATCCTTTCTGCCTTCTGGTGAGTTGGTAACATGTCCGCCACTTTGTGCCTATACCGAGGGTCTAGTAGCGTGGCCACCCATAGAGCTCATTCCCCTTGAGTTTTTTTATACGGGGTCCCTCAACATGCTGGACAGCATGAAAGACACCATCTGCACAAAGTTGGATATGCAGACGTACTATCCATCTCCTCTTGCTCTTCCTCAGTGACGTCAGGTAAGTCCTCCTCCTTGGTAGGTAGGTATATGCAGTAATGGGCATTACAATGTGCACCTGTCACACACAGACAGGTAGCGGACAGGCACAGTGACACTGTGTGCGCTCAACTCACGTAGGTAGGTGGGCGCACTGTGAACAACAGGTAGGTAGGTATATGCAGTAATGGGTATTACAATGTGCACCTGTCACACAATTTTATAAGGGGGGGGGAGTGTCTCCAGGAGGGAGGGTAGCCTGATTGGCTACAATATGCCTGCTGACTTTGATGTACAGGGTCAAAGTTGACCCTAATGGTGCATTATGGGGGCGAACCGAACTTCTGGAAAAGTTTGCGGTTCTCTGCAATCGTGAACCCCCGGAAGTTCGCCGGGAACCGTTCGGGCCATCTCTAATGCAATTTTGATTGAAGGCAGTCTTTGCTTCTGCACTTCATCATCACATCTTCAGGTTATGCTCCTCAGGTTTACACCCCAGCACAGTCAGCTTAAAGTCAAAGAAAAATCAAAGCCTATGTTTCTCAACTGACTCATACCGATTTTAATGCATGTCATGGTAGTCTCTGGCCACCTAGGCTCTACCCTTTCCCAGGAGGTCACTGGTCTCGGTGGAACCTGCAACTTAAGGTCATGCGTTGTCACGTGGAGGTCGGTGATTCATACAGAAATATCAAAAGCCAAGGCTTTGTATTTGCATGTAGAACTCAAAATGCATAACGCATGATCAAAACAGCTCACAAGTAGGCCCTGTCCTGATAGGGTTCTGTGTAGGAGCTATGGAATGAATAAAAGTGATTGTTCACACTAAACATGGTTTACTGAATGAAGCAACTCTTAGTCAAAAGCACCAAATGATAGACCTGGCTAGATATTACATCTAGTTTGTTATGCTTTTAATTCCATTTTGCTTGTTTTAAATTGGTGCTAGGTTCTAAATTAGGTTCTACACAATAATAGTATTAAAACTCATCATCGATATTCTGTGCAAAACATGTGTAGTGAAGTAGCAATGGTTTCCAAACCACTGCTGGAAGATCAGATCAGGAATTGTAGTGGCTGAAATTTAGCAATCAACCACGGACTTTCTACATTATTTCAGTCTGCTAGAGAAAAGTCCTGTCAACTGTGTGTGCGTTTTTAGAGGATTAATTGCTGCATTTATTGTTATTTGGAGTCTTTAACTAAACAGCTCAATAAAGCTTTAATGGTTTGTACAACAAATGGGGAAATGTGTCTGCCCTCTGCTGCTACAACTGGGGTGCCCTTTATGGTCTTCGATATTAAGGATTCTCTGTAATTTAGGGCTTCAGAGAACACTGCCACAATAAAATTTGATTTCGTACTACAGTTTCTAGAGGTTTTTCTTCTCTCAGATGGACTTTCCATGCGAGAAAATATAATTAGCAGAAAAAGCCTGAGAATGGAGACATTGGTGTGTAGATAAATTAGGATCTTTTCATTTCCATCCTTGCCGGTGAGCAAAGGTAGAACCACATAGTCAAATATCACAAGCTTTTCTGAAAGTGGCTCATTAATTATAATAAGGGCAGGGATGTTAGTAGCAGGGTCTCTCCTTAAACATATTGCCGGTATTGAGTGAGTGGTCTGTGTAATACCAAAGATGCAGCAGATTTTATATGTAGCATATATATGTCTCTGTTCTCCCAGGAAGACATAATTAGACACCATATTTACATCCATACCCTCAGAGGAAGAGACCCCAGATTTTCAGGTTTAGGGATGAAGAAATCTGTTCACAAGCAGAAATTCCTAATGCTGTAAATAACACGCTGCGTTTATGGGCTGGTATCGAGCGTCACCGCTCTTCCACGCGTGCACGCGGATCGATTCCCGCTCGTCCCCGCGGGCGCTTCTTATCAGCGCTTCGTTTTTTTCTATTGTCCGCCCGCGGAGATCGAGCGCGGTATCGATCCGCCGCGCTGATCGGACAGGTTGGATCTTATCAATCGAGCCATCAGCGGCTCGATTGATAAGAACTATCTAACCATGTATGTCCAGCATAATGCTGTAAATACACAGTGCATTTATGGGCTGGTATCGAGCGTCACCACTCTTCCGCGCGGATCGATTCCTGCTCGTCCCCGCGGGCGCTTCTTATCAGCGCTTCGTTTTTTCTATTGTCCGCCCACGGAGATCGAGCGCGGTATCGATCCGCCGCGGTGATCGGACAGGTTGGATCTTATCAATCGAGCCATCAGCGGCTCGATTGATAAGAACTATCTAATCGTGTATGCCCAGCATAAGAATTGAAAATGATCATTTTGGAGGAAAAGGAGATCCCTGTATTCATAGCAGTTGTGCTGGCTAAACACTGATTAACCTTGCCGATTGTTGTTAGTTCAGCTAAATGTGCCATTGCAGTTGAAGCAAATGAAAAATGAGGCAAATGAGCAATGAAGCTTCATAGTGTTTGAACCATCCAATCAAGTGGCGAGAATAAAAAGTAGGATATGCCCTACACATGAAAGCATAGTAAACATTATCAGAGTGAAACCTCACTGGTCTTTACTGCACATTTACATCAATGAACTTCACCAATGTTGGCAAAGCAAAGTTCTGTTGGCCTGACAATTATCTCCTAGATAAGTTTGCCAATGTCTAGCCAGCATTAGACTGACAGAATTGGCGTTTTCAAATGATTCTTTGTGAGATATATACATAAATGGCAAAGCTAAAGTGTCATTGCCTGGGTGATATGTCACCTAGAAAGAAGGGCTACAAGCTTTTATAATCTGTTAATTATTAATTTAGCTACTACCACCTTTATTCAATTCCAGTTTAAAAAATATTAAAGTTGCGTAGTAAAGAATAATTCCTGTAATATTACCCCTGCTCAGGTACTATATCGATTGCACAAGCAGAGCTTTATGGCCTACCCACTATTTAAACACCAAATGCTTTTTAGCCCTGGATTTTTTTTATAAATAAACATTAAGAACATATATTTTCACTCTAATGCTGTCTATGTCTTCTGTAAATGCAGATCTATTACCAGGCTGTGGAAATTGTATGCTTGTATTATAATTGGGTGACTTCACACAACAAATGCAGCACCTTTCATTGGGGCTCTCTGGTGGAATCCTGTGTTGTTTTGCAGAAATCACAAGTAAACAGCTACTGCATGTTTTCTGTGATATGGACCTCCTACTGCGTCTTCCGCTGTCCACATTACACACAGATATGCGTGATTAATAAGCATCCAAAAGCTTACTTATTTCAATAAGTACTACATGCCGAATGATAAGTAGGTTTCTGGACCCAAAATTAATAACAAAGGTACTCTCATCTATTCATTGAGATGTCAATTAGCCCCAGTCATATGTGTGATCTTGCTATATAATTATGCAAAAGAATGCTGGCACCTTATGCTGCATTGTGGAGGGAAATGTCACGTTAAAACCAATTCATTACTGGGAAAGTCAAGTAGTATTAACAGGATTAAATAGAAAAGCCTTATAAGAGATTCAGCTTCCCTCTGGACGTATCTGTTCAGGTATATACTTGAGCACTGTGCATATACAAATGTCAGAACTATCAGTGTACTGAGTGCAAAGGTGTACAAAGCAACAGTGTTTCTGTATAGACTTCAGCACGGTCTGTGTATTGAGTGCCTGAATAATTAGATCGTAGAAGAGTCTGCGCATGGAGTGCCTGGATACAAAGATTACAGAAAGATCTGTGTATGACATGCCTGGAAACATTACCTGGTATGCAGTGTTAAACACCTACAAAACTAACACTGACTCATGTCCACTGAATAAAGTGGCTACAATGGGGACCCCTCCCTGCCACCTCAATCTCCGCCAATACCAGCACCGCTAAACGTACCCTCTGTGGATATCTGCACTACCTAATTGCAATTTCTATTGGGTTCCAATGGCTCCCAAATTGACGACTAAGCACTACTAAAGTAACAATTAGCATTGTGGTCTATGCAGTGTCAATTTTACCAAAGCGCTGCCAGTGCCCAAATGACCTACTTCGTTATCACAGACTATTTGTGCTGCAGGCTGCAATCTTCTCTGACAGACTCAGAATGTGCCATGCCCTTGCAGTCTGAATGGTGGAAATGATTCAGTCCAAACACCTAGAGCAGCCTCCCCACACAGAGCCTGAAATCTGATGTTCTCTCTCACAGCTTCTGGTCATCTGATTAAAACATCAACAGAATCTTCGCCCGCTGAAAGCACTTTCCAAACAATGTAATATCTCAGTCTCTCAAAACGGAGCTACAACATTTGCATAGTTTTACAAAACAGAATCATCTACAGATGTGGTAAACATGTTGATGGCAAAGAGAAATTGATGGAACAGAGAAATTCACACTACAGAGTGCTTCGTCTGTGAAGGTTCTTACATGACTCATCCTATAGAAAGAAGAGGGATACTTTGCCTATCAAATTATGAAAGATGTAGGAAAACAAAAATGGAAACCGGGAGCCCCTAATAGTGTATTATTGATGATTTTGGATGAGAATATGGTAAGCAAATAGAGATATACTCACAAACACGGGTTGCCGGGATACAGGCAACCACTAATTGCACATATGGGGATATGCATAAATGTTAGGATACATCCAGCATAATTTATTAATTTATTTATTTATGGCTATATACAGACTTCCCAATTCTCCCTATCATCATGGTAACATTGGGGTTTTGCACAAAAAACGTATAATTAATTATTTCCAACAGTAGGGGATGAATATCCCCCATGCGAAAAAGCCCTGTTCCAACATGGTAGCCTCTGGAAGTGTGCCCTTTGATGACATACTTCCGCCTAGCCATGGACTACCTCCCTCTCCCTTAGAGGTCAGAGCGGATTGGTCCGCACAGAACCATGCCCTCTCACAACATGGCAGCGGCGGATAGTGTGCCCTTAGTTGACGCACTTCCGCTTCGCCGCATACACGAATACACACTGCACAATTTGCATGAGCACTCCCCCACTCTCCCTACAGACCACGCCCCCCGTACGAATCTCCCGCCAGCTCCGCATTAGGAGAATGGCCAAGGAGTATATCAGATGCCAGCGCAGCACCCGCTCGCTACAGAGGCGCTGTGCTATGCTGCACAACTGTTAAGGTAAGACTGCAGTGGTTTATTATGGGGGAAAGACAAACATAGGTCCATACCAGCACCACCGAGACTTATGTGAAAGGGGCCACCAAATACATATATACATATAGTGGGGTAGGTGGTAACTATGCATAGTCACAATTAGGAATGTATCTTCTCCTGCCAAAATAAGATGGGTACACATCGTGTGCATATGATCCCTGGTATATTGACCATATCTGTATGATTGTAGATTTGAGCCATATTTATGATATATATTTACAATCATGTGTAGTCAAGTATTTATTATCATGTTTTTTTTCTCTTTGTTGATGCCATTGTGATTTTCTATTGTACATCTATGTATTGTTCTCCTGTTTGTTACAGCTGCTCCTTTCTATATTTTGCCTGAGGAAGCGGGCTTGAGACCCGCGAAACGCGTTGCATTTGTTTTACCTGGAGTACAGATTAAATGTTTTTTGCATACTAAATCACAGTTGTTGTGTGTGGAATTTGGGGAGGTAAGTCCACCCTTACCCCCTTATTTTAATTTTTTTAAACAGTTCTTTTATTCTGTTGGCGCCTCTGTAATTACTGTAAATTATGAAAGAGAAGACCATCTCCATACGTGGTTCTCACTTAGTAATTGGGGGTGTATCCTTCCTCATCTTCCATTAGTACCACCCTATGAAAAAGGTAAAATAGCAGATAAACCCGGTGTCTATTATGAAAAATTGTGGTAGACAGAGATTGCGTCTTGCCAAAAGGACTGGATAGATTCCCACTGGCACAACATGTGGTATAGGTTGGGGCTTGCATCACAGCATTTAGGGCACACAGTCCCTTATTTCAATCATGTCTATAGAGGCCCGTGATGGGTATATAGGCCCTATATAGACAGTTTTAAGGAACATTTCTCTCCATTCTTCTCCCACCATAGCTTTCATAACCGCTTTCCAGCCATCTTAAATTCCAAAAGGTCCTCTTTAGAGGTCTCCACCAGGTCTGCCCATTTCTGGAAGAGTTGGAAGTAATCTTTCCTATGGGTTTGGGTCTCCCTCAGAAAAGAATACAGCCAAGACAATGACTGTTTGCCTTAAAAGGAAGATCCGCGGTAAAATAAAAAAAAATAAAAAAATCCAAATCCACTTACCTGGGACTTCCTCCAGCCCGTGGCAGGCAGGACGTGCCCTCGGCGCCGCTCCGCAGGCTCCCGGTGGTCTCCGGTGGCGTGCCCGACCTGGCCAGGCCGGCTGCCAGGTCGGGCTCTTCAGCGCTCCAACGTGCGCCTCAAGAGGGCGCGCTGACGTCATCGGACGTCCTCCGGGCTGTACTGCGCAGGCTCAGTAGTTCTGCGCCTGCACAGTACAGCCCGGAGGGCGTCCAATGATGTCAGCGCGCCCCCATGAGGCGCATTTTGGAGCGCAGAAGAGCCTGACTTGGCCAGGTCGGGTCGGCCACTGAAGAACAACGGGAGCCTGCGGAGCAGCGCCGAGGGCACGTCCTGCCTGCCATCCAGGTAAGTGGATTTGGATTTTTTTAACTGTGTGAACTTTCCCTTTAAGTGTCACATAATAGACCTTCAAAGCATGAATTTGTTTTTACAGTTCTATGTCTCCCTACTATTTTAGTATCTGAGCTAAGCTGAACATCAGACTACAGCTGAAAAGCTTCTGCACCTTTTTTAGTTAAGTTATCAACCTCGACAGCTTATAGAGGAGACAAAAATTACCCCACCTAAGCATATCTGAGCCTGCAAAAAAGGTGTAGGAAACATTGTTGCAATCCATAAGGATACATAAACACCACATAACACAGGCGGCTATGCCATACACTGCAACACAAGGCATCTGAGTTGCTGTATCCTATACTGCTGACTCCACTGGACAAAAATGCTGCTTAAAGGGACACTGTAGGGGGGTCGGGGGAAAATGAGTTGAACTTACCCGGGGCTTCTAATGGTCCCCCGCAGACATCCTGTGCCTGTGCAGCCACACACCGATGCTCTTCCCACTGCACAGCTGAATCGCAAATCGCTAGTGATTTTTAAATCGCTAGGGTTGCTACTTTATCATAGAAATTATGAGTAGTATTTTACACTATAGTGATTTGATTTGCAAATCGCAAATCACGATCGCTTTCTGGAGCAATTTTAAGAGGGATAATGCAATGCAAACGAAAAATCGCAATCGCATAACACAATTAATGAAAAATCATTTGCAGGCGTTTGCGATTGCTAGTGGAAAAGGGCCCTAACAAATATTGCTTTTTATGAAGCACATACTGTATGCACAAATGTTCAGTAAAGTAGCCGTGCAGCCATTTGATTGATTGCATATCAGCCCTGGCAGATAAGATATACAGGGGATCAGCTGTGCTGTAATAATTCTATTCAAATCGCTCAGAAAAGCGATCAAAAAAATCGATCGATCCTCAGATCGGACATGCTGGAAATAATCAATCTGGCAGGTAACTCTGCCAAAAAATTATATGGTGTGGATCCAGCATAACATATAGGCATTTGTGGTGCTTACACCATTTTGCTAGAAATCGCGATTCAATATCAAGTATAGGATTGCTGCTTTTCAATCACTACACATTTATTTCACAGCAATTTTGCAACACTTGTACTACCCATAAACCACCATACTTTGCATTTGCAATTGCTAGAACTAAAATAAAAATCGCTACAAACAAATGCTGGGAATCGCTACTGAAATTGCTTTACAAAATGCTAGCCAAAACTGGCGATTTCAATCAGCGATCTGTAGTGAGTTCCAGGCCTTAGACTTCCCACTGGTCAGTGCACGGACCAAGAGGAAACCTTGGCATCAATTTCAGAGATGTTCCTTGTATCGCTGTAACAGGTGGGAATAGGAAGCCTCAACATAAAGTAAATTAAAATCTGCCACCAGGGCTCCCTATTGGTCCTTTGGTCTGACTGTTAAGATAATGTTGCAGCATGTAAGTACACAGAAGAAGAAGGAAAAGAGAATATAAGTATATAGATGCAAAAACATGGCTACAGGTAACAATTTTTTGTTATTGTCATACATTTTTGTAGGCTTTTATTTCAATTTTAAAGTTTACTTCCAATTTTTATTTCTAAATAGTTAAGGAGTCAAAGATTATCAGATTCACCCATTTACCTGGGAAGGAAGACATCGGAGGACTCCTTGCTTAAAAAGAGCACCCAAATTCCACCATGTTTCCTCCCCAGAACTTACCCCTACATGTGTGGGGTAGTTATCTCCTCCTCTTTAACATGTACTTGTCATGGACATGGCTTTTTAGAGTCCCCCATGTCATGGATCATGTGAGCCCCACACTGTCCAGCTTCACTATTCTGGAAATACCAGCCTGCATAGAGGGAAATTGCATTATAGAGTCTGGGAGGGGAGTAATGGGTGGGTTTGACATGCTATGTCATTTAGACAGCTCCACATTAGCAATAGAAATCACCTAGCACCTTGCGTAATTCTCTAGTTGATTATTTTAACGTTCCATGAGAGTTTGGAATCACACAGTCATTGGGAGCTTTACATTAACAATTGAATTATCCATTTAACTTTTGTGATATATCTAGAGTGATATGTGTGCAGCAAGTCTTTTATCTCCTGTAAGTGCAGCAGGCCCTGTATGTTAAGGGCTACTTGAAATAATGCTATTTATTATAAGGGGATACTTGTAAAATATTGACTTTCATCTGCAGACATATGCCATAGCAATAAGGGACTGCTACAATACAGTGAACTCCAGTATTATATAAGGCCCTATTTCCACCGTGCCAAAATGCGGGCAGAAATTTGTAGCATTTTCCCGCATGCAAGAAGGACGGGGAAACGCTGCCCATCTAAGTGTTTTGCCATCCAGACAGCACAGTGGAGCGAATCTGGACAGCATGCTGCCGTTTTATGCAGTGCGCAGCTGAATCACTCTAGCCATGCATGGCACAGCTTGGCGATACGGACTGCGGCTGCACAGCAGAACCAGAGCTGCAGACGAATCAGAAACGCAGTATTCCGTAGGTATCTCAATTTTATCAATTCATGTTTAAACATCAACTTCCCTTGCTTATACTATTTTTAAAGATGTCCAAAATGGTCTTTTTAGTTCCTATGTGTCATGCACTGGTGTCAGTGGCGGCTCCAGGAATTTTTTTAGGGGGTGCTATGCAGGTGCTGGACCAATTTGCGGGAGAGCTGACGACCTTCGTACGCCGCGGCAAAAATGGGCGTGGCTACAACCTGCGGTGAGGCGAAAAATGGGCGTGGTCATGACCGGATGAGGGCGGGGCTAACTGTAATTTAAAGTGAACCCAGGGTGAGAGTGATATGGTGGCTGCCATATTTATTTCCTTTTAAACAATTCTAGTTGCCTGGCAGCCCTGCTGATCTATTTGGCTGTAGTAGTGAACTGAATTACACCAGAAACAAGCATGCAGCTAATCTTGTCAGTTCTGACAATATTGTCAGAAACCCCTGACCTGCTGCATGCTTGTTCAGGGTCTATGGTTGAAAGAATTAGAGGCAGAGGACCAACACGGCAGCCAGGCAGCTGGTATTGCTTACAAGGAGATAAATATGGCAGCCTCAATATTATTCTCACCTTGGGTTCCCTTTAAAAGTGCAACGCAAAGACAGAGGGCCCAAGTTTTGGTGACCCTTTCCCCAGAAAATTCACATAATTGTGCAGGTTTTCTCAAGAAAATACACGTAATGTGAGCAGATTTGAACAAAAAACATGTTCAATAACCCCAATATGCACAATCGTTAGCAGATATGGCCCCAATATGCACAATCGTTAGCAGATATGGCCCCAATATGCACAATCGGTAGCAGATATGGCCCCAATATGCACAATCGGTAGCAGATATGGCCCCAATATGCACAATCGGTAGCAGATATGACCCAAATATGCACAATCGGTAGCAGATATGACCCCAATATGCACAATCGGTAGCAGAAATGACCCCAATATGCACAATCGGTAGCAGAAATGACCCCCAATATGCAAAATCGGTTGCAGAAATGACCCCAATATGCACAATCGGTAGCAGAAATGACCACAATATGCACAATCCGTAGCAGATATGACCCCAATATGCACAATCCGTAGCAGATATGACCCCAATATGCACAATCCGTAGCAGATATGACCCCAATATGCACAATCCGTAGCAGATATGACCCCAATATGCACAATCCGTAGCAGATATGACCCCAATATGCACAATCCGTAGCAGATATGACCCCCAATATGCACAATCCTTCCTCAGCAGTTTTGACCACAATCAGCACCACCTGAAAAAGAAAAGAAAAACCCATTTACTCACCTACAGCCAGAAGACCTTCTTTCCCGACCTCCTGTCCCGACCTCCTTGTGGCGCGCAGCGCCCGCGCGCCCACGATCCTCTTCCTTCCCGACGTCACGAGACTTCCTGCCTGCATGCTGAGAGCAGGGCTACGGGAAAATGGCCGCCCGAAGCCATGCACTGCAGACTCGAAGTCTGCAGAACAGGGCTTCGGGCGGCCATCTTACCGTAGCCCTGCCTGCTGCTCCGGGCTGCCGCTGTGTGAACTGACTTGGCGTCTTTCAGAAGCCTGAAGTCAGTTCACTCCAGAGGGTGCTTTGGGGTGCTTGGACAATTCTAGGGGGTGCTCGAGCACCCCCAAGCACCCCCCGGCGCCGCCCCTGACTGGCGTAAAAAAATACCGGTAGCCCCAGGGACTATGGGGGCCAGCTCCTACTCCCTCCCATCTTGCAAAGTTTAGCAGGGAGCAGTGCAATTTACCTATTCCTTCATAGAAAAGTGTAGCGTGTATCATTCTTGTGTAGGAAATGTACCTCACTCAGGACCACAGAGTAATGTATTCCATAACAGCCAATCAGAGTTTACTGTACAGGAGTCAGATTACATTACTGATTACTAAATAATAAATGCACACAGAGAGGCACCCTCTCCCTCTGCATTATACAGCATATGCTATTTAAACAGTATATGGAAGGACTCTGAATACGAATCTAGATAGTCAGATCTGGGCCAGATTCCTCTAGAGTCGTGTCACACGTTTCCTGCAGTCTGGAGCATGTAATGACTTCCATTTCACCATGTCTGTCAGCGCTCACTATCTCGGGAACAGGAAATGTTACTGCGACCAAAATAGATGCAGAGACAGCAGGATGAGCTTTATAACGGACGGTTACCAAGGTAGTTGAGCAGCCCAGATTGCAGAGTGCGACTGAGTCTCCAGCTTGATTAAAACATGAAGAAGGAAGGTAATTAAACTTAATCCACTTTTTTTTATCCATTGCTGACAATAGGAACTCTGGGTTTAATCCACAGAGAGGAGATCAATTCAAAACCTCATTAACAATCAGGATATTGCGGTGTACATAGCAACTGACCAAAGCACAGGTTTTCATTGACTTTCCAATTCCCAATACCCTCTGATTCTGCCTACTGATAACAGTGGCTGAAGTGATTTAAACTGATCATGTTAGCGTGAGGCCAAGGAGAGTATCGACTAGAAGATATTAGTAATTGGTTCCCTCCAAAATTGGCCCTAGACCATGTTAAGGCAGCCATTAACAAAACTAATTCCTCCAATTGAACAGCCAATTGATCTGACTGGGCAATGTTGATGGAGCCAATCAACAACAAAAGATGAATGTATTGATCATTCCCTCGATTAGATTTTCAGAACGATCCCACTAAACATTATGAGATTGTCTGTAGTTTCCCTCCAGTTAGTGGACCCAAATGATCATGTTGAACAGATTGCAATTACCAGATCAGCCTGTCGATCAGGAAGGAAACTGTATTGTTGATGAGCACCTTTATAGACATTGGACTCGCTATGCTAAGGATATGATTGTGAAGGACAATTACTGACATGACTATGGACTCTGTAAAGCACTGTGAAAGATGTTAACATTATAGAAATACCCAATGATGATAATAATCAGTAACTGTCTGGAAGGGACAATGATGTGATATGACAACACTAAATGCCAGGTGACACCATTGGGATGCTGGTTACTGTTTGCCAGGGGCATTAAAGCTTGATACATACACACTACGAGGTAATGTGATCTTATAATGAACACTCTGGCTTCAATCACTGTTACCGAGCCATTGGTAATATTTTGAATTTGAAAAATATCATCAGAAATTCACTAAAACCCAAATCAAAGCTGCTAAGTGAAATCATGTCAAAAGGCTTCTTGAAACCAACTCACCATTTTTATTTTATTTTTATTTTTTTTTACTCTGCGTCTGACCACCTGCCCAGGGAAAAAAGAGCGACCCCTCCGCCCCCTAGCCAGGGAGTCACAGTATGGTGGTCTGACCACCTGCCCAGGGAAAAAAAGAGTGACCCTCTCCCCCCCTAGCCCGGGAGTCACAGTCAGACCATGGTGGTTTGACCGTCAGACCACCATGGTCTGACTTTGACTCCCTGGCTGTGGGTGGTAGGGGGGTGGTCTTTTTGCCCTGGGCTGGTGGTCAGAGCCCACCATGGTCTGACTGTGACTCCCTAGCTGGGGATGGGGGGGGGGGGTACTCTTTTTGCCCTGGGCTGGTTGGTGGTCAGACTTTGACCACCAGCCCAGGGCAAAAAGAGTGCCCCCCTACCCCCAGCCAGGGAGTCACACTGTTAGACCATCACCATGGTGGGTTCTGACAACCAGCCCAGGGCAAAAAGAGTGCCCCCCTCCCCCAGCAGCCACGTCAGAAAGAGAGAGGCAGTGCAGTACATAGACTGCCTGCCTTACTGCCTGCTTACCATGAGGTCCATCTCATGGCAGGTGGAACTGGAAGAAGGCGCCGGGCCAGGATCGGTGGGGGTCCGGGCGGGGGACTATGGAGGTGCTAGCGGGCAGCGGCAGCAAGGGCCAAGGCACACACTAGCAGCAGTGGCAGCGAGGAGCCCGAGTCCAACTGGCCAAAAAGACTCCACCTTCTGGGGCTGGGCTCCGCCGCACACTGCTGCTGCACACAGGGGTGAGCCTGGGGTGCCTGGCACCTGGGTGCAAGATTTTCTCTGGTGCCTATGGGAGTGCTTAAATTAACCGCGCCCAACCACATAATCACACCCACACCTTCCACCTCTTTACGCATGCATGTGATACCCCATTCCTACCCCTCTTACATGGGCTTGCTCCTGGCTGGCTTTGGCTGCCTGCCAGTCTGCTAATCTCTGGACTGACTCAGGTTGAGAGGCTCTGCGAGTGCAACGCAGTCACACACTGCGTATTTATGGTTGCCTGCGGCCACCCTACTCTCGCTCGCTGTCGTCGGCTACTCCCCCCAAGCCCAAGCGTGAGGTGGGCTGCCTGTATCTTTCCCGTTGCGCCGCGCAGCCTGCCAGTGTTGCCAACCTTTCACGTTATTTTTTTACTGACAAATACCTAAAAATTTACTGACAAAAGATTATTTTTACTGACAAAATTTCCCCACTAAATGCACATAAGAGACAGCGTTTCACCAGTAAATGCACGTAATGACAGACAGCTTTTCACCAGTAAATGCACATAATAAGAGACCGCTTTCACCAGTAAATGCACATCATAAGAGACCGCTTTTCACCAGTAAATGCACATAATAAGAGACCACTTTTCACCAGTAAATGCACATAATAAGAGACCACTTTTCACCAGTAATTGCACATAATAAGAGACAGCTTTTCACCAGTAAATGCACATAATAAGAGACCGCTTTTCACCAGTAAATGCACATAATAAGAGACAGATTTTCACCAGTAAATGCACATAATGACAAACAGCCAGTGTCCCCAGTACATGTAGCCAGCCTGGACCCCCTTTAGGCAATGAGTGACAGGGAGCCCCTTTAGGCAGTGAGTGACAGGGAGCCCCTTTGGTAGTCTGACATTTGGCACAGACTTAGATTGGGGGATCCCCTCTCTCCCCTACTGGGGTTTATAGGAGGCATGGTTGCACAGATAGTGTGACACAAACGTAATGAATTATGAATGTGGGTTTCTGCGAACAGTGTGCATGCCCAGAAGAGCAGCTGATAACAAGCATTCTCTGTTACTGTGCCAGAATGAGCAGAGAAGCACTATATGACACTATATAAGCTGTAGGTGGAGGGTGGCCCTCTACATTGCAGCTGCCACAGGACAAAATTACTGTTTTAGGGAGAAGGTGCAGGCCTTGTAGAACCCGAAGCTCGGGTTCAAAAATAGGTATTTAACTAAACAGAGGGAAGCCTCAAGGTTCTATTGAGGCTTCCTCTGTGCTCCGATGTCTCCCTTATTCTGCACAGCCCCTCCTCCACATCGGGGCAGTGCTCCTCTCCTATTACACAGTCATGCGGAAGGTGCGCAAGCACGGCCACACTGGCGCAGTAGCTGCTCATTTATCTCATTTTGTACCAAAGCTTCGGCTCAGGTACACTTTAAATAAATTAATGGGAAGGAGGAACAGTAATATTAAAGCCATGCTTCCTCCAAATGGATGTAACATTGCTCAAGAAATCTCAGAGGAATTGTATGGCTCTGCTCACTGTCCATAAGCTGTGCATTAATGTCCATAAGCTGTCTATAAGCTGCTCACTGTACATAAGCTGTGCATTAAGGAGGCAAAACCTACATTAATATACTATTTTAGTACATAGGTTTTAGGTTACTTAAAGTCAACAGCATACAATCCTGGTTGTTTTTTCTCTATAAGGTAACTGCATACTTTGGGCTGCTACTCTTAAAAATTCTACAACAGACCCATACAAATCCATGCCTTGAAATTGTGTGTTAGGGCCAGGATCGACTAGAACGCTTTTTGCCAAGTTTTTGGATAGCCGACAATCGCCGTCGATTTCAAAAACGCTTTGCCAATGAAAGTGAATGGTGGTGAACTCACTAGAGCGATTGTGATTAGAGCTAATCACAAGCACAAAACATGCAGCATTTTGTGAGCATTTGGGCAGGGCCGGGCCGGGCCGAGGTAGAGGCGAGAGAGGCTCCAGCCTCAGGGCGCAATGTAGGGCGGGGCACACAACTCACTCAGCTATCATTCCCCTATTGTGTTTGAAGCAAAGGGACATAAGAAAAGGGGATACATGGCAGTGACTGCAACTAGAGATTAAGGTTTTGGGGGCACTGGGGCAACTCTTAGTCTAATAGCAATCAGTGGTGTCTCAGCCTTGGGTGCTGGAGGACCTTGTCCCAGCTCTGCATTTGGGCTCTAATGTAAAGAATTGGAGCATGAGAATCGCTTCTGAAATCGCTTACAAAATGCTAGCGATTGCAATTTGCAATTCCTAGTGGGTCCCTGGCATAAACTGAATTTAAGATACTGTGCAAAAACCTAAAGGTGTGCTCCAAATCTGTGATCCTGAATTCAAGTGTGACTAATGAAGGGATAAAGAAAACATATATTTGAATGGTTCTCCACACTGAAATTAGGCATTATAGGGGTTACATCCTGAGTACAGTAAACAGTCTCATTCAACTACCTTTTGTTTTAAGACATAAATACTTTACATTGCTGCCTAGTGATTAACATAATTGGTAGACTTTACTAGAGATGCTGAGAGCAATAGCTCTGCATGGGGAGGGGAAGAGATGTTCTGATGGTTTTAAGGTGCCAGGGACAGCATTAGGTGACGGTGGAATGCAATCCAACGGGGTGTGTGGCTGCGGGCAGAAATGGAATTCATCACCAGGGAAACAAGAAGAAAAATAAAAACACAAGAGGAATAATTCCACATTTGACAGCAATGTGTCCTTGTGCAAGAATGAAGGCTTTGCACCGCCTCTAGAGCACGATTCTCAGGAAGGTCTGAAAATATAAAAAGAAACCTTGATGCGGCGACAGGGGTGCCACCATCTTCCTTACAGCAGACATTTGTTTATCAGCAGAGGAATTAAAGGATTTATAGAGGATCTGAACAAAGACCATTGCAACGGCAAACTGCAAAACATATCTCATGCAGAGTGCTACAACAGGAGTAAGAAAAGCAGTGTGACACCATCCACCTGTACTGCAGCATGAACTCCCCTCTGCCCAGCAGCACTACAGCAAGCATCAGGGTGGTTTCACACTGGGGTGGTGCAGTAATTTTACCACACCACACCGCAGGTCAATAAAAGTGTATGGGGACTTTCATACTGAGCCAGTGCGACAGAAATGACGTAACCGCCGCATCCCTGACGCTCGGACAAACCTACATTACCGCGCGGTTGTGCACTGACCTATGGCAACGTGCGGCAGCCGGCGGATTGAAAGTCCAGTAAGTCTATGGCAGTGCAGGGGTTAAAAAGTTGGCGGCATTGTGGCACGCATACGTATTTTTACAATACACTTCCGCACACTTCTGTATTTCCGAAACAGGAAGTGACCGCAAGCGAGCATCACTTCTTGTTTGGATGTAGGCCAGAAGAGGATCACTGCATACTAACACGCTAGCCCTGAAGGCTTGTTTTTGGTGGTGCACTGTGTACTGCAACGCTGAACCCAATCCATAGTCTGGAACCGGCCTCAGGGGTCAGACCAGGTTAGAGTTAGTGTGAAAGAGGCCATAGGGAAGCATGAACTGACAGCAACTGTAAAAGGACCCTTAGGCTTCCGGACAGTGTTAATTTCAGTTTGTAGTTAAGCTGGACTATGTGTTAAATTTTAATTTATTGGTAGCTCAGGTCAGGGGCGTTGTTAGGATCATAAGAGATCCGGGGCACTATTGGGCACTCCAGACAGAAAATGGGTGTGGCCAAATTTACATGAACTTAACATGGGTCTAAGTAGGCTTGCCCAGCAAAATGTTGCATGAAGCCCCCTCTCGATTAATAAGAAAAAAAATGCAGCAAATCACATAAATAGGCAGAGTTATCTGGCTTCTGTGCTGGCTGGTCTGGCTTGCTGCTGCTGCCAGGTTGTCTGGCAGTTCCCCGCTTAGCATTCCCTGACCTTCTAATAGACCCTCTCCAATCATGCTCCCACAGGCCTCCCATTGAGGCACCACAACTTTCAGCATGCCCCCACCCAAGAACCCCAGCTCCCTGCATGCTCCCATAAAGGCATCACAGCGCCCAGCATGGCACCAGAGGGCCCAGTATGCCCATATAAAGGCACCAAAACACCGAGCATACCCCCGAATGATGCACAACAGCTCCCAGCATGCCCGCCATTGAGGCACAAGAGCTCACTGTGCCTGTGGGACATCCAAGGCACCCCAGAATAGATCCGGAGCACATGCCACTGATCTTTAGGGCTAGCAACGCCCCTGGCTCAGGTGATATGTCAATTTACATACATTGAAACAACTTTCAACAGCCTAAGTCAGTATTGCTCAACATTGAAGTATGGACCCCTTTATTAATGATTGCAATGACCAAGAACCCCCTACTGTAGGTAACATCATCATAAGTACCCACTAAAGCATATATATTTGTAAGGCGTTCTCCATAATTGTATATTATGCTTTTCACACATTGCTTGACTAGCTATAAATACTTACTCAGATTTGATTACCATAGCAACACACACATTCTCCCGGTAAGGCGTGTGGTGCTATTAGGTTAACAGGCGGTGCTGCCCCAGCGTTCGTACCGGCAAAATTGCTGTGCACTTCCTGAGCATGGCAACTTTACCACCGATTAGAGTATCAGTCCCCTTTGTGTCAATAATTATTTACATGCATAAGGCTCAGATAAAAGTTCAAGGTACAGTAGGTGTTTTGTTAGAGAAAAAGTTTAGGTTAGTTGCCAGAATATAGTTAAGAAGAAAAAAGAACCGACTACCCAGCAAGCTCATGGGGAACCAGAACTCCCAGACGTGTGTAAGGGGCTGCAAAGGACCAAAAAGCCCTCTTACTAAAACGTTATGCAAAACAAAAGTTTGCCTTCTTAAAACAGAAGGTATTTACCTTATTTGATAATTCAGTTTGGAATGAGCATATGGTATCTCCCACAATGCATCAATGTGAATACGTATGTCCCTGTACACCAACCACACCTCCAGAACCGCTGGAATGCAATGATGTGCCAGCTTGTTATATGTACAGCACCACAATAATCCACATCCAGACTGTTTCGGATTGGTTGATCCTCATCAGTGAAAGGCATGGATTAATGTGGCTCTATGGAGTAGGACTTCAAAACACCCAAAGTTGCAGACTACCCAGCAAACTCATAGTGAACCAGAACTCCTAGGAGTGTATAAGGGTCTACAAAGGCGCAAAACGCCCTCTTAGTAAAATGTTATGCAAAACAAGTTTCCCTTCTCAAAACAGAAGTTATTTGCGATAATTCAGGTTGGTGTGAGCATATGATGTCTCCCACAATGCATCACTGCTGAATATGCAAATCATCCTTTGTTGTTCCTGTGCCAACCAGGATGAGGATTATTGAGGCTCTGTACATACAGTATAACAAGCTGACACATCATTGCATTCCAGTGGGTCTGGAGGTGTGGTTGGCTTACAGTGATGCATTGTGGGAGACATCATATGCTCACTCCAACCTAAATTATCGCAAATATCTTCTGTTTTAAGAAGGCAAACTTTTGTTTTTGAGGAAAAGGCAGTGATTTGCAAGTCCTTAAAAGGCAACCATGACAATAAATTGTAAAATTAAAATACACAAGTCCATGTACATTTGTCCCAAAGTAAAATGAAGTTAATTATTTTTCCCTATGTAGCTGCCACATACGGTAGGCATCATTTACTCTGTACCTCTTACCAACAGGTTCTAGAGTGGAAGATCTCCTTTATGGTGTATTCCCAAATTTACTTTTTTTTTTTTTCAAACATATTTGCTGGCAAGGACGTATACAAAGATGCTGGCCTGCCTACTGTCATGCCACTATTCTGGCAGCTGTAATGTGCCATTGAGAATCCCCCATGAGAAGATGTACCTTCCCTTGATCAAAAAAGGAGTTCTACATTACCCATAAACAGAGCCTTCAAAAAGTACTATATATCATTTAATATAAATTGTATTACCAAATATTCATTTATCACAATAAGTGTATCGTTCTGAGCAGATTCTAAGAGACTAAACACATATCAAGTTCTCAGCCATGCATAATAAGGATATATTCAATCAATAAAGTGTCACAACTGGACAAAAAGTAAGTTAAACATCCCAGGTATCAATTAATGAGATCCTTCAAGTGGAAACCCAGGTTTCAGGAAAATGTCTCACAAATACTTAAAGAGAATCTGTATTCTTAAAATCACACAAAGGTCAACATACCAGTGCATTAGGGGACATCTCCTATTCCCCTCTGTCACAATTTCGCCGCTCCCCGCCGCATTAAAAATAGTCAAAAACAGTTTTAAAAAGTTTGTTTATAAACAAAATGGCCACCAAAACAGGAAGTAGGTTGATGTACAGTATGTCCACACATAGAAAATGCATCCATACACAAGCAGGCTGTATACAGCCTTCCTTTTGAATCTCAAGAGATCATTTGTGTGTTTACCTTCTGTCCCCCTGCAGCTCTCATCCACTAAATACTAGTGACAGGCTGATCGTTTCTTCCTGCAGACATCTCTGCCCTGTCTGTAATTCCTCAGTATGTGTCAGCCAGCTCCTTTCACAGCCTAAAGAGGCTCATACACCTAACGATTTTCCCGCCGATATACGGCCGATTCGATCACAGAGATGGAATCGGCTGCGAAATCGCCGCGCACACCGCTGACAGAACGATTGATTTCCGTCCAAAATCGATCGTTCCCGTCGATTCCCGATGATCCGTCCGTGCGGAAGATTTTTCTCGATCGCCGGCGGGTCGGGAGTGCGTCAATAGCGGCGTCCGAATGCCCGACGACCAACGCAATACAGCGGGTATACATTACCTGTTCCGGCCAGCGCGAGTCCCTGCTGTCACTGCTGTCTTCTCCACTCTGGTCTGGTCTCGGCATGCTTCACTTCTTCCTGCCCGGCAGGAAGTTTAAACAGTAGAGGGCGCTCTACCGTTTAAACTTCCTGCCGGGCAGGAAGAAGTGAAGTATGCCGGAGACCAGACCAGAGCGGAGAAGACAGCAGTGACAGCGGGGACTCACACCGGCGGAGCAGGTAATGTATGCGGGGGGGGGGGGGGAGCGGCGTCAGCAGCACCACCACCACCACAGTTTGTGAACGGTTTCAGGCTGAAATCGGTTCACAATCTGTTTGCAGTAAAGGTAGCCATACGATCCCTCACTGATCAGATTCGATCAGGAAGGGATCTATCTGTTGGTCGAATCTGATGGCAAATCGACCAGTGTATGGCCACCTTAACAGAGGAGGATTTTTATCCAGCTTTCTTCTCTCACTGATAAGAGAGCAGAGACTCTGCTGGCTTATGTAAATAATGCAGACACTGGAGTGTGCATAGAGGGGCCTGGAGATGGGTGTGCATAACAGATCAGCACGGAAGAGTTGGCAGCCTTCCAGACACAGGGCGAGTAGTCAGACAGGGGAAAGGTACATTGATTTATTACAGAGACGGTGATAGTAGAAAGTGCTGCAGTAAGCCAGAGCACATTAGAATAGGTTTAGGAACTTGTAGGATGGTAGAAAAAAGGATGACATTTTTGTTACAGAGTCTCTTTAAATGACAACTGAAGTTAGAAGAATGTTGAGGCTGTCATATTTATTTCCTTTTAAACAATAACAGTTGCCTGAAAGCCCTGCTGATCTATTTGGCTGCAGTAGTGCATGAATAATACCTGAAATAAGCATGCAGCTTATTTTGTCAGAGCCAACAATGTCAGAAACACCTGATCTTCATATGCTTGTTAAAGGGAAGGTTCAGGGTGGCTCTTAAAAAAATAAAAATGCCCATCCACTTACCTGGGGCTTCCTCCAGCCGTGGGCAGCCAGGACGTGCCCTCGGCGCCGCTCCGCAGGCTCCCGGTCCCCTCCGGTGGCCGACCCGACCTGGCCAGGCCGGCTGCCAGGTCGGGCTCTTCTGCGTTTCAAAATGCGCCTCACGGGGGCGCGCTGACGTCATCGGACGTCCTCCGGGCTGTACTGCGCAGGCCAGCCCGGAGGACGTCCGATGACGTCAGCGCGCCCCCGTGAGGCGCATTTTGAAACGCAGAAGAGCCCGACCTGGCAGCCGGCCTGGCCAGGTCGGGTCGGCCACCGGAGGGGACCGGGAGCCTGCGGAGCGGCGCCGAGGGCACGTCCTGGCTGCCCACGGCTGGAGGAAGCCCCAGGTAAGTGGATGGGCATTTTTATTTTTTTAAGAGCCACCCTGAACCTTCCCTTTAAGGGTCTATGGCTAGACGTATTAGAGGCACAGGATCTGCAGGACAGCCAGGCAACTAGTATTGCTTAAAAGGAAATAAATATGGCTGCCTCCATATCCCCCTCACTTCAAGTCCAAATCCAAATTGATATACTCCTAATCTATAGAAGGCATATTGCTGATGTGGAGATAAATAAAGCACCTGGGCAATGTAGTGTATGTTACCCCAGGCAACAATACCCCACTCCTGAGAAAGCTACCATTACAGCTGTGATACATGTGAGAACTGTCTGGGTGAACTCCTGCATTAATGGCCAGCACAAGATGCAGTGATTTATTCGGATCCAATACAGCTACCTCAGGTAAAGTACCACACATTGCCTGGTGATTTATGCACCTTTTATGAACCTCCTCATTCACATGCTGTTCCACATCAGCAACAGCAAGCTCACTTCCTTATAAACACAAACCAGGAAGTTAACAAGCTTTGGAATATAAATTATCATCTCAAACTTAATTACATAGCACTACAAATTTTCCTTATCACACAGTCTCACACAGATGCAGGTTGGATGCCGCTATTAGGAATTTGGAGTGTGTGGCCTCTATAAACATGACAGCACAAGCAGAGGAAGACAAAGAAGATAGAACTTAAAACATAGAGTGCGACAATGAGCAACCCAGCAGGAAGTGATAACAGAGCAAAGAGGAAAGATATCATTGCTTTTGTGTTGGTGGCAATGTGCACTGCTAATTACATATCTTGGAACACCTGCACATATGCCGTCATCCACTTTTCTTGATTCAAAAAGAGACGTCATCCACGTTTCCAACGGCAACAGCTCTACTACTTCTTGCCTCCTCAGCAAAGGAACACCATTCCTGAGGATTTTATGAGGGCATAAAATGGGTTGGAAAATGTCATCTAAAGGTGACCATCAACAGTACAATTTATAGTGAACAATCATATTTTGGATTAGGTTATTGCGATCGTATTGTATGAAAACAGAGACGCCGGTGGGCCCAATCGATCCTAAACAATTGCATTATTGTTTCCTTAAAGTGTACCAGAGATAAAAAAAAAGTTTTATACATACCTGGGACTTCCTTCAGCCCCATGTGCACAGATCGCTCTTACACAGCCATCCTTTACTGCATGCAGCTCTGGTACTGGGTCCCTTAACTTCCTCCAGTCGCAGCCAGTCTGCGCAAGAGGAAGTGCGCTTTCTGCATATCTCTCGGCGGCTGCTGGAGAGATACATAGAGGGTGCACTTCTCTTGCACAGACTGGCTTGCGACTGGAGGAGGTTATGGGACCCGGTACCAGAGCTGCGGGCAGTGGAGGATGGCGGCGTGGGAGCGATCCGTGCGCATGGGGCTGGAGGAAGCCCCAGGTATGTACAAAACTTTTTTTTCTTCTGATCCTCTGGTTTCCTTTAAAGTGCTGCTTGATTACCGTGGGAGATTTTTTTCACAGATACTATCTCAACTAGCTTCGATATCAGGAATAGTTGAATACGGTGGATCAATTAAATGTGATCTTTTCTTTTGATCTGAATGATCTTATGGAAAATACGATCATTCACTTAAAATTGCACTATTAATGGGCAACTATACTCTAGATGTTGGCTTTCAATGAACATTTGAAAGAGTAGGAGAGTAGGTGCAGAAGACCCATCTTGCTTTGGATGAAGAATGTGATCCTCAGCGGTTAAAAAATCCATTTATCTTTAGCATAGTCTTCAAATCCCCCTATGCAGAAAAGTAATTTTACTTGTAACCTGTAGACTGAGTGGAGAGGAGATTTCGGAGGTCATATAACCTTCCAGGAAGATTGTGTCACTTCAGAGATGTAATTGTCACTTTTGTTGAGGCTTCACTTAGTAGATGGAAGGGATCTAAAAGCAATTTCTAAGTAACTAGATTCAATCAGGTGGTACATCACAGGAAGCAACACTTTGTAATGAGGCGTTAAGAGGTGTGTCAGGCGAAGAGAGCATCCTGGACTTCCACAACAAATTTCACAGGGATTCATTTATCAAGGCAGGTGCAAACAAAACTAGAGAAAAAAACAAATCAGTTTCTTATATCAAATCATTAAGATTATTTTTGCTTTTCATTCCTGAAGACTGCCTGATTGCTTTGGCCAGAATCATCAGTGTGGCTCCATTTTATTTCCATCACTCCAGATACATTTTGCCTCAATGTCAAACAACCTCCCTTTGTTACCGCTACTCCATTCCAGAACATAAGCACAACACATACAGCCCAGATATCCCAGATACTTTTGTTGGATCAACTTCAACATGTGTCCCTTCCATGCAGGTAACTCAACAACCATTGAACTCCAGAACAAATATGTTCAAATACTCTGGAGTTGCAAAAATAAATATACAGCTTGGATGGTACCGTCAACTTGGATTCTGTCTCATTGTGGAATTCCTGAACAAACATACCAGTCAGATATTTTACCTACACTGTTTCTGGACCACCTGGTATCTCCAAAACTAACATGCTATCAGATGTCTCTTTCATATTGAATATAGGACAATTCCATATACCTTCAATACTAAACATAATGCCCAGAAGTTTCCTTCATACATAAACTTCAGAATGAAACATACAGCACCAGAAACATATGAAAACATACACCAGATTATGGGGATCCAGAAACACCATAACTACATAAAGTCACACTGATATAAGATATCTACGGTACATAACGCTGTAACTTATATCAGCCCTATGATTTCACCATTTTGACCCAAACATATCATGGCAACTAAAGCTATTATGAGTAAACAAATTACAACAATCATGTGATAATCAAGAGATTTGTTTCCTTGTTAACAATTGCTTCATATAAAATAACTGCACCGAAAATGAAACTAATACCTAAAGTAGTCAAATATTTTGATCCTAAGCAATTAATCTCACTCTTGTGTATGAGGCCTAGCACTAACAAGATTACCACTATGTTTCCACATAATCAATCAAAGGGTGCAAACAGTCATCAAGAACGGCAGATTCTACCAGCCTTTTCAGTAGAGCAGTTACAATGCAAAATTCTGATGTATGGCTGACTTGTGCTAACTGACTGACCAAGATGAAACCTGACCGAACCATGTTGGATACTGAGTTTCTCTGTGTGCGATGTTCGAAAAACTGAAGCAGGCAATTTTTTTTTGGAAATGGGCCAATCGCAGCAGCACGGTGGTTCACATGTAAATCGCGGTACTCATTCCCCACTAGCATGCTTCATTTCTTTCCCTGGACAGAATGTTATGCCTGATCCTGCTGCCCGGAAGCTGCCTTCCTTACTGAGTATCATGCATGCTCAGTGAGGACTTAAATAGAATTCCCCAAAATATCTCTGCTTCCATGCTTCCTAAACTTCTAAGCTTCCCAAATTTTCAGGGTAGGGAGGGGACCCCCAAACTACCTCTGTGCCAAATTGCAGTCCCCGAGCCCTGCTGGTTCCCGAGATTGATTACAGAAACCTATTTTGGGAACCAGCTGGGCCTGGGGGGCTGCAATTTGGCACAGAGATAGTTCTGGGGTCCCCTCCCTACCCTGAAAATTTGGGGAGTGTAGGATGTGTGGAAGCGGGGATATTTGGGGTGTTTAGCGCAGCAGCACAAATGAACAAGAAATGTGGCAGCCACAGGCTCCAACTGCGCATGTGGGACAGCACAAATTTACAGGCAGCAGGATCAGACACAACACCGGCTTGCATGATTCTTTGTGCAATCGCACTATGTTTCTGATAGTTTCTCGGAGCAAATGCAGCAAGTGTAAATTGTGTCGGGAATTTTTAATTTTTTTAAAAGTAACCTTGTAAAGGAAAAAGTGCACTTGGGGGTATTTATTTCAGGTGGGTGAAGCCTCTGGATCCTGATGAGGCTTTCCCATCCTCTTCAGCTTCAGGGATCCAGTGCTGGCAGCCCCTGGCAGCGGGAGCCACCTGCGCAGTAGAGGAGACCCGATCGGGCTCAGCTATTTCCAACAGAGGGGAAGCTTGTACTGTGCCTGCACATGAGTGCGGATAGGCAAATAATGCCACACGCTAAAGCTCCTAATGCGCCTCTCGGGAACTGCCAGCGCTGGATCCCCGAGGCTGAAGAGGATGGGAGAAGCCTCATTAGGATCCCAATTCTCAAGGTAAGTACCCCATAGGGGCACTTTTTATCCTTACAGGTACTCTTTAAAGGTACATATTTTGACCTGATACAGCAGTTTTCATTGCGAAATGCGGTTTCCCGAGTGCAAATAAATTAAAAAGTTTTTTAGACTTTTGCCATGAACCTCCTCCTTTCGAGTACGACTAGTTTACTATTACCGGTATACTAATTTAGAGAACTAGTTTGGAATAATTTATCATTTTGGGCGCCTTCAGCTATTTATCAGTTAACTGCCTATGTACTAACATTAGTGGCAGGCCATCAGGACTTGATGTAACTGTAGTTTCTGTTTTGGTCTTCTGTGGTAATCTGTTTTGTCTGATTGATTATATGTGTGTTGCTATGCATTTCTGTCCATTCAGTAGTGCACAGAAGTGAATGGTTGGGGGGAGGGGGGGGGGGTTAGTGTTTTATATCGTTTTTAAGATAAGAAAATCCTTGAGAATTACAATGGTTAGTACATAAGTTAAGACAATTTAAAAAGTTCCCTTTTAATGGAAATGTCACTTTATTTTGTTGGTTTCATTTTTTTACTTTTAACACTTTGCAGCACTGGATGCTGATATACCACCACCTCTTTATTAAGAAAATATGAAAATACAATGGCAGGAGGTTTGTTACCTGTATTTCCTTCAAAACCAGCACGAAACCTACTCCCATTGACTTTCGTTATGTCTGACTTTGTCCCGCTGTTTGGAACATTGTGTGCAGCAAGATTTTTCTATAAAGTAGCGGAATGAACAAAAACAGAATAGATAAATGTGCACTCGCACATAGAAAATCATTGCACTCTTTTACCCATCTGTTTTCAGTCTGCTGTTCAGTCTGTCAAAATGCCGGGTGGAAAAGATAGGATGAACAAGGCCTGCATTTTACAAGACTAAACATGTTTTCTGTCATTGTTTTCTCAACTGTTAAACCCACACCCCTTTGCACAGAATGCTTTCTCCATTCCGGTCCCTAATATTAGCTCTTAATAGACGGTGATGAAAGCCCTGCGGGAAAACCACTTAACAGTCAGCAAACATGTTTGTTTATCACTAATGATATTTGCATAATTAATCTGTCAACACTATTATACATAAATATTAATAATGGATGGTTGTATTCCCTGTGCGTACGTCTTTTCACCAAATCCACCAACACTCTGTCAACACTGGTTTACCAAACATAGTATTTTACTACATCTATACAATAGTCCAAGAGGGTAATGAAAGCAACAGAAAGGTATGATAGTGGCATGCGTTACTTTAAGTCAAAAATGGCATGAAATAAAATGTGTTGTCATACTACAGATAAGACCTAAATGGCTGAAGTGTACCTGGTGTCATTGCATACCACATTATGTGAAAAAAATGTGACTGAGTTCTGAGCAGGAGAGAATTGCTGGCAAACCAGTCATATTCTCATCTTTTCATTACAGATTGGAACAAAGATCATTGACGACAAAGCAAAGTCCTTGACTATACGGTAAGCACACTAAACTTTCGAGTATCCATTTTCTGCTAGGAAACTGGGAGATGCACAGAAAGAACACAATTGGTCATATGGTGTCACATGAGGAGGAAGGAGAAGATCCACTCATCCAAGCTGGACATGGAGTCTGCATACTGTACATGGCAGAAATCAGAAAACTTTACTTTACTCTGCATACCGCTTGTGTATATGCCTCAGAAAACGTTTTTCCCATTCTTGATTTCTTTTTCTAAGTAAACTCTCCTGCGGAACAGGTTATCATACAATCCATCTGCAAGGCAAGTTCACACACTGCGCTCTCAGAGCTTCAGATATGTTGTTTTACGTACACTTCTATTAATAAGTATTTCCAAAGATTTAATAGGTGCTTAATAAGGTGTCACAAGAACTGTGTGCTAGAGAATCCAATTAAAGATGGTTAACAACTAATTAACAGCTGATGAGTCGTGTTTGCACCAGGGAATGAATGCTGGGTAAGGTACGCTGGTGAAGTCAAACAAAAAAGCAGAATGCAGTTACCAATTAAGTAACTGCAATGGCTCATTATAGCTAATTCTACATAACGTATATGTTCTTTCTGAAGAGCCACCCCCGCTCATCCTCCTTCCTTTCCTCTTCCCTATTATCAGAGATATCACAGTCAGGCAAGCTGGCGAAAGTGATCATGGGTGGATATAATATTGAGGATTCACCTCACACTGAGATTGTTTCACTATCCTATAGGAAAAAAGTTTGATTTCACTATGCTATATTGCTTAAATGTTCCATGCCAAAGAACCTACCTAACCTCACTTTTTTTAAACCCCTCAGCAAAGAATGGTTCTGACTGGACACAAAGTAGAAATTAGAAAATAAACAGAGCAATCTACAGAAACGAATCTTAAAGTTACATCAAGTCACGCCAAATGCACCCTGAATATTCCCTGGAATTCCAGTTGTTTTACCAAGAAAGTTCTTTCAGACATTCTGATGAAGTGCTAATGTGTACTTACAATAACTTCTTTTTCTTGGCTGTAGACCAATGAGGTATATACTTTACCCATAGGTGCTTCAACCGGCCAAATGCTGATAGAGAACTTGGCAGCCAGAAGTCCCGTGCATGAACCTTCTAAAAGCAGAGAGCTAGGCTTCTGCATTGGCAACAAGGTCACTGCATTTTCTGTCCCCTGACCTCCCTCTGCTACTAACTCCTAAATTAAAATGCTGGCAGTGAGGCTTCTGTCTTCCACAGTTGGTGCTGATCACTAGGGATGTAAATACAGTGGTGTGAAAAACTATTTGCCCCCTTCCTGATTTCTTATTCTTTTGCATGTTTGTCACACTTAAATGTTTCTGCTCATCAAAAACCATTAACTATTAGTCAAAGATAACATAATTGAACACAAAATGCAGTTTTAAATGATGGTTTTTATTATTTAGTGAGAAAAATAACTCAAAACCTACATGGCCCTGTGTGAAAAAGAAATTGCCCCCTGAACCTAATAACTGGTTGGGCCACCCTTAGTAGCAATAACTGCAATCAAGCGTTTGCGATAACTTGTAACGAGTCTTTTACAGCGCTCTGGAGGAATTTTGGCCCACTCATCTTTGCAGAATTGTTGTAATTCAGCTTTATTTGAGGGTTTTCTAGCATGAACCGCCTTTTTAAGGTCATGCCACAACATCTCAATAGGATTCAGGTCAGGACTTTGACTAGGCCACTCCAAAGTCTTCATTTTGTTTTTCTTCAGCCATTCAGAGGTGGATTTGCTGGTGTGTTTTGGGTCATTGTCCTACTGCAGCACCCAAGATCGCTTTAGCTTGAGTTGACAAACAGATGGCCGGACATTCTCCTTCAGGATTTTTTGGTAGACAGTAGAATTCATGGGTCCATCTATCACAGCAAGTCTTCCAGGTCCTGAAGCAGCAAAACAACCCCAGACCATCACACTACCACCACCATATTTTACTGTTGGTATGATGTTCTTTTGCTAAAATGCTGTGTTACTTCTACGCCAGATGTAATGGGACACGCACCTTCCAAAAAGTTCAACTTTTGTCTCGTCGGTCCACAAGGTATTTTCCCCAAAGTCTTGCCAATCATTGAGATGCTTTTTTAGCAAAATTGAGACAAGCCTTAATGTTCTTTTTGCTTAAAAGTGGTTTGCGCCTTGGATATCTGCCATGCAGAACGTTTTTGCCCAGTCTCTTTCTTATGGTGGAGTCGTGAACAATGACCTTAATTGAGGCAAGTGAGGCCTGCAGTTCTTTAGATGTTGTCCTGGGGTCTTTTGTGGCCTCTTGGATGAGTTTTCTCTGCGCTCTTGGGGTAATTTTGGTCGGCTAGGCACTCCTGGGAAGGTTCATCACTGTTCCATGTTTTTGCCATTTGTGGATAATGGCTCTCACTGTGGTTCGCTGGAGTCCCAAAGCTTTAGAAATGGCTTTATAACCTTTACCAGACTGATAGATCTCAATTACAGTACTTTGTTCTCATTTGTTCCTGAATTTCTTTGGATCTTGGCATGGTGTCTAGCTTTTGAGGTGCTTTTGGTCTACTTCTCTGTGTCAGATAGCTCCTATTTAAGTGATTTCTTGATTGAAACAGGTGTGGCAGTAATCAGGCCTGGGGGTGACTACAGAAATTAAACTCAGGTGTGATAAACCACAGTTAAGTTATTTTTTAACAAGGGGGGCAATCACTTTTTCACACAGGGCCATGTAGATTTGGAGGTTTTTTTCCTCACTAAATAATAAAAACCATCATTTAAAACTGCATTTTTTGTTCAATTATGTTACCTTTGACTAATAGTTAACGGATTTTGATGAGCAGAAACATTTAAGTGTGACAAACATGCAAAAGAATAAGAAATCAGGAAGGGGGCAAATAGTTTTTCACACCACTGTATTTGCATCCCTAGTGATCAGCACCAACTGTGCAAAATGGACCAATACAATTCCATCTTGGCAAGATTTGATTGGGTCATTTTGAAGCTACATATAGTTCCATACAGGATTTGCATAATGCTGCATCAACTCAAAATCATTGCCCACTCCTACTCACCATGTGATGACATCACTCATTACATGATGAACACCAAGAAAGAGGGACAGGTGTGAAATAGCAGTAGAGTTTAATCCATTAAATTAATCAATTAACCTTCCTGGCGGTAAGCCCGAGCTGAGCTCGGGCTATGCCGCGCAGGAAGATATCTCAGCCCCTGGTGGGGCGATTTGCTCAGTTTAAAATGCTGTACGTGCAGCTAGCACTTTGCCAGCCGCGAGTACAGCTCGATCGCCGCCGCTCTGCGGCGATCGCCTGCACACAGCGGCGAAAGAGGGCCCCCCCCCCCGCCAGAGCCCTGCGCTGCCCGGACCAATGAGTTCCGGGCAGCGCTATGGGCTGGATCGGAGGTGTCTGACGTCAGGACGTCGGCTGACGTCCATGACATCATTCCGATCGTCGCCAAGGCGACATGAGAAGCCAAACAGGGGAGCGCGTTATATACGCGTTCCCCTGTTTGCTATTGATGCCGGCGACGATCGCACTAGAGGGACACATGCGCCCTCTAGTGGTGTTTCATGTAGCTACCACTCTGGTAGCTTTACATGAAACAAAAAAAAAAAACAAAAAAAAAGGATTTTGCCTAAATAGGCAAAAAAAAATTAACCGCCAGGAGGGTTAAAGGATCAATTTAAATATGCCAGATTCCATATGATTCTAATAGTGTTCTGCTTTTTGGGGGGAGGAGTCACCTAGGCTTGTTATTATCATGGTTGTAATGGCTGCACTTGTCCTAGAGGGGAACTAACAATGGCTGTTTTTGTCAAAGCAGAGACATTCTGGCAGCACTAGGTTTACCTTTTTTACTTACGGTGGTGCCGGTCCAGAGTGTGTTGATAGGTATTAATAAGACATTATGGCTGAAGTTATTATAAGGGAGAAGTTATGGCTATGTTTTTTTTATCACAATAATGCCTCTTGTACATTGTCTTATTATCTTTTGGGAGACAACTATGTCATTTCCCGTAAAAAAAAAATTACTTGCTGGTTGAATAAATGTAACTTTAAAGGGAACCTAAACTTAGGATATAAATGTTTCCTTTTAAAATAATACCAGTTGCCTGACTCTCCTGCTGATCCTGTGCCTCTAATACTTTTAGCCACAGCCTCTGAATAAGCATGCAGATCAGGTGCTCTGACTGAAGTCAGACTGGATTAGCTGCATGCTTGTTTCAGGTGTGTGATTCAGCCACTGCTTCGGCCAAAGAGCTCAGCAGGACTGCCCCGCAACTGGTATTGTTTAAAAGGAAACATCCATGTCCCTCTCAGTTTACACTGAAGCGAAAAAAAAATGATGATATTATGATTTGTATGTGTAGCACAGCTAAGAATTAAAACATTAAGATCAGATACATCAGTGTAATTGTTTCCAGTACAGGAAGAGTTGAGAAACTCCACTTGTTATCTCTATGCAAACAAGCCATTAAGCTCTCCGACTAAGTTAGTTGTGGAGAGGGCTGTTATCTGACTTTTATTATCTCAACTGTTCCTGGACTATTTACTTTTCCTCTACTAGAGGAGAGGTCATTACTTCACAGACTGCTCTGAAAGACTCATTTTGAATGCTGAGTGTTGTGTAATCTGCACATATTATAGAATAATGCAATGTTAGAAAAAACACTATATACCTGAAAATAAAAGTATGAGAATATTTTCTTTGCTGCTAATCTTCTAGTAATTATTCATAGTACACAACCAATTCACTATATCATATTTTTTTTTCCGCTTCAGTGTCTCTTTAAGTAAAAATTTGCCAGGGGTATGAATAATTATTGGCAGCACTGTATACCTGGTTTCCTCCACCAGAGCAATTTTGAGATGTTTTTGCTATGTCCCTTTTTTTGGGGGGGGGGGGGGGGGGGGGCACTCTTAAAATGACAGCTTTATTGAAGTAAAATAGAACAACAACATATATAATAAAATAAATAAATATATAATTTAAATAAAATAAAAATAAATCACAGGTTGTCAAGATAATAAAAGTACTGCAGAAGTGTCACTTTCTGTAGCAATGTGTTTAATTGGTATAGAATCCTGAGAATTATGCTACATCACGCATAATAAGGGTAGATACAAACCAGAGTAGTACTAACAGAAAAGTAGGGTACAGGGGCGTAACAATAGGGGCTGCAGCCCCTGCAACCATGGGGGGGGGGGGGGGGGCTGGGCCACTCCGGGGCCCACCCGGGACCGTTTTGGGGGAAGGAGGGGACGCACGACATGAGGGGGAGCAACGCAAACAAACAGCAGTGGGGAGGCGGGCCCGCTCCCCCCCTCCCTCACCTTCGGCTCCCTCTTCAGCACTTCCTTCTCTAGCAAAGGGCAGTAGCAGCGAGCATAGTAAAGGGAAAGCAGGCACTTACTTCTGCGTTCCACTCACCAGAGGTTCTACTTCTATCAGTGTCTGACGTTACTTCCGGTTTATCAGGAAGTAGCGTCAGGCACTGATAGAAGCAAAACCTCCAGCGAGTGGAATGCAGAGGTGTCTGCGTTCCCTTTTCTATGCCTGCTGCTGCTGCCCGTTGCTAGAGTAAAGGAGGAAGTGCTGATGGGGGAGCCGAAGCTGAGGGAGGGAGGAGTGGGCCCCCCTCCCCGCCGCTGTGTGCTTGCATTGCTTCCCCCTCATGCGCTGTGCCCCTGGGCACCTAATTGGATACCTGGGGTGGGGGGTAGGGGAGGCCCATTCAAAGTTTCGCAGGAGAGCCCGGTGATTTCTAGTTACACCCCTGGTAGGGTATATCAGTAAGGGGCATGCCAACAGTGTCATATGCAACAGGATATTGATTGTTTCCTTAATAAAAGTCTTAAGAAAAACGTAGCTGTTAACAAAACCTCTGGCCCTGCCAGGCCAAGATACCTTAAATATGTAATTAACATTACAGCAATGAACTACTAGTGACATTTGTAACCAGAAACTAAATAAATGGCAATACAGTTAGCAATAATAATTATGGGGCGAAGCAATCCATGCGCCCCACATCTGTGTATATTTATTTGAGGCACCCCTACGATTGTAAATAGTCTCATGGAAGGTAAGGATAGTATTAACGGCTTTTATCCAGTCAGCCAAAGAGGGTACTGTGGGTTGTATCCAGTGCTTCATAAGGAGTTTACGGGCAATGTGGACGAGAGTGCAACAACAAGAGCTTTGTATATTGGCCCCTTGAACCTGGGGGCACAATGTTTAGGAAGCAAAGCTCGGGGTCCAGATTCACAGAACATCCCATTTTAACATGCACAAATGTAATCATTTATTGCCAATATCCCGTTTTTTTCTCTCAAGTATAATTGTATTTTCTTTCCATTTTAATTAGGAAAATGAAAGAACATTAAAAAAAAAAAAAATTATTGTTCAGTTTTTACCTATTATAGTTTTAAAATAAAAAGTGCTAATAGGAAAACCACAAATTTTATTAGGCAATCCTAATATAGAATATTAGGCAATGCATCCTATTTATCACAGAACTTGACTTATGTTGCTGGCACAATTTACCTGGTGTGGATGATATTTAATTTTTAAACAAAGACATATTTTTGTTGCAGTGCACACTTTTTCACCTTGAACTCTTAATATATTAAAATTATTTTAATGGTAAAAAAAAAAAAAAAAAAAAAAGGTTATAAGGGGTATAATTAGTATTTTCATTATAAGAGGACGGAGGCTCAAAAGTGGGAGTGGCTAAACAATATTTTTATTGTAATTATTTCCGTTGCATTCCTATTATGTATCTTCATTGCACACATGTCCTTTTTAGTTGCCCCCATCATCAGAGGTGCACTCCACCCAATTACATCACTTCCCCTTATACTGATAAACAGTGAAAAAATGCATCAAGAAGTAAATATATTTGAAAGAAGAATGGTTTACACAGCATACTACAAAACTCATAGCATGTGCCCCATATTTCATGTGTAGCACCAGCAGCCTGTAAGAATGTGCCCACACTGCCTTATCTGTAAATCCTACCTGGCCAGCAGACCATCTACCAAATGGCCATTTAATTGTGTTGTATATCCAAAAACCTGTTTTCCAGGAAGAAGAGAGCATTGCATTACAATGGGAAGCTGGCAAAGCTCTGGTAAACTTTAATCTGTCTGGCTTTGTCTAGGAGACAATTTTTAATTCTCCACATTCATTAATAGCAACAGAATATGGGATACCTGAGTTGCAGAAGGGATGGGTAGGAGAATCCAGAATAGCAAATATTATCGATGGGGGTGCATGATTCTGACAGCCTGTCTGCTCTGATGAAAGTGCAGCTGGTTGGGCAAGATAAAAACCAAAGGACAAGAACTACAGGTAAAGAGCAAAGACAAAGCACCAGTATGTTTAATTACAAAAAGCAAAAACAAAACTGAAATGCCCAGATTATAATTCCTGGAATTAGGCTTTAAAGGATAACTGACCCGAAGAGGATTATTTAAACTAAGCACACAAGTATGTTCTGTCCACAGGGGCGGCGCCAGGGGGGTGCAAGGGGGTGCTCGAGCACCCCCTAGAATTGTCCAAGCACCCCCAAAGCACCCCCTGGAGTGAACTGACTTCAGGCGTCTAAAAGACGCCAAGTCAGTTCACACAGCGGCAGCACGGAGCAGCAGGCAGGGCTACGGTAAGATGGCCGCCCGGAGCCCTGTTCTGCAGACTTCGAGTCTGCAGTGCATGGCTTCGGGCGGCCATTTTCCCGTAGCCCTGCTCTCTGCATGCAGGCAGGAAGTCTCGTCGTGACGTCCGGAAGGAAGAGGATCGTGGGCGCGCGGGCGCTGCGCGCCACAAGGAGGTCGGGACAGGAGGTCGGGAAAGAAGGTCTTCTGGCTGTAGGTGAGTAAATGGGTTTTTCTTTTCTTTTTCAGGTGATGCTGATTGTGCATATTGGGGTCATATCTGCTACGGATTGTGCATATTGGGGTCATTTCTGCTACAGATTGTGCATATTGGGGTCATTTCTGCTACGGATTGTGCATATTGGGGTCATATCTGCTACGGATTGTGCATATTGGGGTCATATCTGCTACGGATTGTGCATATTGGGGTCATATCTGCTACGGATTGTGCATATTGGGGTCATATCTGCTACGGATTGTGCATATTGGGGTCATATCTGCTACGGATTGTGCATATTGGGGTCATATCTGCTACGGATTGTGCATATTGGGGTCATATCTGCTACGGATTGTGCATATTGGGGTCATATCTGCTACGGATTGTGCATATTGGGGTCATTTCTGCTACCGATTGTGCATATTGGGGTCATTTCTGCTACCGATTGTGCATATTGGGGTCATTTCTGCTACCGATTGTGCATATTGGGGTCATTTCTGCTACCGATTGTGCATATTGGGGTCATTTCTGCAACCGATTGTGCATATTGGGGTCATATCTGCTACCGATTGTGCATATTGGGGTCATATCTGCTACCGATTGTGCATATTGGGGCCATATCTGATAACGATTGTGCATATTGGGACCATATCTGCCACCGATTGTGCATATTGGGACCATATCTGCCACCGATTGTGCATATTGGGACCATATCTGCCACCGATTGTGCATATTGGGACCATATCTGCCACCGATTGTGCATATTGGGACCATATCTGCCACTGATTGTGCATATTGGGACCATATCTGCCACCGATTGTGCATATTGGAACCATATCTGCCACCGATTGTGCATATTGGGACCATATCTGCCACCGATTGTGCATATTGGGACCATATCTGCCACCGATTGTGCATATTGGGACCATATCTGCCACCGATTGTGCATATTGGGACCATATCTGCTACCGATTGTGCATATTGGGACCATATCTGCTACCGATTGTGCATATTGGGGCCATATCTGCTACCGATTGTGCATATTGGGGTCATATCTGCTACCGATTGTGCATATTGGGGTCATATCTGATAACGATTGTGCATATTGGGGTCATATCTGATAACGATTGTGCATATTGGGGTCATTGGACGTGTTTTTTGTTAAAATCTGCTCACATTACGTGTATTTTCTTGAGAAAACCTGCACAATTATGTGAATTTTCTGGGAAAAGGGTCACCAAAACTTGGGCCCTCTGTCTTTGCGTTGCACTTTTAAAGGGAACCCGAGGTGAGAATAATATTGAGGCTGCCATATTTATCTCCCTTTAAGCAATACCAGTTGCCTGGCTGCCGTGCTGGTCCTCTGCCTCTTATTCTTTCAACCATAGACCCTGAACAAGCATGCAGCAGGTCAGGGGTTTCTGACAATATTGTCAGAACTGACAAGATTAGGTGCATGGCTTGTTTCTGGTGTAATTCAGTTCACTACTACAGCCAAATAGATCAGCAGGGCTGCCAGGCAACTAGTATTGTTTAAAAGGAAATAAATATGGCAGCCACCATATCTCTCACCCTGGGTTCACTTTAAATTACAGTTAGCCCCGCCCTCATCCGGTCATGGCCACGCCCATTTCTTCACCGCGGCGCGCTTGGCGCGCCGCAGGTTATAGCCACACCCATTTTTTGCCGCGGCGCGCTTCGCGCGCCGCAGGTCATCAGCTCCCCCGGAAATTGGTCCAGCTCCTGCATAGCACCCCCTAAAAAAATTTCCTGGAGCCGCCACTGTCTGTCCACTGGTACATACTTATGTGCACTGTGTTGTCCTCTGTGCTCCCCTGGCCGTTATCCCCGGCAGAAAAGTTTGACTTTTAGAGAAAGCTTCTTGTGTCCATCTGTCCCACTTACACCCATCTCTGCCCCACTAAGATAGCCCCAAAGTGCCCAGTGATGGTGAATAAGCACAGGTTCTGAGGCATTTTCAATATGTAGCAAAACAAGTGTATCAGCACTCCGTATTTCAATAAGTACGCTCTTTATTGAGCCATCCGTTTCCACAAGGTACAGCCATTTTCAATATGTAGGTTCCAGAACGGCAGCCAGATGGGACACTGGAGGGACATCAGAAGGTGCTGGATGGGGTCTGCAGAGGGTTATTATTCTGTACATATCTTTATTGTACAGGTTTGTTTTAGGTCAGTTGACCTTTAACCACTCAGTAAATGTCAAAGTCCTAAATTGTAAATAAGCAGTTTGGGATTGTGAGTAACAGGGAATCCAGGACTGTGATTACAGTACTATGTTGTTGCCTAACTTAGTGTACTGGTTAGGGGAACCATCTCTGACATAGGAGACCAGGGTGTGGTGCTCTTCCTATTCAGTAAGCCAAGATCTACTCAGTAAGGAGTCCTTGGGCAAGACTCCCTACCACTGCTACTGCCTACTGAGCACGCCCATAGTGGCTGCAGTTCTGAAGTGTTTTGAGTCCAACAGGAGAAAAGCGCTGTACAAATGTTAGAATTATTATTATTGTTATAACTTGTATTACAAGCAAAGCATTTGTGAGGTGGGGAAATGTTATCAGATTATCAGATCAAATTACTATGTAATAGTGTTTGTGTTTGTGGAATTTAAAAATGTTCTCTCACGCCTAGCACTTGCCAAATAGTAATATTACTATTTGGCAAGTGCTAGGCGTGAACATTTTTAAATTCCAGTTTTGCTACTTTGGTTATGTGTATTTGGTACTGCACTAGGCACAGATATGGGTGGATCTTCTTTCTCTTGGATATTGGAAAACATTCATGTGTGAACACATGACTGTTGCAAAGGCTGTTATATAGGAAGCAGGAAATTTAGGCGCCCGCTTTTAGCTGAATTTTTGGCGCCGACATAGGGGCCTATAGAACGGCAATGAGGTAAATGTGGCCACCTGCAATGCAAAATACAGCTACAAAATAGCAGGCGCTTGCTTGCTTCCGCTATTTTGTGGCTGTATTTTGCATGGCTCCTACGACGGATTGGCAAGGGGGTGTGGTTAAGGTTAAACATCGATAGATGGAGGGTTCAGTGTGAGAATAGAGTTATTATTCATAGGGTTATGTTTATATATGGTATCTATTACTGATATTGCAGATTAAGAGTAGAATATCAGTAAATTTACCAATATTCTATTATCAGCTTTACTGGGCACCCAAGTTTCCAGGCGCCCTTTTTTCATGCATTTGTTGTAGTATTCTTATCCAGTGTATTCATTCTAGGATTCCCTACAACAGGAAGTGTATCGGGGATCTGATATCTGAGTGACTATAGTGCAACTGTTTCAGCACATTACAAAGAGATTTGGCTGTGGGCCCTCAAAAGTCACACACCTACAAGAGGGTGACAAGTGTTTCACAGAAACGGGCTGCTAGCTGTTCACATACACGCCCCATTCCTCCCCACTGAATGCACATCTTATGGGTACAGCTATGTGCAGGCTGCATGGTGACGCATATGCCTTCCCTATAGTTTGTATGCAGAAGATGCCGTCATTTCCCTCCAGCAAGGAAAGAGTACTTTGCGCTATGACATTCATTTTCCGATGCTCCATTTTTTTGGCACACTCTGTATAATTGGTGTCATTTGCTCAATTACCCTCATGTGCAATCACGTCGTATTATGAGAGTGAATGTGCGTTTCAGATAAAAGGAGAAAAGATTTCCCAGCACAATTGTTTTGTCGCTTCCACCTCCGGTGGGTTTAACCCATCCTATGCAGCCGTGTTTAATGGTGGGTTGGCCCTGCAGCATTAAGGGTGTTTAGTCATCAGCGCAGGAAAGACACAAGCAATATAGTGAGACATAAATGCCGTGTGTTATTATTATTACGCGCTCATCCAGCGGAATTTGTTTTACAGCTGTTTATCTTTTATGGTCCTGCAGGAATGAAGCGTAAAACAATTACAGCAACAAATACTGCAGAGTAAACATTGTGCTGATGAATGAGTGCCTGGCAGAGGAGAAACCGCGATGTAGTGTTCAAGTATCGCAGGCAAACAGGCCAGCTTTGTAGGGTTCTATTACAATTTGGGCAGTCAAAAAGTTGCCTAGATATTCCATGCAATGGTCTGGGGTTAGCCTGACCACAATACAGCACTGAGTTCATTTTCTCTCCATCTTGTATGGATTACAATATGGAGCCGAAGGAAAACATCTACTGTATATACTCGCATATAAGCCTAATTTTTCAGCACGAAAAATGTGCTGTAAAGTTACCCCTTCGGCTTATATGCGAAGCAGTGGAGCAGGTTTTGTTACTGGCATTGGAGCATAAGGATCATACACTAGTAGTCCTGCTCATCCCATCTGGCTTCCTGCTGTTTTCCGTGTCCCCCCCCCCCCCCATCCCCTGCAACATGGTGTGCAGAGTGCTCTGCTCAAAACTACCTCTGGCCCCTGGCATGTGGAGCAGAGCATGCCAGCAACCTTTCAGCGGTGCAATCATCAGGAATTCTTCCTGTGTAGTGTCTTGAGACACAACTGTATCATCCTTGGGGCACATCTGGTTATGGGGAGGGGAGCTGACTTGTACTGGGGGCACATCTGGCTTTTGTGGAGGCGGCTATACTGGAAAGGGGCTTATATGTGAGTCAATTACTTTTTCCAGTTTTCTTAGGGAAAACTGGGTACCTCGGCTTACACGCGGGTCAGCTTATATGCAAGTATATATGGTAATTTGTACATCTGGTTTGTGAGTTTGTAATTCTATTCTTCTGCTTTGGCTTGCTTGTACTATACATATACTGTATATATATATATATATATATATATATATATATATATATATATATATATATATATATATATATATAACAAATTGGGACACATAAAAAAAGGGTTCAGTTGTAGGTGCAGGGGGATGGTGGTGATAGGTTTTAATTGTAACTGCCTCCATATAACTTAATATTCAATGTACTTTCCATATAGTGCCCTCATGATAGTGCTCCTGGTTTGGTGCCTCCACTCTTATACCATAATCCATCCAGTCTCAAGCACAGCCATAATGCATCCTCTTCCCCCCAATAACTTGTGCAGCCATAATGTCCCCGCATGAAAAGTGCAGCTATAATGGATACTCTAAAAACGGGGTCCCATAATATTTACACTGCAACAAGAGCTGCCATACAAGTGTCTGCAGATGCAACCTTTGAGCAATTCTGCTCATGGTTTGATGTGATTCCTTGGAGGGGTTGCAAACCTATGCCATCCAACAGAAGACAAGAATAAATTAATCAATGTATCTAAGCCAAGTCAGAAGGATTATTTATGTGCTCTGTTGAACCAGGCTAGCATAAACTTACTAAACCAGGCTCATTGTAACATAGCATTTTAATACTAAGAATGCTACAATTTCCATGTGCAATTTAAACAGGGACCAGGGATTGACAAAGGAGAATGACAGTAGCACTTAGCCCCTCCTGCTGGGTGACTTACATCAAAATAAATACAACTAATTTTCCAAGAATAAAACAGAACTCGAGAGGCCAGTTCTGGCTTCTATTTTGTCTGTAAGTAGCAAAGAACATTTCACTAAGATGTTCAATGAGTTTCTCTCCACTAATTAAAGGGCTATTATGCTACTTTTAAGGGAAAGGAAAGAGATGATTGCACTCACTTTGTTTATCTTAAAAATCCTTTGTGGGAATTACATGTACAATTAAGAGCCAGTTGATGCATGAAATAAGCCTCTAATGTAGATGGCAGAGGAGATAAATGCAATTTCACAACTGGCTTTCTGTCAGATGTTCTTAGAGGGCCTAGATCGACCGTGAAAGCAGAACTGTATAGGACACAACTAGAGATGCTAAGAGGTCAGAAAATTGCATTTCTTCCATATTATGCTGACATTTCCAGGAAAAGGAACGTATTCTCATTCCTGTCACTGCTGCAGATTTATTATTAGTTGCTCAGGCAGTTAGGCACAGTGTGAATTCTGGGGTCAGGGTACAATGATTGGTTACTGTACTCTGCTGCCTTCCTCCACTCTCTTAACATGCCATTCAGACTGTGAGAGCCCCAGCCATTCAGGCGGGGTTTGTGTTGCACTATGCAACAAGAAGAGTCATAGGAAATAAAAAAATGAAAGTGGCTCCTGACCTGCTTACAGAGCTCTGCCGTCTTATAGATGGCAGAGAAAGTGAATTGCGTCAGGTGCAGAGTGACAAGATTGGCAGTAACGGCGGGGATGTGCTATTAATTGCGACGTTGAATCTACGTCCAGTCAGAGCTGCAGCACCACTTGCTGGACATAGATTCGTACTGCGTCGGACCGGAACCAGTTAAAACACTGTTACGTGAGAAAATACTCAAAATAATTTTGACAGTATCTTTTTGCTTACTTTTTCAATTGCAAAGTGCTGAAAAGATATTTAAAAATAGTTTTCAAATTATCTCCTAGGAGAAAAAGGTTAATTGCATACGGGCCTATTAGTTTTACAACCTGCTGTTGTTGAAATGTTTCTGTTTTCAGACACCATGGGCTTTATTCACAAAACAGTGCTAACTTCTAGCACGGCTGTTAGCATGGCTTTTCGAGCATTTTAGCACGCAAAAAAACTGTTTTCGCGTAAAAAAATTATGCAATTTTTTGTGCGTTAACGGTCGCAAACGCAACCATTAACGCGTGAAAAAATTTGTGTTAACGTGCAAACGCAAATTTTTGCGCACGAAAAATCGGTAACACGCGAAATTACATGCAAAGCACTTTTCACAGCGTGCTAACAGTAAGCACCGTTTTGTGAATCAAGCCCCATGATTGTTAAGAATGCAATATAAACTTTACTTGGATAACTCAATGAAAGCTGTATCTATCCTACTAGCTAAAATGGCCTGCAATCGGAAAGATCATTTTGTGACACAGCAATTTCATTCTCTCCCCTTGAAAAGACTATGTACTAATGTAGTGTTGAAGTATTGGTCTATGCACATCAGCTTTTAGGTTGAAGTAAGACAGCTCTTTTAATAGTCTACTGGCCTTCCAGATTTTTCTAAGGTGAATATTAAAATCCTCAATTGAACTGACAGCATTTGTATTGAATAAGCCAGGAGATGGATGTCATACAGTTGGTAGAGGACTCTGACACCCTTCTCTCTTAGAACACATAACTGAGGTGAGGTGAAAGCATTTGAAAATGTCAGAGAGGATGTTGACAGGTGAAAGGGAAAACATCTAAATTGTAGGTGGTTATCTCAAATGGCAAACTGAAGCCAGGTCTGAAAGCAGGATGTGAAAGAGACATGAATATACACATCTTTTAAAGTGTGAATGAACTGAGACAGAATCATTTTAATAAATAAGGCTGGACTAGGCCTGCCTTCCTGAGCTTCCCTCACTACTTGCCCTGCTCTTCCCTACTCTACTAGCACATCTGCGACTTCCTTCTTCTCAGCCATGCCCACATTGCTTCCTCCCTTCCCTCTGCAACTATGCCAGAATGTGGGACTGATCACTTTCATTGGGGTGAGTGATGAGGTGTAGTTCTTTATTAAGACGCCGATACATACATGAAAGAGCACAGAAGATTAAAAAATGCATACATATCAGCTACATTTTTTAAAGTAAATTGCCCCCAGTCAGAACCAGGGCCCATTTCTACAGCTGGACTGCATTTTGTGCATGCATCTCCACTGTAAGGGCTGTTTTATACTACATTTTGCAATCAATTTATGACTAAGGATCACAACATGCAAGGACACACCTGCGAAGTGGTGGAAATAAAAGGAACCCTTTTATACTAGTGAAATCTGTTTGAGCGGTTTAGAATGCTCTGTACTGCACCTATGCTGCTGTTCAGAATGCTGTGTACTGTGCATGTCTTGACTCCTGCTGTTCAGAATGCTCTGTGCTGTTTGTGTGCAAGTGTTCAGAATGCTCTGTACTGTGCATCTTAAGCTGTTCAGAATGCTGTGTGCTGCTTATGTGCAGGTGTTCAGAATGCTCTGTACTGTGCATGTCCGGCTGTTCAGAATGCTGTGTGCTGCGCATGTGTAGCTATTCAGAATACTCTGTAGTCTGTACTGCAGATGTCTGGCTTTTCAGAATGCTCTGTGCTGCACATGTGTGGCTGTTTTGAATTTTTGGAGGTTTTTGGTGTAGCATTTTTTTATTTTTGTGTTACAGTAAAGCTTACAGTTTTTGTAACAAAAACGCTTGAAAAAACTCTCCTGATCTAGCGCTTTTCAGAGCGATTTTCCACTTTCCTATACTAACATTGAGGTTGAATAGCCCCAGAAAACAGGAGAAATGCTGCAGGACCCGCGTTTACGTTTGGGAGAAAAATTACATCGCTCTGGTATGATCCATCCCATTCAAATACATTAGCCAAGTGCTTTTCAAAGCACTGGCATTTTTAAAAGCGCTCTTGGTGTGCACCAGCCCTTAGACATGAACAGTCTAGAGTATTCTGAAGAGCCACATGGAGCTGACCGTAACCACAAATCCATTATGCATATTTTAAAAAACTGATTATTTCGACATAGTGCCCCTTTAAACAATTGTCATCTGCTTTAGGGCAGTAGGGTGCAAGCATGCAGAAAAGCATTTGACTACCTTCAGTAGTACTTCCAATGGTTCACTCTATGCGCTGTGTTTTTGACCACCGCAGGGAGACATGGAAGCACAGCAGTTGCTGATCTTGGATGCTGCACGATGCGTCCAGGGAAAGAAAAAAGAAAAACTTTGGGAAGAATTGGGTTTGAAACGTGGTGTTTGTTCCAACAATGGTAAGTGATGGTAAACAACAGAACCAAGCGCTGTCCATTTAAATGAATGGGCAGTGCTTAAATAACGGTGGTCGTTTACCGCCTTGCAACCTCAGCTTTTCCTATTCAGTAAGCCAGCACCTATTCAGTGAAGAGACCCTGGGCAAGACTAACACTGCTCCTGCCTATAGGTCACCCCCAAGTGGCTGTAGCTCTTGATATCGCGTGATATAAATGTCCTGTATCTTCTCTTGCAATGGTAACAAGTGACATATGAGCAGGTTGTGGGAAACCTCATGTGATGCACAGATACACCATGTTAGTACATGGTATACCATGAAGAAATCATGTGACCATCTTCGCAAATTACTCTCCTCAGACATGTGAGTATGCAGATTTTAGCAGGCTATTATTATTATTATTATTATTATTATTTAGTACTTATATAGTGCTGGCAACTTCTGCAGAACTGGATAATCTCTACCGTATTCAAATGTATATATACCGGTATGTATCATGTAGTGAATGTATTATAGTCTAGGGCCAATTTAGGGGGTAGCCATTTAACTTATCTGTATGTTTGTGGGATGTGGGAGGAAACCGGAGTGCCCGAAGAAACCCACGCAGATATGGGGGGAACATACAAACTCCATGCAGATAGTGCCCTGACTGGGTTACTAACTGGGGCCCCAGTTCGTATCCCAGTCCGTGCTAATCACTATGCCATTGTGCTGCCAATGATCTGCATGGATTCTGTCTGCCGTTCTGTCTCTAAGCACATTATACTTATATGATGTAAATTCTGATTCTGTGTTTGACATAAGGCTTGAACGGCACCTGTGTCTTTGCTAGAGATAATTTATTCATTGAACAGGTAAGGCGATGGCTCAGACTGAGGTGATGTCAGGCATTGTGCCCACTTCCTCTAGCTATCAGGGTCAACAGATGTTAATGAGGAGGAACAGATCCGACACGCAAACCACATGAGTGCCTCATGTAACTTGGAGAATGATGAGGTTGCTATATTTAACCGACTAATAACGACCCTGTCCTAACCTAATGAGAACTAATGAGACTATGAGAGAGACCATGTTCACCTGGACCTTATGTCTGCAGGGGCAAAGAGCATGAAGAAGCTTGTCAGAGATCACACAAGTCTGCACCCGACACAGTCAGCAAATAACCTTCTGAACCAAAACTACAGAAATACTGGTCCAATAAACACACTATTCATCACATCTGATACCGAAAGAAATAAAGTACACAAAAATATGTAGAACCAAAAAATTATGCATCATGTATCAATGGGCTGAGAAAACATGAATGTACAAAGAAGCAAAAGTAGCCCATATTAAAAAAAAAATACATACAAAAAATAAAAACATGCTCTATCACTTAGTGACAATCAATCTTGTTAAAGATATATCCAACAAGAATAAAATTATTGAAAACAAATAAATGTTCTCCTATAACTTATCAAGATCAGTAAAGCGGATTCCCAGATACAGGATTTGAGATATTAGATATATATAAGTAATCAGTCCTCTCAGTAAGCAAATCCATATAATAAAGTAATCATGATTTCATAAAGATCAATATATAGAATAAAAAAATAATAATAATCCATAAATAAAGTGCTATAGTGCTGTGCTAGAGGAGTGAACAACATACTGAACCACAACCGTTGCCTAGAACAGAAGTGCTGACATGCTATACATACTGTTGGAATTTAAGTATAATATGCTTGAATTCGGAGCCCTCAGTTACTTTAGATAACTGGTCTTAGTAAAAGGACTTGCTATGCAGATTTTCTCTTTAAAGAGGAACTTCAGCCTAAACAAACATACCGTCATTAACCGGTTCAGCGCCGCAGTGCCGAAAATCTTATGCATCCGAGCAACGTTCACCTCCCATTCATTCGCCTATAACTTTATTGCTACTTATCACAATGAATTGATCTATATCTTGTTTTTTTCCGCCACCAATTAGGCTTTCTGTGGGTGATACATTTTGCTAAGAGCCACTTTACTGTAAATGCATTTTAACAGGAAGAATAAGAAAAAAACTGAAAAAATTCATTATTTCTCAGTTTTTGGCCATTATAGTTTGAAATTAATATACGATACCGTAATTAAAACGCATGTATTTTATTTGCCCATCTGTCCCGGTTCTTACACCATTTAAACAATGTCCCTATCACAATTTATGGTGCCGATATTTCATTTAGAAATAAAGGTGCATTTTTTCAATTTGCGTCCATCCCTATTTAGAGGTTATAATTTTAAATAATATAATAACATATTCTCTTGACATGCATAATTAAAAAGTTCAGACCCTTGGGTAACTATTTATGTTGTTGTTTTTTTTTTTTTTATTGTATTTTTTTTTTTTTAAATAAAAAAAGTGTATGTGGGTAATTTTTGGTGTGGGAGGGAAACTGTTAATTTTAAATGTAAAATGTATTTTTTTTTTAATTAAAAATGAATTGTGGTGCAGTTTACTATTCGGCCACAAGATGGCCACAGTGAAAAAAGTCCTAGATGCGAACGATTTCGCATCTAGGAACTTAAAAGCAGGGGAAATGTTTCCTGGGGGCAGAAATACCACACTCTCTGGAGAGAAAGCATCGGTATTTCTGCGGGGAAGATAGATCGGTGAATGGGAATTATATTCCCATTCACTGATCGGGGGGCTAGCGGCGGGCAGCGGGGGCGCGCCCGATCGCGCGCACGAGGCGGCGGCAGCAGCAGTGCCTATCTGGACGAGGAAGCTCGTCCAGATAGGCCGAACTGGTTAAGTTACATTAGTTTTGTTAATTAAAATAGATAGGTAATATAATCTCTTACCCACCCTGTTTTAAAAGAACAGGCAAATGTTTGATTTCATGAGGGCAGCCATCTTTTTGGTTGAAAGGAGGTGACAGGGAGCATTAGACACAGTTCCAACTATCCTGTGTGCTGATCACCCCTCTCAGTTGCTAGGCAACGTGAATAACAACATAGGAAATCCCATCATGCGTTGCACAGCACCAGGGAAAAAAAGCCTGGGCAGTTTTCTTTGATGGGTGGAGCTTAGCTAAAAATGCAGCTAAAAATGATGCTTTGGTAAGAAAAACAAAGTTCTGATGCTGTGAAACTGTTAAAGAAACACCAAGCCTTTTCAGTTCTGCTGAGTAGATTTTTAGTCCAGAAGTTCACTTTAAGGAGGATTTCTCTTTCGCATTTCTAGAAGCACAATGTAGAACATGTTGTGTGTCTTCCACAAGGCCAGAGCGCGGTGTCAGCTCAAGATGTACCGGCATCCAGGCGGCCTTGTGGGGTAAACATTAAGTGTTTTCATATTTCCTAAAGGTAAACAATGGCCAGGGAACAAAAAACAATGTTCTCCTAAGAATAAGGGAACAGGTCATTGGAAAATGGAATTTTCCAATGCATGCACAGTAAAGACTGTGCTGGTTAGCCCATCACATGCTGCTGGCAGCCTATCACAGGCTGATTATGTGATCGACAGCAGACTCCACCCAATAGGGGTGGACCACAGGGTTAACCCTTGACTGGCTGTTTGTAAGGAACAGACAGTCCTGGGGAGCCGTGTTCCACTTTCTTCTAGTTACTCCTACTTCTATTCATTTCCTAACTTCTTGTAATGTCACTTATCTGTGTGCTGTATATAGGCTAAGTGCTGTCTTAGCACAACCCAGCATAGATGTTCTTAACCTCCTTGACGGTATGGACGAGTATATCCGTCCATTACCGCCGGAGGTCGCCGCTCAGGCCCTGCTGGGCCGATTTTTATGAAAAAAAAAGCAGCACACGCAGCCGGCACTTTGCCAGCCGCGTGTGCTGCCTGATCGCCGCCGCTCTGCGGCGATCCGCCGCGAGCAGCGGCGAAAGAGGGTCCCCCCAGCCGCCCGAGCCCTGCGCAACCGTAACAAATAGTTCCGGCCAGCGCTAAGGGCTGGATCGGAGGCGGCTGACGTCAGGACGTCCATGACGTCACTCCGCTCGTCGCTATGGCGACGATATAAGCAAAACAAGGAAGGCTGTTCATTGCAGCCTTCCTTGTTTATTCTGGGCGCCGGAGGCGATCGAAAGAACGCCTCCGGAGCGCCATCTAGTGGCCTTTCATGCAGCCAACTTTCAGTTGGCTGTATGAAATAGTTTTTTTTTTATAAAAAAAAAAAAACCTCCAGCAGCCTCCCTGGCAATTTTAATAGAACGCCAGGGAGGTTAAGAGAAGGCCTGGTCTATTCACAAGGAATGGACCAAGAGCATGAAATGCTTAAGAGAACTTACTACAGATTGATTGCTTCGCTGAGGTAATGGACACGTAACGAAGATTGCTGATGAACACATCTGTATATCTGTTTTACCGAATAAACGCCTTAAACTTTGAAGATGACTAATCACTTCTATCTCCTTTGCTGCTGCTGTGACGAGTGTCAAGTTATCACAAGTTCTGTGATATGGTGCCGAACAAAGGTGTAGTGTTGTTGCCCATAGCAACCAACAAATATTTATTTGAAACCCAAGTGCCAAGCCCAGATCAATGGTTGGTGAACCAGGTGAAAAGAGTCAGTCTAAGACAAGTCAGAAGCAAGTACAGCAAAAAGCGGAGACGACGTCATATGAGAAAACTGTGCAGTACACACAGTTAGCCAAAAATGGGTCGAGGAAGGGGCATTCCCAGGCGGCGGCAGGGAAGATTGCCATGAGGGGGAAAGATTTACTGAGAGAAATGTCTCAGCGCTCCAGGGGCGTCAAGAGAGATTCGTGAGAAAATCTGCCAGAGCTGTATGAACTTTCAAGCAAAAGACATCAGAACAGGCAAGTGATTTTAAGTCGCTAAAGTTTCTAGGGGTTTGTATTTTGGTTGGGGTATACTGCAAATAGCTACTGTATATTAGGTGTAGCATATTGTCTAAATGAAGTGTAGTATCAGTGATTTGTGAAAAAACGCATATTTCTTGTGATTTAATAGTCTGTTTGAGCTGTATGGACAGCAGGCATGACTCCCTCCTTCACAGTTTGGAGAGAGAAGGAGGGGTAGGTCATAGATAAGTGCACTAAACAATGCTTTCTGTCCCTAAAAATGTTGTCTTTTTTTTTAAGTGCAGAAGGTATTTTAACAGCTCCTGCTTTGTTGTCCAAGGTAAGCAAATTTGTTGTGGCAGAACTTAAGGGCCCCATACACTCAGCTGATTAGCGGCCGATCGATCAAAATCGATCGATTCCAATCGATCTGACATGCTTGAAAACCTAGGTCGATCTGATGAGCTTGCTTATCAATTTGCATTGGACCTAATGGAAATCTGATGGCAAAAAAAATGCCATCAGGTCGATTTTCAATAGATTTCATACTATTGTTCCTAGTAAAACATTTTCCTAAACACATCAGATAGATCAGAAAATCTATCTGATGACCTATCTGCTGCTAATCTAACGAGTGTATGGCCACCTTTAGACATACTGGTTGTTATCTTTGGATCTGTTATTTAAGCAGTCTGTCTTTCTAGTTACCTCTATTTCCAAAGCAAAATATTTAAGGTTTGCTACGGATAACTTTTGAAGAAGAACATTTTTTAATAGGAATACATTATAAAAGATATTCTTTTTCAAGTCCTAACTCAAACGCAATTAATGAATTTCTCCTTTAAAATAACACTTAGCCAAACCAAGCATCCATTTCATTATATCATTTCAACAGCCAGACGGTACTCTGCAAGTCAGGTAAGCTGCCAGGGCAGAGAGATATACAGTTTCATCTCTCCATCACCAAGCAAACTATGTGATTAGTGATGCATTTTGGGTCACGTGATCAGAGCAGGGACAAGGTCCTCCAGCACCCAAGGCTGAGACACCAAAGTGCGCCCCTCCATCCCTCCCACCCCAGCTATCACACACTGATTGCTATTAGACTAAGAGGGCCACAGGGCCCACAACCTCCCCAACACCTTAATATCTAGTTATCTGGCTTGCAGTCACTGCTATGTATCCCCTTTTCTTATTTCTTTCTGCTTCATACACAATTAGGAATGACAGCTGAATGAATTGTGCGCCCCCTCCTACACTGAGCCCTGAGGCTGGAGCCTCTCCAGCCTATGCCTCGGCCCGGCCCTGCACGTGATCCTCTAACACCTTCCTAGTGTGCCTATTTCATGTGCTTCATAATGCTTCAGTGCCCCAAATTAATAGCTACATTTGCAAGGAGATCAGTAGAGAACCTAAACATTCAGCTAACCTGGCATGAATTCCTTAAAACTTGTGTTAAGGTGTGTACACACGCACTACTGTAATGAATGACGGGTCCGTCAGATCCTCCCGCTGGGCGGGCATTCTGTCGACAGTAGTGCTCAGTGGATCGTTCAGAAACAGCCTTATCAGTCTGCCTAACAGACTGTACACACGCACTACTGTCGGCAGAACACCCACCCAGCGGGAGGGTCTGACAGACCCGTCTTCATTACAGTAGTGCGTGTGTACGCATTTTTAGTAAGAGTTAATGGTTTACATCTCCCATGTAACGTATCAGTATCAAGGACCACTAAAAGGCTATTGAAATAATGGATGTGTGATTACATTCCTGTGCACACTCTTGCAGTGACAAATGTATACAGTGTAATACATCCAGGTGGTCTTAATTTCCTCCATTTGAGTTGTACATTACTATATTGGATTATTCTTTCACTAGCCTTTTAGCGATCGCTATGGTCTGCCCATGAGTGGGCTGCACACTTTTCCTACTTAAAAGAAACCTGAGGTGTGAGATCTATGGAAGCTGCCATATTTATTTCCTTTTAAACAATACCAGTTGCCTGGCAGTCCTGCTGATCTTTCTGTTCATTAGGGTCTAAATCACACACCTGAAACAAGCATGCAGCTAATCTTCTCAGAATTGTCATAGACATCTGATCTGCATGCTTGTTCAGGGTCTATGGCTTAAAGTAATAGAGGCAGAGGATCAACAGAACAGCAAAGCAATGTGTATTATGTAAAAGGAAATAAACATGTAAGCCTCCATATCCCTCTCACTTTGGGTTCCCTTTAAAGGCAGTCAGACATAAAATGGTCAATAAAATAATTTAATAACCAGTGTTGAACTCGATGTCTGGTTGAACTTGATGGACGTATTTGTCTTTTTTCAAACCAAATAACTATATAACTACTGTATGTAAGTGGAAGGATAATTGGAGCAAAGGTGGTGCAAAGCAGCTGCAAAAATGGAGCATCTGCTCATTCATCGACCAATCAGAATTCTTGATGTGGGCAACTACTCCACTTTGCACAAGTATGTACATTCCTATGCACTGGTTTTGATTCTCCTCACCTGCGATGCAACTTGCAACATGGAAAAACATGGAACACACTGCGGGTATCTAGTGCAAAAGACGTGCTTCCCACCATAAAAAGGAATACAAGAATGCTGGAGCATGGACAGTGGCGTAGCTAAGAAGCCGTGGGCCCCAGTGCAAGTTTAGCATTGGGGCCCCCCAAGCATGCTATAGATAACAATTGATACAACACACCAAAACCAATCAAGCACAACCACAGTGTCAGAGATGCAAGAAGGGAATGGGGAACTGTGTGTTAATATTCACTACTATTCAAATCAACTGTAGAAGTGAATACTATCAGCACAGGATCAAAAAAGAGCTAATACTGTGTTTGAGGTGTGGGCCCCTCGGGGCCCCTTTAGCCCAAGGGCCCCGATGCAGTCGCTACCTATGCACCTCCTATTTCTACACCACTGAGCATGGAGGTTACATAACAGAATACCATAAAATAATCATAATCTGGTCGGGGTAGTGAAGAGTAACTGGGATGCTATTTCAGGTGGCTGCACAAAGCTTATTTAGAGGTTGACCACGCCATATCAATTTCCAACACCATAATATTATTTCCAACATGTCCGATCTGATTACCGATCGATTTTTCCAGGGCTGTGGAGTTTTTTCAGGGCTGTGGAGTTGGAGCCGGAGAGTCGGAGCAATTTTGGGTACCTGGAGTCGGATAAAGTGAGGAGTCGGAGTCAGATGATTTTTGAACAAAATACATAGCTTTTGTAAAAATTAGACTAAGACGTCTGAGTCCGAGCAATTTTGGGTACCTGGAGTTGGAGTCGGTGGTTTTATAAAATGAGGAGTTGGAGTCGGAAGATTTTTGTACTCCACAGCCCTCATTACATAGAAGTAAATGGAAAAATCAATCGGAAATCAGATCGGACATGTTGAAAATAATCGATCTGGCAGTAAATCTGCCAGAACATCTCATTGTGTGTACCAGGCATTAAAGCCAAAGCAGAAACTGCTAGTGTGAACAGAGACATTACGTAGGCAGCTTGTAGTGTGTTGTCATGTGACCAGAGATAATATTCTGGATGCTGGATACAAGGTGATGTGAGGTCGTCAGTTAGTGCCAATGTTATGGAAGTGGGATGCAGTCACATGATCACATACAGTCTAGTATGGTGATGTTGGCAGCTGAAGCACAGTGATCATGCATCTGTTGGTGCATTAAATAATAATTCTCATCCACAATACCATGATCATAATTGAATAGATGATGCGGTTGCATGATGGCCAAGACACAGGTTTAGCTGTTTGTGAGGCAAGGAGTGGTGTGTAGAATATGCTGCTCATGCATCTGTAATAGTAGAACATATGACAAACTTCAACAAGTTGCAGAGTTTTCTGAGCACTGAACATCCAGTACAGATTAGCAGCTACATTTGTGAAGGTGACAGACTACACTTCATAAACCATCATGAATCAGAAATCAGACAATCTGTTAACAAGACATCAAAAAGATATAAGACATCAGAAACATTACAAGTTATCAGTTTGCAGGGAAAACAGAGGTTTTGCTAAAGCCTACATTTAGATGAAATCAAAATAACTTTCCTAGCAACTTGATATTTAGATGAAATCAAAATAACCTTTCCCAGCAACTTGAATGACACCAATGGCAAAGCATTAGTTAGATCAAGATTATAATAAAGTTATACTTATAAAAGAAAATGAAAGCAAATTTATAAAGCCTTTTAAAGTGTATAGAGAGTGCTTCCACTCCGATTACTTAAACAGCATAGACAACTCCTGCAAAAGAGTGTTTACGAACCAACTTAACTGATGTAAATCACAAAGGATCCAGTAATGTACAATAATGGAAGAAAATGATAAAACCAATAATACATAAAAACTACTTTTTTTGTTCCAATGTTAAAATAAGTAGGAATTGAACAGCGTATAAAACTGTAAAACAAAAAGTAATTTTCAGGAGAAACAGTTATTTGCAACACAAAAAAGCTTTCAGTGAATTAACATGTATAAAGTAAAGAACCATTGCGGAATTAAAAACCTCATCTAACAGAATTATCTGTAGCTGAGACACAAACCATTTCAGAGTTTCATTCACATTCTATAGCATTTCGTAGGGGAAGAGGTGTGTGTGTGTGTGTGGGGGGGGGGGGGGGGGGGGGGGGGAGAAGGGGAAGGGAAGAAGAAAAAAGGGAAAAGTAGTAAAGTACAAAGAGTTGAGTACGGGTTGTCCTGTCACTGATGATTTGGGCACAGGGAGAGATGAGGGATGGCTCTCTCTGCCCACGGTGATCTCGAGGAACATATGAACTGATTACCTAGTTTCATCTTCGGATGCGTAAATGGGGGTCCGACTATTTTTGGTACCCGAATTACAGTGGGACAACCCGTACGAGGCTGGTGTAGGTATTGTATTACTATTGCTATATCTGCGCCCATATCCGGTGCTGCATGGCTGGTATGACCTGCTTTACAAAGGGGAATAGTGAGAAAGGAAATAAGAGAATGAAGCATGAATGGAAAGGGAAGGAGAAGAGGCTACAATTTGTGTACATTTTAAAGTAACAGAGTACTCAAAATAGCCAAGTTGAAGCCATTAATGATTTTCTATGGGCCAGTTACCACGTGTTTGCATTCTGACGTTTTTATCTGTTAAGTTTACACATTTGGCTACATGGACAGGTACAATTCTTTTGACAGTGAACTGAGTACCTATACTTCTCATGAATGTATGTACAGAGGGGGACAGGGGGAGAAAGACGACATGCAATGCATAGTTTTAATTAGGGCGTGGGCATAGCAATCACCCCTGCGACCCCTGCCATCGCAGGGGAGCCCAGTGGCTTTGGGGGCCCCTCCTCCTTCCTCTCCACAACTGCAAGTGCAGCCAATTAGCAAGAAAACTTCCCCATTCACTCACAAAAACTGTCCCTGTCCATGAAGAGTAGCTTTTCCTATCAGGCCAAGTTTCTATGGGGGCATACCAGATTGAAAAACAGTCCCGTGATAGAATGAGTGAATGTTGATATACTGGGTATGCTGGAGAGGCAATGCAGGGCAGCACAGCAAGAATAAAGACTCTATGCCCAAAATGTTCTGCAACATACTGACTTTCTATAACCGTAAGCTACAATGTATTATACATAATTTTCATTTGAGAATGTATATGGTTTTATGTGAAAATACCAAGATTTCAAAGTGGTCTGAAGAATTTGTCATGGAGATTAAATGAATTGAATTATTTTATTCAAGAGGATGGTATGATCAAACAGGTTTTCTTTTATGGATTTGGTGGCCCAGGAGAGCCTGGGTTCTACAGGAGTGGGCACATCCAATAGATAAACAGTGCACCTCTGTGCAGGCATCCTAGCTTTGTTCTATTCCTAAAGTTTTTACACACAATTTGTTATCTGCACAATCCAGAGTCCCCATCTCATCTGCCCAATGCAGTTTCAGCACCATGGACAACAGCATTTTTTGTAATAAGCCTGAGAAAAAGCAATAGGACAACAGCAAAAAAATACTACCTGGTCCGTTTATACGTGTGTGTAATATATATATATATATATGTATATATATATATATATATATATATATATATATATATATATATATATATATATATATATATATATATATATATATATATATATATATACAGTGGAGGAAATAATTATTTGACCCCTCACTGATTTTGTAAGTTTGTCCAATGACAAAGAAATGAAAAGTCTCAGAACAGTATCATTTCAATGGTAGGTTTATTTTACCAGTGGCAGATAGCATATCAAAAGGAAAATCGAAAAAATAACCTTAAATAAAAGATAGCAACTGATTTGCATTTCATTGAGTGAAATAAGTTTTTGAACCCTCTAACAATAAAAGACTTAATACTTAGTGGAAAAACCCTTGTTTGCAAGCACAGAGGTCAAACGTTTCTTGTAATTGATGACCAAGTTTGCACACATTTTAGGAGGAATGTTGGTCCACTCCTCTTTGCAGATCATCTCTAAATCCCTAAGGTTTCGAGGCTGTCTCTGTGCAACTCTGAGCTTGAGCTCCCTCCATAGGTTTTCTATTGGATTAAGGTTCGGAGACTGACTAGGCCACTCCATGACCTTAATGTGCTTCTTCTTGAGCCACTCCTTTGTTGCCTTTGCTGTATGTTTTGGGTCATTGTCGTGCTGGAACACCCATCCGCGACCCATTTTCAGTTTCCTGGCAGAGGGAAGGAGGTTGTCGTTCAGGATTTCACGATACATGGCTCCGTCCATTTTCCCGTTAATGCGATTAAGTTGTCCTGTGCCCTTAGCAGAAAAACACCCCCAAAGCAAAATGTTTCCACCCCCATGCTTGACGGTGGGGACGGTGTTTTGGGGGTCATAGGCAGCATTTTTCTTCCTCCAAACGCAGCGAGTTGAGTTAATGCCAAAGAGCTCTATTTTGGTCTCATCAGACCACAGCACCTTCTCCCAGTCACTCACAGAATCATTCAGGTGTTCATTGGCAAACGTCAGACGGGCCTGCACATGTGCCTTCTTGAGCAGGGGGACCTTGCGAGCCCTGCAGGATTTTAATCCATTGCGATGTAATGTGTTTCTAATGGTTTTCTTGGTGACTGTGGTCCCTGCTAATTTGAGGTCATTGACTAACTCCTCCCGTGTAGTTCTAGGATGCTTTTACACCTTTCTCAGAACCATTGACACCCCACGAGGTGAGATCTTGCGTGGAGCCCCAGAGCGAAGTCGATTGATGGTCATTTTGTGCTCCTTCCATTTTTGAACAACCGCACCAACAGTTGTCACCTTCTCTCCCAGCTTCTTGCTAATGGTTTTGTAGCCCATTCCAGCCTTGTGCAGGTCTACAATTTTGTCTCTGATATCCTTGGACAGCTCTTTGGTCTTTCCCATGTTGGAGAGTTTGGAGTCTGCTTTATTGATTGATTCTGTGGACAGGTGTCTTTTATACAGGTGACTAGTTAAGACAGGTGTCCTTAATGAGGGTTACTAATTGAGTAGAAGTGTCTAACCACTCTGTGGGAGCCAGAACTCTTAATGGTTGGTAGGGGTTCAAAAACTTATTTCACTCAATGAAATGCAAATCAGTTGCTATCTTTTATTTAAGGTTATTTTTTCGATTTTCCTTTTGATGTGCTATCTGCCACTGTTAAAATAAACCTACCATTGACATGATACTGTTCTGAGACTTTTCATTTCTTTGTCATTGGACAAACTTACAAAATCAGTGAGGGGTCAAATAATTATTTCCTCCACTGTATATATATATATATATATATGTATATATATACATATATATATATATATATATATATATATATATATATATATATATATATATATATATATATATATATATATATATATATATATATATATATATGTATATATATATATATATATATATATATATATATATATGTATATATATGTATGTATATATATATATATATATATATATATATATATATATATATATATATATATATATATATATATATATATATATATTATACACACAAATATATATATATATATATATATTTATATTTATACATACATATATACATAAAAAAGACATAGACAGATTAGCTCTAAACCTGAATCTGTCCATAAGTCGAAACTCTGTCCTCTGTACCTCCTCTGTGCCCCCCTGTGCCTGCAGTGTCCCTCTCTGTGCCACCTCTGCCTTCCACTGTGTCGGCTTTCTCCCCGTTGCCCCAATGTCCCCCTCTGTGCCACTTCTGCCTCTACTGTGTCCCTCTGCCTGCACTGTGTCCCTCTGTGCCCCTACTGCCTGCACTGTGTCCCTATGTCCCCACTGTATCACTCTGTACCATTTTAGTTCCCCTTTCCCCTATTTGTGGCTCCTTCTTTCCTAGTGATGGTGGTAATGCGCCAATTTCCCTTATGCAGTGCAGCCATGCTCATTCATGCTCAGCTGAGGGAATCACACGCGTTGTGCGATGAAAAGCAAGTATGTCCCCCCCCCCACCCACACACACCGCTGCGGAAAACCGCACATTGCTCCCCATGCACTGCGATTGTGCATTGGGAAACATTATGTGTGTTTTAGCAGGCGTTTTTCGCATTGCAGAAAATGTTAGAGATTTTTGGCAGGTGTTACCCTAGCCTCAGACATAACCCCTTCAGAGTTCCCTGCACAGTGAAACCAAGTTCTAAATTTCAGGTATTTTTTGTGGCTAAGCTTTTAAAGCAGAGAAAAAAAATCTGATTTCTGTTCCACATTAGATTAACCAGTGTCCTCTTTTTTTCTTTGCAAAACTCAGTTCCTAACTCTGTATATTCTTTCTATTCCTCTGCCACCTACATCCTGTCCTATAGTCGGCCCCTCACATTGTTCTTTCCATATGATCTTGAGACGCTTATATTCACTTTCACATCTCAGTCCAGAACCACTTAGGATGAAGGATGCCTGTAAAGGCTGCCTGAAGGACAGGTGTAGCCTGCAGGGATGAATAAATAATCTCAGATTTCATATTAATCCACCACCACAGAGATTAGACTATCTGCTCTGCGCCACTGTCATCCTTCTTATTAATAGTCATCTCTGAGGGCTCTCTATGAAGTGGCCGCTCTGCATAGCATCACCTCACCTGTACAGGGCCAGAAAGGAGAGCACAGGGGTAGGAAATTTAGTTCCTTAGACAATGCAGCAAATACAAATGGAGATGTGGTCTGTGACTTCACACTTACAGTAACTTCTGCCTCCATGCATATTACCTTATGTTCGTGAGTGTACATAGGTACAAGTGTAGAAAACCCAAAACAATCATTGTACAGGCACACTGGAGCTTGACATATCTACGGTCTAGAATTTAACTTGCACAAATATTTCCTGTAAAGCTACAGTCTATATACATTTCAGCTATTACTCACTAGAACAAGATCTCTCTAAGCTTCCCTTACAGCATAGGGAGAAAGGACAAAACAATCTCCCCTGTAAAAAATACAATTATGCAGTCCCCAAGCCCCTCACTAGACACAAACAGGAAGGGGCCGGAGAAACACAGGAGCAGTTAAACACGGTCTACATGAGGGAATACTGTAGATATAATCTTGCAACCAAATTTACTAAGCCAAGGGATTGCTCATTACATTCTCTCAGCTTTATGCTTTTATGATCCCCAAAGCACAAGGAGAGCAGTTGTGGTTAGAGATCGTCAGAAACTCCCATTTCTGATTGCATGGAAATTCCAATTTCCGCCAATTACCGCTTTGCAAATTTCTGTTTTTCCAATTTCTATTTTCTGAGGAGTGTTTTGTGATTTTTTTGCATCACACATTGCAAACAAATTAAAGAAAAAAAGAAATCGGAAATCAGAAAATCAAAAATCAGAAAAACTGAATCTTGTGATCGGTTCCAATCTTTGCAGAAAAAAAAATCTGCATTCTCCTATTTGTCCAATGCTTCTGAGTCCTGTGATTGGGCTAACATTACCCAGTTGCTGTAAACGGATTTCCGCAGAATTCCGATTTTCGTTTTCTGATTTCCGGAAATTCGGAAATTTCAATTCCATTGAAATGAACATCCTTAGTTGTGGTAACCCAAAAGTGTGAGTCGTTGCACCTAAAGAAAACCTGAACTGAAAATTAAAAGTCAAAATAAGCATACACAAGTTATACTTACCTTCCATGTAGTCTACTCCTCAGTGTCTTTCTCCTGTCCCGCATCCTGTTTGTTCACTGTGATCAAGGGAATTTTCCGTCCTCCATTTAAAAAAAATGGCCATTACCCATAACAGCTTTCTGGTCAGCACACAGTTAAACTGAAATATCACCCACTTGAGCCATAGAGAAACATGGACATTACCTGGTACATCAGTTTTCCTCTCAGCTATAACTGACAGCAACTGATATTTTACTGACAGCAACTGATATATTTCAGATCTGACAAAATATTGTCAGAACTGGAAGGGATTATTGTCAGAAGAAAATAGTGAGCTTCTGAGAGGAATTGATGGCAAGGTAACTATGTAATATTCATTTGAAGTTACCTCATGTGTTTATTTTAAATATTTTTACTCAGTACAGGTTCTCTTTAAGGAGGCTGATAAACAACTCCTTCGACATGCTTGTACACTTTCTTCCAAGACCATTTATCAGATAAATTAGCAGATGGGCATTGCGATGCCCGGTGGTGCCGTTTTTGATGTCACTGAACATATGCATGCACATTAAATATCTATTAAAATAATAATAACAATAATAAAAAAAAAGTGTTACCCACCAAGCCTGTGACTTAAAGGGACTCCGAGCAGTGCAGAAACTATGGGAAGATGCATATAATTTTAAAGCTCTCTTTCTCCTCTTTCCAATGATATATAAACCGCCACCCTACGCCTTTTAGTTTTCGCTATTTTCGCGATTGAAATTGCAGCGGCCGCGATTTTGATCGCGAAAATAGAGAAAACTAAAAGGCGTAGGGTGACGATTTAGGTGTCGTCACAAAGAGGAGAAAGAGAGCTTTAAAATGATATCCATCTTTCCATAGTTACATTGTATTACACAGGGCGACTTTTTCTCAAAGTCAGCAGCTCCACTCAGCAGAAAAAGTCGCCCTGTGTAATACAATGTAACTATGGAAAGATGGATATCATTTTAAAGCTCTCTTTCTCCTCTTTCTGACGACACCGAAATCGTCACCCTACATTTTCTCTATTTTGACGAGCGAAATCGCGGCCGCTGCAATTTCAATCGCAAAAATATCGAAAACTAAAAGGCATAGGGTGGCGGTTTATATATCATTGGAAAGAGGAGAAAGAGAGCTTTAAAATGATATGCATCTTTCCATAGTTACTGCACTGCTCGGAGTCCCTTTAAAAAAAAAAGTTAGCTACTTACCCATGTAGAGGGAAGCCTCTGAATGGTCCAGAGGATTCCCGAACCATCTTGGTGCCCACCACTACTCTGCAGGATCTTTCCAAACAGATCCGAAATAGGCTTGCGGGGTATGTTTTCCTGGCCGTGCTCCCTGTTGTGTATAGGCATGGCTGTACTGCGCAGGCATAAGTATGGCCGCATGTACACAGTGGGGAGGAGCATGACCACAAACTAGAAGAGGGTTGCAGCAGTGGGGTGAAAGAGGACATGGGAGGCCTCTGGACCATCCATAAGCTTCCATCTATGTGGGTAAGGATTTACCTTTTTTTTGAAAAGTTGCAGTTTTAACCCCATAACGTAGGCTGGATTACATTTTTGAATTTACCCCCAAACATTCCTATTGGTCCATTCATATAGGCAAATAGTAACATTTGATGTCAAACTCAAAAATGTAAGTGTATTTGAATTTACCTGCCAATCTCCTCCTGGTCCAGATGAATGGACCAATAGAAAGCCTCCGCAGGAAATGTACATGCACTGCCAGCTCCATTTTAGCAGTGGGATATGGTGAGGACAGAAGATTGCGGCAAACATATTAAAATGTTACACTCTAACAGTTTAATATGTTTGCCACAATTTTACCCACTACACTGAGGGGTAAAAGGTATGACTGATCAATATAGGGGTATGTGGCTTGAGAAAAGCAGCCGGCTGCAGACAGGTCTACCTAATAAAGGTTCAAGAAAAAGGGGATTGTAAAATAGAACAGATATCAAATAAATAAAGCAGTCCAGCAAGGTGCAAAATCGCAGTAGTAACAATGTTGAAAAGCCCTTCCTTAAAGCGGATCTGAACACAGAACTGCCTCTCCGCTCTAAAGGTACGCAACAGCATAATAACCTTTAAAGAAAAACATTTCTTTGCTTACAGCTGATACAAATCCTGAAATAAACCTGCAGTGTGCCTACTTCCTGCTTTAGTGGAAGCAAACATTGGGTTAACGCTGGGTTTACAAATTAGCTGCTCTGCCGAGGCATCCAGCTGAGAGATCAAATTACAGTTGTGATTAGTCACAAAATGTGGGGAAATTAGACAGGCTAAACTCACTAAATACAATCAGGGTGCATTTCTCTGTTTTCCTTATGTGCTGTGCAAGAGTTCAGGTCCACTTAAAAAAAAAAAGTTGCAAAGAGTTTCACTAAAAATTCTTGCTGTGCCTGCTGGATGCAGTCACTGCCCCTCACTCCAGTGACCCGCTACTCTGGACTGGCTTAATAGCTGGAGACTTTCAGAAAAACAACTGTTCCTAAGTGATGTAACGGGGCATCTATACACTATAAGCTATGCTACCCCTCTCACAGGAAGTGTTATTTAACCTGCCGAGAACAACATCCTTTTGTAGAGCATAACTTCTGAAAACAATTTATTTTTCTTCTTAAAGTCTAGTCAAAGGCAGGATGAACTATCTGAGAACTTTAAATACACACCAGTATTTTTATCACCTATACAGTTATGCAGGCCTGTTTCTATGAGCCTGCAAACCGCACAATTGCCCAGGGCGCCGGATTGAGCGGCAGGAGGGTGAGCTCAGCGGCGGGGGGAGCGGGTATAGCTTAGTTATAACTCACCATCCATGATCCCCTGCAGCCGCTAACATCTTCCTGTCCCATGCGTCCATCACGTTGGTAATAGCACCCCCTGTGAGTTGTAACTACGAGTTATAACTACGCTCCCACCACGGCTGGGCCTATGCTGGAGGCACCTACCTACCTTTCTAATCTATACTTTGGGCACCTACCTAGCTAATGGGTGCAATTCAGTCTAGAAACTGCCCTGCACCTATGATGTTATGTTTAGGAGAAGGAGAGAGAGAGGAGAGGAGACCGGCACTGCAGTCAACTGCTTATTCCATAGTGCGGCAAAATAACATGCATGAAAATACATAGGTGCAGACATGTGACATACCAGTCTTGACGGCAGTGTGGGTCTGCACCTATGTATTTTCATGCATGTTATTTTGCCGCACTATGGAATAAACAGTTGACTGCAGTGCCGGTCTCCTCTCCTCTCTCTCCTTCTCCTAAACAGTACATGGCTATCGTATTGACCAGAGCACGCAGTCTCAGCCATTCAGTGTGAAAGGCATTGTGGGTTCTACCAGCTCCTTGCTCAAGAACAATTTCTTGCTGCAGTGCCAACCTAAACAACTTCTCTACCCAAAACCTATGATGTTATCAAACACTAAATGATAAAGTACTATGAAGTACAAACAGGACAATACAGTATGCCACACCATGCAGTACTTATAAGACGCCTGCCACTATGTATAACTGCAGGCCTTTCTTGCGATATTGGCCCCCTTTATGTTTTTAAACACTTTATTTGCACAGTACATTGAACATACAACATTTCAGTCATTAAATTGCATACCAAGGCACACAATAATGAAAGCAAAGAATTGCAGAATTGTAAAGCAGCGATTGAACAAAACATGGGATAAACAATATCCAAATACCAATCAGAAATATGTCGGTTGTCATATGTTACAACCTGTATCATAACCAATAACAGTAACTATATACAGTCACACCATGTTTAGCTGTCAATAGTATTTGAAGACTGTACTTACTAGCAGTGCAGTCACAAATGGTAGTAGATGTCCCCACTACATGAGACACTACAGTTGTGTATCATTCTGTGCAGTAAGAGGTAAGTCTTGCCACTTGGACCATACCTTGAGATATTTCTGTGGGCAGCCCCTGTGTGTGTACACCAATTTTATAAGAGGCAGGCTAACGTTTACACGCTTTACCCAATCATCCAACTGAGGAGAGGATGACGCTAACCATTTTAATATGATGGTTCTACGAGCTAAAAACAGGGTCTCTCTAAGGAAAGTACATTCAAATTTCATAAAATGGTTCTCCTCATAAATTCGCATTAGACAATGTTTAGGATGGCAGTCCAATGGTTGGTCTAGGATCTTAGAAAGTAATTGAACCACCTGTTCCCAAAAAACAGCCACTGAGAGATGGCCCAAACGGTTTCCCGGCGAGCATTTCCTGGCGAACTTCCGTGGTTCCCGATCGCGGAGAACCGCAAACTTTTCCGGAAGTTCGGTTCGCCCCCATAGTGCATCATGAGGGTCAACTTTGACCCTCTACATCACAGTCATCAGGCACATTGTAGCCAATTAGACTACACTACCTCCTGGAGCCCCACCCCCCACCTTATAAAAGGCAGGCACCGCTGGCCATTATACTCACTCATGTTCCTGCAGTAATTAGAGAAGGGATAGCTGCTGCTGACTCTCATAGGGAAAGCTTAGTTAGGCTCTTGTAGGCTTGTTAGCTTGCTCCTGGCTGATTGTTATTGCTAAAAAAGCACCCCTCAACAGCTCCTTTGAGAGCTAATCTTGTTCTTGTGATCTATTTTTTTGTGTGTGTGTGTTTGTCCCACTGACACTTGTGTTGCATAGACAGCCTTGGTAATTCCTACTGTGTGTGCCACTGCCAGGCCCAGCACATTCAGTGACTACCTGTGTGTGTGACAGGTGCACATTGTAATACCTATCACTGCATATACCTACTACCTGTTGTTCACTTCAGTGCACCCACCGACCTAAGTGAGCGCACGCAGTGTCACTGAGCCTGCCCGGTACCTGTCTGTGTGTGACAGGTGCACATTGTAATACCCATCACTGCATTTACCTACTACCTGTTCACTTCAGTGCACCCACCTACCTACGTGAGCGCACACAGTGTCACTAAGCCTGTCCGGTACCTGTCTGTGTGTGACAGGTGCACATTGTAATACCCATCACTGCATATGCCTACTACCTGTTGTTCACTTCAGTGCACCCACCTACCTATGTGAGCGCACGCAATGTCACTGTGCCTGTTCGGTACCTGTCTGTGTGTGACAGGTGCAGATTATAATACCCATCACTACATATACCTACCTGACAGTCACTGTTGTTCTATCATTGAGCTACCACAGCCCGGCGACCATATGGGCTTGAAAACCGCCACGGCCTGCACTCTGGCCATGGTGCGCACCAGTCCAGCACGGCCGTCACTACACAAACCGCTGTTTGCGGTGCGTTACACAGTGAGTTTGGTGTGTCAGTGTGAAGCACTGCAGTACTCCAATTACACTCCCTGATTGATGTAAACCCATGCAAGATGTTTCAAAGCACTTTGGGCATGCAATTTAGCATTCAATGTGATTTCTGCCCTTAAAGGGAAGGTTCAGGGTGGATAAAAAAAAAAAATTAAAATGCTAATCCACTTACCTGGGGCTTCCTCCAGCCCGTAGCAGGCAGGACGTGCCCTCTGCGCCGCTCCGCAGGCTCCCGGTCTCCTCCAGTGGCCGACCCGACCTGGCCAGGCCGGCTGCCAGGTCGAGGCTCTTCTGCGCTCCAAAATGCGCCTCACGGGGGCTCGCTGACGTCTTCATACATTCTCCGGGCTGTACTGCACAGGCGCAGAACTACTGCACATTTTGGAGGTTACTAATACAGGATATTTATAATTACCCCAGAGGGGAGTGTAAATCAAGAGTACCAGTTACACCATGTATCCTCTTGCCTTCTGCTCAGACTTTCACTGCAAGCCTATGCAAAGTCATACCTCCTCCTACAATCTGGGCCGATGGGCTCTCTAAGCATGCTAGGAGATTATTAGCTTTCAACATAATGTGCCAACAATTCTTCAGAGACTGGCCTCTCTGACTTATCCTCTATTCGTGAAGTGAGATAAAGAAAGCCCCTTTATTTAAAGCTGCAACAACAAGGCAGTTAACAAATAAACAAAGTAATGTGCAATGGCAAAAGCCTATTTTACAGCCAGATCCAAGTGACACTTTTCTGCACCAAGCACTGTAACAAAAAAGAAATCCATTACTAGGGACAGAGTGCACAATGCTAACCAGGAATCCAGTGATTGTTCTGTGAGTGTCATCTGGGATTTACGGGTCATTTCATCTCCTATGATGGGCTGAGAATGAGCAGGAACAGATTTGAAGTCACTTAGTATTAAAATGAAGCCGCTTGATTACTCCGGCGGAGGTTCTCCAACTTATCACAAGCCAGACTCTCTTTGTCACGATAGATTTCGGCGGTGTATACGATAATCTTTACTAACGAATGATTGGGAACTAATGACTCGGGAAGTGACAGCTAGCAAGGCAAATCACCCTCTTTTCTGGAACACTTGGCAACTGACTTGGAAGTGGATTTAGAAACATTGATGGCCAGACTAAGATAAAGCCATGGCAAAAACAGCCTGTGCCATGCTGGGAGGGGGTGGAGCGGCATCAGAGAAATGACACACACAATACTATGCTAGTTAAATCAGAGAGGGTGACATCCAAGCACAGACAAAGTATTGGAGGCAAAGATAATGATAATGAACAGTCACATACAATATATGCTGGGGGCATCAGAAAATGCAATGG